>NC_048893.1:80751318-80796945 GCF_011077185.1 Oxyura jamaicensis | reverse complement strand
GCAGCTCAGGGCGTGCCCAGGCCGCGCCGGGCCGCCGCTGTCCAGCACCGCGGGCGGGCTGCCACCCGCCGCCGCCGCCGCCGCCGCCGCCATGGGCGAGCCGCGGCCCCGCGCAGCCGTCCTCCTGCCTCTCCTCTGCCTCTGCGCCGCGCTGCCCACCGGCGCCGCCAACAAAGGTGAGCGGAGCGCCGCGGGCACGGACGGCGGCGGGGCAGGGGCTGCGGAGCTCCGAAGGGACCCCCCGGCCGCCCCCCGCGGCGGGCAGAGCGGCGTCTGGCAGCTCCGTACGTCCGTCCGTCCACCCATCCGTCCGTCCATCCATCCATCCATCCATCCACCCATCCATCCGTCTGTCCATCCACCCATCCATCCATCCACTTGTCCATCCATCCGTCCATCCATCCACTTGTCCATCCATCCATCCATCCATCCACTTGTCCATCCATCCATCCATCTGTCCATCCGTCCATCTGCGGTTGCGGTGCAGCTCCCCGCTGTCATCTGTCACATTTTGCCAGGGGGGCTCCGAGGGTCCCCAGCCTCTCAGGCTTTCTTTGCCCTTTCAAGCGCCCTAACCCTGTCCCCTCCCTCTACTTTCTCCATCCAGCACTTACCACCTATTTTTTTTCCTATATTCTTTCTCCTTTTAGCATTCCCTTCTCGTTTTCCCCATCTCCACCCGCTTGCCTTGCTTTTGTTTCAGTTCTTGCCGTGCGGGTTTAGCTTTCCTTCCTTAACATGCAGAGAGGGGATGTGTTGCATCCCCACAGATCCCTCTTGTCTCAGAAACACATCCTCTATCTCCATTTTCCAATTCATGCATCCATAATCTGTCAATAGGAATTATTCCACGGGTACGTGTTAACTGTGCAGGTTGCTTACATAAGGCAGTATCTTACGTGCTAAATAAAATAATAATTAAAAAAAAAAAAAAAAGGGACCGAAACCAAATGCTACAGCTCTAATGTTCTGCATGCGGATGTTCTGTGAACACGTAGGGTGATGGAGAAGGATGTAGGTTACTAGACCGGTGGCTGTAGACGCAGGCATGAGAAATTCATTCTAGGGGAGTCAGCGAGACAATAACCGGATGGGGTGGGGGAATCTGAAACACGCAAGGGTCATCAGGGAATGTGACATATTAGCGTGTTTTCGGCGCTCTGGACAGAGCTACGGACAGAAGGTGCAGCACAGGGCTCTGTGTGCGCTGATGCTGGCAGGGGCATTTTTTTGTACTGCTCGGGCTCCAAGGGACCCAGCTGCAAGGCAAGGCCCCTTGTGCTCTGTATTTTCTCTCACCTTTGTGAATTCACATGCTGAAATATAAAGGTACCCACCTTTGGCAAATGATTTCGGTTTTATAGGAGCTTTCTTGAAACTGGTAGGAGTCTGTGTCCTGAAAATATTCCCCAAATACACTTCTAATCCCCAAGAACTCGTACACCAGGAAATCAGACTTGTGATTCCCGAGGTGCAGGTGGATGCAGCAAAGGGTTTCTGTCTCTACCATCAGCTTGTTACCCCAGCAACAGGGCATTTTTGGCATTTGTGGCTCTGGACTCCCACCTCGGTGCTGTGGTGCACGGACTGGGACTGACACCGAGTGGAATCTGGTGGGGGCAGCGGAGGGGTGGCGTGAGACGTGGGCACTCGCACACAGGAAGGATTCCTCCTGCATACTGAGCAGGATGGATGTTTCTCCGGGTTTCCTACGCAATGCTCTGTAATCTTCATCAATACGGGGAGAGAGAAATGCCAGCCCACACTCTTCGCTTCCCCGCCGAGCTGCGTCCACCCGCTCTGCCCTGCTGGTGCACCCCCGCTCCGACCCGCAGTCCTGCCTGTTGGCCCATCACCCAGCTCCAGCAACACGGCTTGGGCCTGGCGGGCAGCAGCGACCGATGGTAGGGGATGCTGTCCCTGTTGAGTCAACACAAGCGCCATGGCAGTACGTGTGCTGCAGAGGATGAATCCACGTATTGGAAGTAGTGCCCTTGAGGGGAAGGGCTCGGTATCCTACTCCACACCAGCCACGCTGTGCTCCGAGTACTGCTTGGTTGTAATGAATCTTGGTCTCCAGGGGGTGGGAGAGTGGGGGATTATCTGGGAATGGGGGTTGTAACTAGGACATGTAATGTAATCTCTGAGGCCCATTTGGCAGGGAGTGGGCATGGGGGAGGGGTTTTTAATTTATAACGATTTTTTTCCCCTCCCCCCCCCCCCCCCCCCCCCTTTATTTCTCCCTTTCCCTGCCCTGGAGCCTATGTGATAAAGATTAATTTGCTATTTCTGGGCCCGTGACATTTTTCAGAGCCTCCTGCTGGCGGCTGCCTCCATGCCAAGCCTGGCTGGGCTCCAGCCAACGGGCTAAGCAAGGAGGGGCCAAAGGAATATGGTGCTCACCATGGAGTGGGGAAGGAAGGAGCAAGGGACTCGGCAGATTATTATACGTGTAGGGTGACTGTCTGAAAAAGTGTACCTGGGTACACGTGTCTAGATCCTTGGCCTTAGTCCAGAGGGTGGAAGGCATAGGTGGTAATGGCTGCGTGCAAGACTTATCCCCTGGGGACACCCCAAGGGAAGGTGTCTCCTGGGTCCTTTCATTATGGCTTCAGTGACCTAAAGGATTTAGCATTTGGAATCTTGCTCCAGAGTCAGACTACTCGTGTCTATTGCTTTCATTTTTTAATTGCTCCAGCTTTCCTGGGCACCCAAGTGCCTCTCCACGTGCTTCTAACAAGAGGGTAACTACAAGGCCAGAAGGAGCACGTTGTTTCGGATGAGGTCCCCAGGAGTGAGGTAGAACAGAACTAAAGAAAAATAGCTGTTTCTTCCCAGCCTACTTTAGCTTTCTTTATTTCCAGAGAAGAAGGTGGGGAGGGGTGGTTGCTACCTGCCACTGGATGATATGCTGCTCTTTTTCTACCAAATCTATCATTTTCGTCTAATGCTTTCCTCTGCTCCATCCCTTACCCCAAATTTGCCTCAGCAAATAAGCACAAACCCTGGATTGAAGCTGAATATCAGGGCATCATCATGGAGAATGACAACACAGTCCTGCTCAACCCACCGCTGTTTGCACTGGACAAAGATGCTCCACTGCGCTACGCAGGTAGGTGGGCAGCAGCTTTGGGAAGGGTGGGAGGCAGGGAGACAGAGGTAGGGTCACATTCATCCCCGTGCTGGAGACTGTTCAGGAAACGATCACCTCCAAACCTCATTTTGGAGGAGGTCCCCAGTGAAGTCTGGAGCCAATTTGGGCACAGCTTGATTTAGGATCCTGTGAGCTGTTTCCCTTAGGGAGGGGAACTGAGGGTGGAGCCAGCTACTTTTTGACGCAGTTCTGCTATTTCCAAAGATCACATGCACAGCTCTGTGTCTACGAGGGCTGGAGGAAGCTGGTAGGGCACGATTTGCTGGCAGTTCCACATCCCTCACAGGAAGCAC
This sequence comes from Oxyura jamaicensis, assembly GCF_011077185.1. NCBI lineage: Eukaryota > Metazoa > Chordata > Aves > Anseriformes > Anatidae > Oxyura > Oxyura jamaicensis. The sequence continues at coordinate 80,793,498 of NC_048893.1, read as the reverse complement.
GAATCCCTGAAAGTACAGCTAGTGCTTCGGTGCTTTTACAAGGTTTTTTATTCCTAGCATTTGCCTCATGCCTGGAGCTCCCTCATGCAAGCCCCCTCAGCTTTGGGAGAGAAAAAGGGGTCCCTGTGAGCTGAACTCTAGGATTTAGGTGACCTTATTTGTAATTCCCTGAGATACTGTGCACGTCCTGTATTAGATGGATGAGGCATCATGGATTTTCTTGCTTTGGCTGTCTGTCTGAAATATATGGCCTGTTTTTCCTCCTTGAGGGGTGAAGAGATGAACTAAGGTGCTCTCTCAGTACTTTGACAGTATACCCCTCATGCACCTAGCTTAAGCCTTGTAGCCTCTAGTTTTTCTTGATGCTGGGCAAGAGTTCTTGCTGTGGGAGCAGCCTCCAGTAGAGGGCAATCTACATCATGGATGTCTGTAAGAACTGGTAGGAGGAACTCCTAGGAAACCAGCAATTGCACCGCAATGAGATGATAATAAAGGAGAAAGGAGAGTGCAAGTTAGAAAGGAAGAACATATAGGAGTGGGAAGCAAGGGGGCATATCCTGCTCTCCTCAGTCCTCTTTCTTCTCCCCTTCCTCTCCACCTGTGGGTGCCAGGTGAAATCTGTGGCTTCAGGATCCATGGGGCAGGGGTGCCTTTTGAAGCTGTGATCCTTGACAAAGCTACAGGTGAGGGACTGATCCGGGCCAAGGAACCAGTGGATTGTGAAGCACATAAAGAGCACACATTCACCATCCAGGCTTATGACTGTGGAGAGGGACCTGATGGAGCCAATACCAAGAAGTCACACAAGTAAGTCCATGCAGTCGTTAATACACGTTACAAAATGTGATCTGTCACATAAATGCTAGTGAAAAATGCTGTGGGGGCCCTTCCTTTAGCCAGGGTTATTTTTTTTTCTAGCCATGATGCTGTAACTCAACATGTGAATAAGACCAAACACAAATGTGATGGTCCTGTGCACTGGCTGAGTCACATGAGTAAATACAACAGGAACAAGGACTGCTTGAGAGTTGTGTCTGAGTGGTGCCTTACATTACTGAATACAGACAGAAGGTCCAGATGACATTATCGGTCCTTTTAGTCTTCCTCTGGGACGGGAAACCATAGTACAAGCTCTTATATACCAACATTGCTGGGTTGAAAACCAGGTCTTTTTCCTTGTCCTTGCCTTTGACATCTTGAAGTCAGACTGGGAGTTTTATGGGAGTGATGTAATCTGAAATTTGGGTGGTGTATGGCTCCTAATCAAACAGTAAGTTCTTATTGATGTTTCTCTGCATCAGGGCCACAGTGCACGTTCGAGTAAATGATGTGAATGAGTTTGCTCCTGTCTTTGTGGAAAAGTTGTATCGTGTCGCAGTGACTGAGGGAAAGCTGTACGACCGCATCTTGCGCGTGGAAGCTATTGATGGAGACTGCTCACCGCAGTACAGCCAGATCTGCTACTACGAGATCCTGACCCCCAATATTCCCTTTCTGATTGACAATGACGGTAAGAATCTGAACCTGCCACGAGCACATCACTCTCCCTTTTCTCCTCTGCTCTCCCTCTTCCAGTCCCATTTGCTGGCAGAACTGTGATACATGAACCACAATTCCTCTAGTACTTCTCATCTCTCTCTTCTCACGCAGAGACTCGGCAGCCATTTTGTGGGATGCTATAGCATACAGCAGAGTGGCACTGTGGGGGAACTCTGCCTTTGTTTGGATGTTTCTGTAGTTGATCAAAAATAGAGTGATTACTAGAAGCAATACGTTTGAAGAGACTTTCTTCTTCCTTGATTTCTTTGTGTTGCTAACCAGGGAACATTGAGAACACGGAGAAGCTGCAGTACAGTGGAGATCGTCTCTACAGGTTCACAGTAACAGCGTATGACTGTGGAAAGAAGCGGGCTTCTGATGATGCTGAAGTGGAAATCCAGGTGAAACCCACCTGCAAACCCAGCTGGCAGGGTATGAAACCTCCAGACATGCTTTTGTCTTGCCTTTATGCTAAACTACTTAAACTTACTGATTGAAAATGTCTGTGTATACACATATAAATTTGTATACACATACATGGTTAAATTCTGGCACCAAACCACCAATCCCATCTAAGGTACCACAAAGCTACTGGGAGGCAACCGAACATGGGAAAATAATTTCTTAGATTACTGTGAACTACTGTGTATTTGATAAGTCTCATAGACAGAATTAAATGTAGATTGCATTCAAGGCTGCTCATCTTGAGGATCTTTGGCTTTTTCAGAGGTGCTGTCTGCCTACAGGGGTCAGCTAAGTTAATGGAATTAAGGGGAAATCAACACAGCTAAATGTCCGCTCTGCCTGATGAGAGATTGAAAATCCAGGGACTGGTGCTACACTGGCACCAGCTGTAGAAGATGAGAATTTGGACTTTCTGTGCTTCCAGGAAATCTTCCCTTGCACTGATACCAGCTGCATAAAGTTGATTTTCAGTGCAGAAGGGGCCAAAAATCTCTCTGTTTATGGGCTGGTGCATAGATGCCATTTGTGTGTGCCAAGTGTTCTGGCCCTGGGTCCCTGGCAGGACCTAACCCTTCTCTTCTCTGTCACTCTTCTTCATTAGGCTGGAACAAAAGGATTGAGTACACACCGGGTGCAGGCAGCCTCGCGCTCTTCCCCAGCATTCACCTGGAGACCTGCGATGAGCCCCTGTGGAACATCCAGGCCACGGTGGAGCTGCAGACCAACCATGTGGCTAAGGGCTGTGACCGGGATAACTACTCCGAGAAGTCACTGCGCAAACTCTGTGGTGAATCAAGTCTTTCCTGAATGAAGGGCAATAGCAGCAAAGCACCCTGCCCGTTTCCCTGAAGGGATTCACGGTGATACCTTTGCGCCTCACACAGCAAAGCTGCTGTGACACACTCCTCATATCTGCTGTAGTCAGCAGGGCTTTGAGGACACCTAGCTCACGTGCTGTATTGAGCACGGGCACCCTGTGGGCACCCTGCCTATATTTGTAAGGGGCTCCCTGTACTTTCTTTTCTGGGAAACCAGAGGTTTCTGTGCATTATCTCATTATGCAGAGTCTATGGGATATCCTTTGGCACAGATGGAAAAGTCACCATCCTCCTCCAGACAGGAGAAGGCCTATAGGCCACTCTTCCTCTCCCTGTGCTCTAGGACATTACAATGAGCCTTCTGCCACCCTCTTCTTCTGTGCCCTAGATCCCAGGCTTCTCAGACTCCTGTGCTCCTGACTCCTGACTCCTTCCCTTCTTGGTAGGTGCTGCGTCAGGAGAGATTGACTTGCTGCCTGTGCCTAGCCCCACAGCGAACTGGACTGCACGTCTCTCAGTGCACTACAGCCAGGACAGCAGCCTCATCTACTGGTTCAACGGCAGCCAGGCCGCCCAGGTGCCTGTGATGAACGGGCTGCATGCCCATGAGGGGCTGAGTGACCACTTCACCCTGTCTGTATGGATGAAACATGCTGTAGTGCCCAGCAAAGGCAGGCGGGAAGAGGAGACGGTGATCTGCAGTACGGTGCAGAGCGGTGAGACACTTTTCCTGGGGAGGTGATGCTGATCTGTTAGAAGGCATTGTCCATGCAGGTGGAAATCCCTGTGTTCCAGAGCAGGGCCTGGGAAGGGGTCCCTCCTTAGGAACATAGGTTCTTCAGCCTCCATGTTTTCTGGGAGCAGTCAAGCCCACTGTGAACACAGTGCTGAGTGCCAGTCATGCAGGCTAGTGCGTTTTTCCGGGCTCTGGCTTTGAAGTATTATATGTAATGCCTTTTGCTTGTCCCCTGGCAGAGGATGGCTACTCACATTACTCTCTGGCTGTGCATGGCTGCCGAATTGCTTTCCTCTACTGGCCATTGCTGGAGAGTGCAAGGCCTGTGAAGTTCCTCTGGAAGCTTGAGCAGGTGAGCAAATGTTTACCTCTTCTCAGTGCTCTTTCTCCTCCTTCCCCTTGCTGATTCCTTCTTCTGCTGTATGCCATAGGTCTGTGATGATGAATGGCACCATTACGCCCTCAATCTTGAGTTCCCTACTGTCACACTCTACGTGGATGGTGTCTCTTATGACCCTGCCCTCATCCATGACAATGGCCTCATTCATCCTCCTCGGCAGGAGCCCTCACTCATGATTGGAGCCTGCTGGACTGGTGAGTGCCCACTCCCTGAGCCATGCTGTTTCCATGTGGGAAACAAAGGAGTGGAGGGAGAGCCAGAAGAGGTGAAAAATGGTGTCCAGTACTAAATGATGCAAACAACATTGCAGCCATCTTGTTGCCTTGTCACCAAAGCCAGTGTGGTTCCTTCCCTTCTTATGGACCAAACCAGCAGGCCATGGTAATAATAACTCAAGCGTCAATGGCAGCTTTATGGACAGCAGCAGTAGAACATGTGATGACAGTTAACTAGCTTTCATGCAGGGGAGAGTTGAAAGTCTGTACCTCATTCAGGTGTTGGCCTTTCTGTCAAAGTTTTTCACCAGAGATCAGAGGTCATTATTTACACTGTTAGTTGTATTGATGGTGATTTGTGTGTCTTGAGTTTCTTTACGGAGAAGTCACAAAGCAGTCTGTGCAGGGGTTGGGTTGGAGAAGAAAGATCAGGTTAGGAATGTAGTTAAGCCACTACCAGATTAAAACCAGTTCTGTGGAGATGTAAGTCTGAGGTCTTTCAGTTTTCCTGTAAGACTGGAGCAGAACAAAACTTAGGGACATGGTTTTGTGGATAATATTGGTGGTAGGAGATGGGTGGACTAGATGATTTGGAGATCTTTCCAACCTTAATGATTCTGTGATTCTGTCCTATGAAAACTAAAGGAATATGCCTGCTCCTTGACTTCATTTCCCCAGAAATTGCTAGTAAGGTCAAACATTTAATGTAGTCCTGCTTCTCCATGCACAGGGATCTTCCCACAGGTCTGTGCTTTCTACTGGCCTTTTGCATCCAACAAATATTAATCAGTTTGGAACACCCTTCTGAAATCATCTGAATTTCAAAGGAGTGCTGAGAACATGGCTTGTTGAGAACACAGCAAGGACCATGTTCCATAAATGGGAATCACTTAATTCCTAGAACAGATATTGCTGGGAAAGGAGGAAAAAAGCCCTATATTTTCCTATTGTATTAGTTACAGCCTCAACATCCCTTTATGAGGGGGACACTGACCTCTTTCATCTGTGTTTTGCTGTCTCTGGGGTTGAAGGGTGCACTGCTTGGTACATGAGTCCAGAGCTGTTCTTTTGCACTGGCTGATATGGGTAATTGTACAGAAACATGCCTGACGCTGTAACTACCCTCTTTCAATGTATAATTGCTTGTCTGAATGTTCTCCTTTTACAGAGGAGAAAAACAAAGAGAAAATCAAGGGAAATGAGAATTCCACTGATACCGTACAAGGTAGGGAAAAGAGAGAAGGTGGTTCTCTTCCCCTCTTCACCATGCATGACTATATCACTTCTTGCATGGTGCCTTCCTTATACAGCTCCTTGATCCTGTCCTGCCACCTCCTGCCATTTTGGGAGGAAAACCCTTATTATTTGGCAGATTGGTCCTTGATACCTGTAGAGCATGAAAATGCTGGTAGGACTATAGCCTGCTTTGAGAAATGGAGTACGCTTTTCATGTGAAGAAAGTGTCCTCATGCCTGGTCATTAAAGTTGGTCTCTGAAGAACACAATAGTCATTGGAGACATCAGGAGATGTCACCTCATCCCTAACTATCTGTGGAACATACAGTTTCTTTTAAAAGCCCTCACAGGAAGCAGAGTGAGAAGGGGACAAGAAATTGTTTCCATCTGGCATTCAGTGGTTTAGCAGAAACTTCTCTATGCTACCTACCTGTCACTGCCCTGGTCTTTCTGTTGGTCTTTTCCCCACCTGGGATTCCAAAATTGTCATCTACTTACTTCAGTATTGTCTGTCTTTTTACTGTCTTTTCATTTCTATGTTCTGTGCACCCCTCTGTTTTCTCCTACCTCCCTTAACATCTTTGTGTCCCTCACACTGTGGCTTTTGTTGTCTTTGCTCTTCCACGTCCCATGCAGTCATCTGCCTCTCTATGTTTCTTGTAAGGGAGACAACTGTGTGTCCCTCACATTTCTGTTGTCTTTGTTCTCTTCCTCACCATGTCTCTCACACCCTCCACGTCCCATGTTTCCCTCAGGAGATCCTCTGTTGATACACCACTACTTCCATGGTTACTTGGCTGGCTTCACTGTGCGCCCTGGTAGCTTGGAGAGCCGGGAGGTTATTGAATGCCTGTATGCCTGCCGTGAGGGGCTTGATTACAGTGACTTCGACAGTCTGGGCAAAGGGATGAAGGTATGCCCATCTGTCCAACCTGCATGGGTCTCCTCCACTCTCCTCCCCAGCCTTGCTTCCCAGGACTTTGCCTGCTCCCCCACCTCAGACAGCTCCCCACCTTTCTCCTTTGTGTCTCTCATAGCCTGGGTTCTTGGCATTTGCTAAGGAATACTAAGTATTTTCTTCTTGTCCACTTCTAGGTTCATGTGAACCCCTCTCAGTCCTTGCTCACCTTGGAGGGTGATGATGTGGAAACCTTCAACCATGCAATCCAGCATGTGGCTTACATGAATTCACTGCGCTTTGCTACCCCTGGAGTCCGGCCACTCAGGCTCACCACTGCTGTCAAGTGAGTGGACAAAGCAGCGCCCCTGTCTAGGTTCAGCAAGACGATTACATCACTTTTGAGTAAAATTAAATCTCACCTTGTATTTAAATTCTAAGTGATGGTCTTGAAATGGGTAAGAGCCTTTCTGAAAATAATTATTAAAGTATCCATTTCGGTACTTTAATACTGGGGTCCATTTGGGTACTTTGATACTGGGGTCATAGGGTCCATGCAGAAAGCAGAACTTCTGCCTTTGCTGATGGTGTTTCAGGCATGTGGGCTGGTTTTAATTTTCTCTGTGGTGTGCAGATATGACCAAGTCACCTGAAAGGCAGTGATTCCTACCATACCTTTCTGTCTTGCACAGCAGGCCACAGGGAATCTCTAGGAAGACTACCAGAAAAAAGATACTCCCTTCACTGACAGAAATGGGCCGAAGATACTCTTTCACAATGTTGGTGGAAAGCTGGGCCAACTGATGCTTTCTGCTTCTCTCCTTCAGGTGTTTCAGTGAAGAGTCCTGTGTCTCCATTCCTGATGTGGAAGGTTACGTTGTGGTGCTACAGCCTGATGCCCCCCAGATCCTGTTGAGTGGCACTGCCCACTTTGCTCATACTGCATCAGACTTTGAGGCTCCTGATGGGGTCCCCCTTTTCCCCAACCTCCAGATCACCTGCTCTATTTCTCACCAGGTGGAGGCCAAGAAGGATGAGAATTGGCATGGTACTGGTGAGTGTAGTATGGGGAGAGTCAGAGAAAAAATGGAAAAACCTGCAAGTGTTGCTGTTCTGCAGAGGAAGTAGAACCCCTGGTTGCACCCAAAACAGGAGAGAGTTTATAAATACAGAAGCAAGGCACACTGTGTGTTAATAGGCTAATTGGTTCTTATCCCTTTCTGCTCCTCCCTGTACATTTTTCATCCAAACAGTTCCTTGCCTCACTCTCTCCATCTTTCACATGCTCATTCCTAATCCATTTTACATTTTGCCTACATTTCCCTTTACTGAATCCAGCACTGGATGTCTTGCCTGTTACTTTCTCCACTCCTGCACTTCCTCAGTCTCCTCCTGTTTCCCTTATTTCTTGCCCCCTTCCAAAGATATATCAGGGGAAGTTCAGATTAGGTATTAGGAAAATGCTCTTCAGTGAGAGGGTGGTCAGGCACTGTAACAGGCTCCCCAAGGAAGTGCTCGTGGCCCCAAGTCTATCAGCATTAAAGAAATGTTTGGAGAATGCTTGTAGATACATGGTTTAACTCTTAGGTTGCCCTCTGTGGAGTCAGGAGTTGGATGTGATGATCCTTGTGGGTCTCTTCCAACTCAGGATATTCTGTGATTTTGTGATTTCTTCCTGCATCATTTGTTCATTTGAATTCCCCGTCAGTTTCCTCACACCCTAAAGTATCTTTTCCCTCAGTTCCCTCTATCATCTTCAGATTACTTCTCTGCACTCTATGCTCCACATATCCTTTTGCTTCTGTTGCATCTCTTTTGCTAATAGGATTTTTTTGCTCCTAGCTTTCTGTTCAGCAGCTTGAGCTTCTTAGAGAAGGCTGGTCTTCCCCCTGCTGAAAGCGATTAGTCTTTATAGTGGTTGCCATTTTAGATAAGATCTCAAACTAGGTTACCAGCAGCTGTGAGAACGGAGAGCTTTCAAAAGCACTCCAGGTCTGTGAATGTGTGAAAATTCCTAATTTTCAGAGTGCCATTGCCAATAGTCATTACAGCCAAGATATGTTACCATGAACAAGTCCCATAATAGTATGTTGTTCCAAAATATGAGTGACTTAGTCACATACGTAAATAATGTCATTAGAACCAGGGGGACTCTTCCAGCAAGTAATTAGACTGACAGTGATTTTACTCAAGATAAGTGCTAGCCAGAGAAAGAAGTCATTACTTACGACGTGAGTATGTCTAAGTGGGTACCATTCCTGCTTTAATTCCTGGCTGACTGGCTTTCTGGCCTTCCTCTTTCCCTTTGCGTTTCAGTGACAGACACACGAATGTCAGATGAGATTGTGCACAACTTGGATGGCTGTGAGATCTCATTGGTAGGAGATGACTTGGACCCAGAGAGGGAGTATCTGCTCCTGGATGGGGCAGCGCTGCAGCAGCGGGGCCTGGAGCTTGTTAACACCTCTGCCTACCTCACCATCGCAGGTATGTCCTCCTTGGCCACAGATGTCTATTTATGCCTCTTTCACTGTCTGTCAGGCATCACTGGGAGAAGCACTTAAAGCAATGTGTTGGTGTACTTTGTGAGACTGAGATATAACCATGTGCTGAACTCCTGGCTTTTGAAGTCCCAGGCTGTTTCCCTTAGGAGGTGACTCCTCCAGCACACGGTGCTGGAATATGGTATCTGAGCTGTGATTCAGGCTTGTATCACTCCTCCTGACTTAGTCCCATTGCCCTTGGGGTCTGGTTTTCTTAGATGCCAGTAGTATTTTGTGTGAAATGACTGGGGGACAGCACATCCCAGAGGTTGTGGACTGGTGCAATGGTAATGTACTGTGCAGAATTTAACAGGGTGGTTGTTCTTGATCCTTTATTCCCTTAAATGTGTTTTAGCAGTGCAAGCTGGGATTTCATCAGATCATCTGCAGACAGCTCCAGCTCTGGTCCCTTCCCATTAACCTAGCCTTGGATTCCTCTGTAGCTCCTAGTTGCTACAGGGGTATTAAACCAGATTACTTTGAAACAGGAGCTTCCTGACCCTACAACAATTATTTCTTTTTGGTCTTAGGGGTGGAGAGCATTGCAGTTTATGAGGAAATACTACGCCAGGTCTCATACCACATCAACCATGGTGCTGCTCTTTATGAAAGGAAGTTTCACCTGTCCTGCACTGAGATGAATGGACGCTACTCCAGCAATGAGTTTACCGTTGAGGTACAAGATCAATACATGCACATATACATGTTTGTATATGCATGGGGAGATCACTGTGGACAGGAATGCATTCAGTGTAGGCTCTATCACAGTGAACACAGGGCTGAATCTCTCACTCTGGTCTTTTTGCAGGTGAATGTCCTCCACAACATGAACCGAGCTGCTCATCCTAACCATATTCTGAGTTCTCAGCAGTTCATACATCGAGGCCATCATTTACCCCCAGAGCTATCTGGCCACAGCTTGGCAAGCACCCATAACAACCCTAGTATGTAACATATCTTTTGGTTTTATTCCTTTAGGTCAGGATGTTAATTTTCTGATATCCTTTTAGAAATTATAGCAGGACATTCCTTGAAGACTCCTTTTACACATCTTACTGAGTTCTCATTATACTGTTTTGTCCCACTCTTCATTAGCAAATGGACTGCAGTCTGTGTCAAATTGTGTTTTAGAGCTTGATGAAACAATTATCCTCCTCTGGTGCGTTGCTTTCTTGATGCAGAAGCAGTCTGAAACCTACTACTTACCTAAAAAGAGCAACTGTGAGCTCATACTATTTCATTCATGCATCTTGCAAAAGTGCTGTGTGGGACTGGGTAACGTAGTTTCAAAAGGAAGCTTCAACAGCAGGAGACAAATGACAATGAAGACTGCCACTGCTCTAAAGAGAGATGGGACCAGGTGGTGATCAACAAATGCAGAAAAATACAGGAGATAGCACTAAAAAGACAAAAAGATATTTATTGCCCCCAAAACAGACGAAAGAGATGCCTGAAAGCTAGGCTAGAGATAAGATTTGTTGGCTTGTCCTGGCAACTCTGTGCCATAAGCATGAAAGGAGTCTAACATGTTTTGACGCCCTTCTGTAAGAAGGAGAATCTGGGGAACTACAGGCCTGTCAGCCTGACCTTGGTGCCAGGAAAGGTGATGGAACAGAATTCATCTTGAATGCAATCACACAACATGTGCAAGACATCCAGGCGATCAGGCCCAGTCAGCATGGGTTCATGAAAGGCAAGTCCTGCCTGACCAACCTCATCTCCTTCTCTGATGGGGTGACCCACCTGGTGGATGAGGGAAAGGCTGTTGGCGTAGTCTACCTAGATTTCAGCAAGGCCTTTGACACGGTTTCCCATAGTATTCTCCTGGAGAAGCTGGCAGCCCATGGCTTGGACAGGTACACTCTTTGCTGGGTTAAAAACTGGCTGGATGGCCAGGCCCAATGGAGTAAAGTCCAGCTGGTGACTGGTCACCAGTGGTGTTCCCCAGGGGTCAGTGTTGGGGCCCATCCTCTTTGATATCTTTATTGATGATTTGGATGAGGGAATTGAGTGCACCCTCAGTAAGTTTGCAGATGACACCAAGTTGGGGGGAAATGTCGATCTGCTGGAGGATAGGAAGGCCCTGTAGAGGGACCTGGACAGGTTGGGTCAATGAGCAGTGGGATGAGGTTCAACGTGGCTAAGTGCCAAGTCCTGCACTTTGGCCACAACTCTATGCAACACTACAGGCTTGGGGCAGAGTGGCTGGAAAGCTGTGCAGAGGAAAAGGATCTGGGGATGTTGGTCAGTGCTCATCTGAACATGAGCCGACAGTGTGCCCAGATGGCTAAGAAGGCCAATGGCATCCTGGCTTGTATCAGGAATAGTGTAGCCAGCAGGACCAGGGTTGTGATCGTCCCCTTGTACTCAGCTCTGGTGAGGCTGCATCTTGAGTACTGTGTTCAGTTTTGGGCCCCTCAGTACAAGGACATCAAGGCCCTGGAGCATGTCCAGAGAATGGCTACGAAGCTGGTGAAGGGCCTGGAACACAAGTCCTATGAGGAGTGGCTGAGGGAACTGGGGTTGTTTAGTCTGGAAAAGAGGAGCCTCAGGGGAGATCTTATTGCCCTCTACACCTACCTGAAAGAAAGGTGTGGGGAGGTAGGGGTCTGCCTCTTCTCACAGGTAACTAGTGATAGGACTAAAGGGAATGGCCTCAAGTTGTGCCACGGGAGGTTTAAGTTGGAATTTAGGAGAAATTTCTTCTCAGAAAGAGTAGTGAGGCATTGGAATGGGTTGCCGAGGGAGGCTGTGAAGTCACCATCCCTGGGGATGTTAAGGAAAGGTTGGACATGGTGCTTAGGGGTATGGTTTAGTGGGTGATACTGGTGGTACAGTGATGGTTGGACCAGACGATCTGGGAGGTCTTTTCCAACATTAATGATACTATGATTCTAATTGGCTCTTCTGAAAACCTCTAGGACTGTTGAATCATAGAATCACTTTCCATTCATTTTTTTGATTACAGTCACTAGAGAGTTCCTGGGCTAGTCATGGGAACAATATGTCTCGCTTTAAATTGTTCAGCAACTCGGCCTTCGGGTCCTCCCAGATCGAAGTGCAACAGATCCGTCCCCTTTTCAGGGTCTATGGGGCCTGGATCAAAAGGAACATCCAGGTCATCAGGGGGCATAACAGCAAAGGCCTGTGATGGCAGTAGCAGCGTGTGGGCCAATGGCGTAGCAGGCAGATCGGTGGATGAGTTGAAGAGTTGAACCTTTGTTGGTGTTGGCCCCCTGTTGTAGAGAGCATGGAAAGCACCTTTGTTTCTAGCTTTTACTGCAGTTTCCTGCAGCAGCTCACCCGAAGCTGATCCAGCCGTGCAGCTGGAACTGAATCACTGCAGGGACAACCTACTGGGAGAGTGCTGAAAAATCACCCTTTGCTGCGCCCTTCCCCAGCTCTGCTTGATCTCAGCAAAAGCAGTAGGAAAAGTTGTCCTTATTTTATAGAGCTACTCAAAACAAATCCATGGAGGGCCTGGGTAAGTTTTCCAGGAAATGGGTTTATCTAGGGAGTGAAGGCTTGACCTACAGGCTTAGAACAAAGAGGAGAGAGCTGGTCTAAGGCTCTTAGATGAATTTCAAGTTTTCTCGTGTGGAGGAGCCAGGCTTTGATTGTGGCACTAAATTAGAAGGCTATCATGGTACTACGCCCCATGTACAAAGCACACGTCTGGGTTCCTTCTTTCTCTACGCCTTACACAGTACCACACTATGAAAATTGTCCTCATTCCCTTAGAGGCTCTTTCTAGTGAAAACCTCTCCCTCCCAATGGGCAGATACAATGACAAATAACTACTATATGATATATTCTGGTAACTTCTGTAGATGAAGCTATGCAGAGTCTACAGCCAAGCTGACATTAGAAAACGCCTGGACCTAGGCATCCTGGGAAACCTCACGGAAGGATACAGCAGCCAAAGGCAGGAACTGCCTGTGCCCAGGGGAGCAGAAAAGTCAGGACATGTTCTTGCTTAGACCAAAACCCCACATTCTGTCCAGCAGCTCTAGATCCTGCAGGTTGGGCATTGGTCAGATAGGAAACATGTTTACGTGAGAGACTGTAACCACATCTTTTCTTTCTCCAAAGTGGTCCCCAGTGCAGCCACTATTATCATTGTGGTGTGTGTGGGCTTCCTGGCACTCATGGTGATCCTGGGCATCCTGCGCATCCACTCCCTGCACCGAAGGGGAATGGCGCAAGAGGTCCCAGGGGCTGCTGCAGGGGGACACACAAGCACTGGCAGCAAAGATAGCGACATGTTCTGGGACGACTCAGCCCTTACCATCATAGTCAACCCCATGGAGGTAAGGAGCAGTCACAGAGGCTTGGGCCTGGGTTGCCAGATCCTTCCCCTTATGACATGTCTCATCTCCACAGTCCTACCAGAGCTGCCAGGAGAGGGCAGCAGAAAACAGCGAGGGCAGAGCTAGTAAGGACATGGAGGAAGATGATGACAGCACTGACTCGGAGACACCGGACTCCCCAGACAGCAATGACGTGGATGACCGACACATCATTGGCAAAAGAGACAGCTCTCACCGCTATTAGGAGCTTTAAAACACCCGTCCAATGGATCCCCAAAAACATATGGCTGGAAGGAGGAGGTGTCTTACTTTAACTTCTTCCTTCCCTCACCTTGTACATGTTCTCCTCCCTCATGTGTCATTTCTGCCTCCCGTGTTCCTTCATCTTCTGCCATTCTCATTGTGGACATTCCCCACATTACTGACCCCACATTTGGCTCTCCTGAGACACATATTTGGGCACTTGCACCTGAGAGTGGCACAGTTCAAACTATGATGAGGAAGGAGGGGCTTGGAAAGAACGGAAAACTGGAAGGAGAAGCCAGCCATAAGGCTCAGAGTGGGCTCACTCACAACCCCTTCCCAGATACTATATATATATATTGTATATTTTTCCAATGTTGTCGTTTGAGGTTTATTCTCGTTTCATGCAAAAAAAAAATCAAAAACAAAAAAAACAAAAACAAAAACAAAAAACACCAGAACACTGCAGCTTGTGTCGCTTTGTAAAATTGTCAATACTCCTAAACTAAATGAATGATGATAAGAAGGATGAGGAAGCAAAGTGGATTTTAAAATAAATGGATTTCAAATAAAAGGTTCAGGGTTTCTGCAGTTTTTCCACTATAAGCCGGGAAATAAGCAGTCCATGTAGCCATTAATGTAAGACTGGAGATTGTCCAGACTATATATTTATCAAAATTATTACCTTACCTTGGAGATGTGTTGTATTTTTAAGTATATGTGTTGGAACAATTGTAGCATCTCCGCATCCCTCCCCCCACCTTTTTGAGTCAAAATACTCTCTCTGTAAAGACAGCGTAGCCTTACCCAGCACACAGGGCTATGAAACCACAGAGGAACAGAAGGCATCCCAGCCTGTCACAGGCAAGTGTTAACACATGCAGCAAAACCTTGATTACAGAAAAAACAATAAGGCTCCTTCCATATATCAATAGAAACAGGCCAAATACTCAGCTTCATCCACCTTTTTACATGATCCACTTTCTCTACCAGCATAGAGTGTATTTCACAACAGGGACTTCAACTTGTAACAGAACAGCCCCAGAAGTTCTGAGGGAAGAAGGTGTGCCTCCTTCTGCTACTTTGGAAAAGAGGGAAAACAAAAAGAACAGATATGGTCAAGACATGGCTATGAGGCCAGTAGCAAAGTTATTAGGGTAGTGCTTCATAGCAGGTTGTGTTTCTTCCCCTGATCTACTTGGTCCAACTCTTCAGACCCAGCAGGAAAAAAAGAGGCTGTCAGCTGCCTGACACTTCTTGGGGTAATAGCTGTAACGTGTTCAGGACCCAAAGGAAGATTCTGCAACAGGACATTTGTTGGTGGTCAAAGTTGAGGCATCCCCAAGGGCAGAAGGACAGCACAGCACATAAAAGTGGAACAGCCCCTCTAAGGACATGAAAGGTCTCAGCACAAGATCTCTGCTTGCTCCAACTCTCTCAGATGTCTCAGCCCTAGCCTGTCTTCACAACTATGTTTGGCTGTTAATGGGTCCAGACGGCATGAAGATGCTGAAGCTAAGATATAAACATGCTTTCTCCTTTATCTCCTTTCCAGTAAATTTCATGTCCTTGTTTCATACTGGAAGCTAAGAGCAGACACTGTCAAACCAGTGCCCTGACATCTTGAGGCACTGGTAGAATTCAAGTCTCCAGAAAGAACAAAGGTGACACTGTACACATTGGAGCTGAAAACGTAGCATAAAATAGTCTTATGTCCTGAGAATGCTATGCCTGACTCAGCCCTGGTATGTGATGAAAAGCACCACCTCTTGGAGCGTGGGAAAAGACCATGTCTCAGAACTATGAGGTCCCTGTATCTCTCCAGCAGCTCATTCAGGTGCTACAGTGTGCTTACAAGGTGGAAGAGGCCAAACGTACAATGAGCTCATAGGTAGCCATCATAATAGCTGTGTTGGGGATCTGTCGGATCAAGTGGGCCAGGAGCCCTCGGTATAAAGCCAAGGGTCCCTCTTCACGGACTACAAGCTGCAAAGTCTGTATAAAGGAATGATACCGTGACCCTTCTTCTCGCAACCGTGTCCGGATTACCTCTGGAGAGACAAAAGGTAAGTGGTATTAGCAGATTGATCCTACAGGCACGGCATCTCCCATCAAGGGGAACAAAAGCAAGGAGTGCAGACAGACTCACCATGAGGATATGCAATGCATGAGGCACATGTTTTGGAGACAGCAGCAGCTCCCATTAGTCCAAAGAAGTCACGGCTGTTTGGTGAAAGTGTGAGTGGTGTGGAAAGGGAATGATGGCCATTTCTCAGTTGCTGTTTCAGTGCTTCATATATGACAAAGTGTATGATGGTCTCTGACACTCCAGCGTAAGAGGCAGTGATTCCACGGTAAAATCCACGAAGGCCTTCAGTGTGGTACACATGCATGGCACACTGGAGGGCATTACTGCTCAGCTCCCCCTTCATCCTGTACAGGCAAAGAGAGGAGGGAGGGTTAGAATAGCATACCACTTCACTGACCAAAAATGCTCTTCTGAACACAACTGTAAGACTATTCTCTGGCATGCCCTGAAGACTCTTGTTTTGCCTGTCACAGACCCCTTCCCAATCCCACCCCCAAAACAGTCATGGTTCGACACGGAATGGCTCTGTACTGGTTGCCTGCCTTACCTGGCTTCCAGCTGCATCCTGGTTTTCACCAGCCAGATAGGGTTGGTGAGTGTGGAAGAGGTAATGCCTAGAGAACAGAAGAGGAACACAGCAGTGAGCACCAGGATCACACTGGCAGTTTGTGAGGAGCTGCTCATCTATCAGCTCCCTGAATTTTGCTTGGAAAACTGTGGTAATTTGCAATTTGAGTGTGACCTTGAGCTCCTGTGGGAGAGGAAACATTTAGGGTAGGCTGATTTTCCTCCTCCCGCATTCTAGCCTTTGTTTGGTAGTAATTGCCAACTCTGCCTTCTACATGACCCTGCTACAGGTGACAAGAAACAATAGGCTAAACTTGCAAGAATGGAAGATTTTGTTAGAGAATTGGAAGATATCAAGAGATATGATTCTGTGAGGGGTCCACATTACACACTGCTTTTCCCACCTGCACTCCTGAATGGAGCTCTTTTCCTGATCGCAGCTGGAAAAAGACTAGAATCAGGAAAGAATGGAGAAACCTTAAGAAATAATCCTAAGGAAAATCAAGAGTGAGAAAACACTTTGCACAAGGAGCTTACTGCTCCAGATGTGGAAGGAGAAAGCTTGAGAATGCAGCAGCAACAGGGAAGGGATGAAACCTGTTTACAGCACAGGAAGAAAGACCCCTTGGCTCTGATTTGTGACAGAAGAGGCTCACCTGCGCAGGCTGCTGATAGCATGTGCACTTTCTTGGACTCTGGTACAAGGACAGTATTGAGCTTCTCCTTAACACCAGAATAAGTGGCAAAATATATAGCCCTGGTTGGAAAGAAATACAAAAGAGATTATAGCTCACCTACAAGGAGCAGGGACAGCACTGCTGGGGGCCTCAGTCCAAATTTTATTCTCAGCACAGGTTTGTCTAATGTGGCATCAGATACCACCTATACTCAGCGCACAGCAGTCATCCTACAGCTATCATCAGAAGGTCCCAAAAATGCTTGTATGATGGGGGCCTGTGGCACAGTGGGCATAGGGCCCTGACTGCTTTCAGAATGTGGAGCAAAAGCTTTCATGAAGGTCCTTTAGAATAGGCAATCCTCAGGGAGCAGTACTTACCGGGAAGGGGCAACCCCAACAAGGTTTGGACCCAGACCTCGGAACAGTGATCGCATGCCTTCCTTCTCAAGGATGGTCCTATAGAAGGAAATGAACAGAAGAGTCAGCAGAACAAAGCTGGAGGCACTCTTGGTTCCTCTTCCTTTCTTCAGTACTTCTTGCAGCATCCCCTCCTCACCTCCAGTGTTATCCTTTTCTGCCCTACTCTCATTTTCTCTTAAACCACTTTTCTCTCCTTCAGTGATTTATTCCTATTTTTATTGACATCATCACACCGAGCCTGATCAAGCTACTAGCTGTGAAGCTTTGCACAGTCCCAAAAGCTGCCTTGCAGACTCAGGGTTCAAAGCATGGATCAGCTGTGAGGAGTATCTGTACCTGTGCTCTGATGAAACATCACTGCACTTGCAGTTTCCAGAGCTTCAACCAAAATGCCTCTTCAATCTCTCCACCTGATGGCCAAACCTTTGCTTCCCTGTTGCTAACAGGCACCCTGCCCTACCCTACTCACCTGAGCAATTTGAGCACTCCAGGGGATGGTGGCGTGGGGTTCACCAACCTCACACTCATCCCTGGCAGCTGAATCTCAGAGAGGCACAGAGGCCGCAAAGTCACTTGGGATGACTGTAGACGTGTCTTCACCACTTCCAGAGGACAGGTCAGGATGGCTCCAGCTGTGCCTCCACATCTAGGGCATAACAGCATAGGTAAAGATGACCCCTGTGCAGGAACAGGGCAATAATTCTGACCCTACTCTTCCACTGCCTCTCCCCTCTAGGAGAGGAGGAGGGTAGGTCCCCCAGCCTGCGTCACACATAACCTCCTGCTCTGATACTGATTAATGCAATAATGGCTTCTCTTGGGACATCTCCTGGCAGCCTCACTCTGAAACCAGTATTTGAGACAAACAGTCCCAAGTTCGTAGGGATTCAGCTCAAAGTTGCTGGACTTTGCATTCAGGATTTCCCAGAGCAAACAGTTCTGCTGCCCAGTCTCCCTGCAATGCTTTCAGCTGACATCTCCAGGCACCGTGCCTCATACTCTGCAAAAGCAGCATTGGCTCAGACAAGGGTAGCACAGAACTCTCCCACCCCTCAGCCTGCCTACGTGTTTCAACATGTAATTCATTCAGCCCCACGTTTTCAAGGCCCTATAAGCAGGATCTGTACTTTCTGCCAACAGCCACGCTCACCCACTGCCCAAGTTGCTTAATGAAAGAAGACCCTGACCTTCACCAGACAGAAGCTATTTTTGGAACTTATGAACCATAAATCAGTAACACTGAAAGGACACGTAGCCCCTTTTCTCCTTTCTGCCACACAGGGACAAATCAGAACCAGAGTACTGATATGTTCTATTGGGCTTTTGCCCATTCAGATCCTGTAACTGAGAGCTACAGGCTGCTCGGTACCTGAAAGACTTTTCTGAGATGAATTTGTATAGAACAGCCATGACATGAAAGCTATCTCCAGACAGAGGCTTGATGAACAGGTGCTCTATCTGCTACAACCAAACTCACTTTGTTTCATAAGAGACAAAGGGTAAAAAATCCCTCACTCTGCTCCAGAGAAAGAAAAGCCAACTAAAGAACTACACAGTGTCAGGGAAGAATCATGTATGTCAAGAGAACTACATATGAAGATAGAGGTCAGCGAATGGCTAGAGTCCTGAAGAGTTATTCTGAAACAGTCTATGCAGCTAAGACTATATATACATTGCTTTTATAGCCTTTACTCCTGGGGCTTCATTTATTGCTGCCTGCAGGTTAGAGGAAAAAAAAAAAGGCCTGGATACATATTGTAATGAATTCCAAGAGTTAAAGATCTAACTGATGAATTGGTCTAAAGGCAAGTTACAGGTTTCACAATGCCAGCAACTAGTTATGCCACTCCATTACATTCGTGCTGCTTTGCCAAGCCCTCTGCAGAACTACAGAGCCTGCAATGGTGATAACTTGCAGAGCAGCTGATCAGGAACAACTTTTCCCAGCATATGCAAGCGGCAGGAGTCAGGTAGACCATGACCTAAGAACTTAACTTGGACTCAGAAGACAACATGAAGCAGTGAGCATCATGGCTCACATTCTCTGGATGATCAAGCAAACCAAGACAGCCTATTTAATGATCGAGGAGTTGTGATTTACAAAAGCCACATCGATTTTTCCCATGTAGACCATACTCATGCAAAGTTCCAACAGTTCTATTCTTTACCATGGTTTGTATCAGGCATATCAGTAGAAACTCCAGACTTACAGGTCTGTTTTTTCTTGATCAGAAGTGCAGTTTCCAGCTCAGGAAAGGACTGAGAACAGTGGTGAGAGAATAAGAAGTTTAAATAAACGGTGTAAATAGAGCAGTTTCAACTTCTCACCTAAATGCTGGACAACCACTATGACAGGACTACATATAGTGAAGCAGTTGCTTGGTACCCTAAAGATTTCTTTAATGACACGTAAGGAGGTACAATTTTATGCAGTGTTCTTACAATGTTTAATTTCTTCAAGAAGCCCCTACCTGAGCATGGTCAGGATATGAATTTGAACCCAGGCCCCAAATACATATAAAAGTTTCCTGAGTTCAAGTTCTTCAAGCTACTGACGTGTATAGCTCATAGAGAAGAATCCAAAAAGCTCTTTTAGTAAGAGCTAAAGAAAGTTATTCCTTTGCACAGTGGTCACTTGATCAGCAGTAAGAGTCTGAGGTAAAAGGTTCTTCCTAGGCCACTATGGCTAAATGGCAAGACTTGAGCATTTTTTGAGAAGCCAAGAACTCTGACTAAACAAAGCTAAGGAAATAAGATGTATCAGTTGTTCAAAACTAGAGGAAATCTTAACTATAATGCCTTAACATGCAATATAAAAAAAAAATAAGGAGAATCAGTCTCACTCTTCCCCCCGACTCCTAAACCATTTGTCAGTAAAGAATCAAAGAGCAGTGGCCCTGCAAAAGTCTAATCACCACTAGGCTAGACCTAATAATTTTCATTTTTTTCCACCAAAAAACAGGAGGTGACATTTAACATGACAAAATCCATGGGTGACAATGATTGTCACAGTGGCAAATAACAAGCAAAGCTGCAATTAATGGCAAGCAATGAAAAAACGCATGGAATCCAGCAGTCACCAAGGGTCATTAGGCCCTGCTTAAACAGATTGTTTTAACAAAGACAAAACCCTGAAATCTCTATTCCAGAAAAAAAGCAACATAGGTAATTCCTGCAAAATATGACAGAGAATAGCAGTGGACAACCAGTACAACATGTACTCCCAGAACAAAGCAGTGCCGAAAAGGGCTAAAGGAAGAAAGCACGTAATTTAACCCCAGAAAAGAGTACTTGCTTCTACATCTTGCTTTCACATTTTAAAGTTTGCAAAGTTCACTGCAAAGCTTGAGGTGGAAGGAAAAGAGGATTAGTACAGAGAAATATAAAAAAAAAAAAACACCATTAACATTTTTTAATGATCTGAAAAGGTTATGAGAACATGCACAGGTGTGACAAGGTTAACTGGTAATTCACATCTCAGTCCTTGCTTTGGCAAAAATGCTGATGATTTGAAGATCTTCCTTTAAGAACTGCAATATTACATCAGGCAAATTTCCATCTAAACCAGGATTCTGTCTAAGACACAGGCTAATGACGATGGCCACAGAAGAGTATGAGAAGAAATATGATTCTCCAGAATTTTCTCCCAGCTCTCTGCAATTTTCAGCTCTGAAATTTCTTCAGCCAAAAGTGTTGCATTGCATTTAATGGCCTTCAAGACATTCTTTTTAATTCATCAGTCTAAATGCTTTCTGGACACATAAAAAGCTTTTGCCTTCTCATAACCTGTGGCCAGGAGTCCCCCAGTTTAACTGGACACTGGGTTAAAAGCTGTGCTCTTGCACTAGTTTTGAATAAACGCCTCAAGTTTCATTTGATAGTCCCTAAAAGATAAAACGAACAACTGTCCCTTCATTATTGAGATCTGCTTAATTAGATGAAACAGTATCACTGCAGCAATAACCTGACCTTATTTATCTCTTGGGTTTTAGCTAATTGTAATTCAAAGATTACTGCTCAATTGGCTGGGACAGGGTACAGCCTGACAAAGTTCCCACTAGCAAATGTTCTGTTGCTAGCTGAACTCTCTTGGTTTTCCAAGAACCAAAGCGGAAAATGAGGACGAAAAAAAGGTTATGAAGAAAGCTAAGAAATATGAAGAAATATATAAGAAAAAAAGCTTAGCCTTCCAGATACTGTGACTAATTCAAAGAAGAAATTAACAAAAGAGAATGGCGTACACAAAATAGCACAGGGAGCAGGCATGGCAAGTACACAGAAGCAAAGACTGACATTGCACAGTTGTATCACCTGCAGAAAACTGGAAATTTACTAATCAAGTGCAACCAAATTATAGGCTTTATTGTACAGGCTGCATTAGGGACCTTACTGTCACACAGACTCCAACAGGTTGGTGGAACTGGAAAACGGACTAGATGCTTGTCTGGACAAGGGAGTTCAGCAGTTGCTCAACAAGTCTGGAGGACCGTTACATCTTCTGTTTTAGAGCATCATGAACTTTAAACACCTTACTGCTTTGCAATTTAAATGGCAAACGGTTCTTAAAGAGAAGAGGGCTGAAGTGCAGAGGGAGAAGGGCCATTCTCAAGGGCACGCTGTGAATTCAGAGGCACTGCCAGGATTCACGCTCCAAACTCCTGACTCACCAGACCCAGTGGGACTATTTAAAACCAGAGAAGATGTGCAGGAATCCACGACAAGCTGCCACTAAGAGCTGGCTGTCCTCCCAAAGGCCATGATGCTCCATTCAAGCTGTCCTGCTGCACATCCTCGCCCCCCATTCCACACCCTGCCTCCCTCCCCCTCCACTCACGGAAAACCCAGCTGAGGCCCCCGTGACTTCACCAGGAAGCTCCCCTTCTCCCCACACTGCGCAAACACCGCCAGAAGCAGGGGCAGAGCCGCAGCCGGGGCGGAGGCGCAGAGCAGCGAGCCCGCAGAGGCCCGGGGCAGCCTCGGGCTCCGCGCCGCGGCCCGGCCCGGCCCTGGGCAGAGGCCGGCGGGGACACTCACCCTCCGGCGACCAGGTGGAGCAGGGTGCTGTGCTGCTGCTGCATGGCCGGCGCTCTGCGGGCACGGCCCCAGCCCCTCGCCGCAGGCTCCCCGCGGGTGGCGGCCTGGCCTGCCCGCCCTCCGCCCAGCATTGGCTGCCCGGCGCCGGAGGAGGTGCCCGGGCGGGCCGGGCGGCGGTGCCGGCGGCATGGGGACCGGGGGTGGGGGGCAAAAGCAGATACAAGGAAGAAATTCTTTACTATGAGGGCGGTGAGGCACTGGAACAGGTTTCCCAGAGAAGCTGTGGATGCCCCATCCCTGGAGGTGTTCAAGGCCAGGCTGGATGGGGCTTTGGGCAACCTGCTCTAGTGGGTGGCAGCCCTGCCCGTGGTAAGGGGTTGGAACGGGATGACCTTTAAGGTCCCTTCCAACCCAGACCATTCTATGATTCCACAACTCTAGGATATCAGATTGTATATATATATAAAGATAACCTGTAGGTCAGATGACATAAGTTTTCATATCTACTCAGCACTCAGTACTGAGTGACACGGGACTGATTGTCTAATTTAGGCACTGCACTGCTACGTAATGGGCAAATGTGAGGAGGGTTCAAAGAAGTGAGTAACTAGTCCAGGCCTTCTAAGGAGGAGGACTGAAAAAATAAAATAAAATAATAATAATAATAAAAAAACTTAGTCTGGAAGGAATTGAAAGAAACATGGCAATTCGCTCCAAGTGCATGCAAAGATACTTCAAAGAGAAAAGAAATAATTAGCTTTTCTGTGGTGTGTCAGCCCATAAATAGTGCCTGTCAATACAAAGGCAGTAAGGGGAAGACCAGTAAAAGGATTGGCCTTCTGTTCAGTGGAAAATTTACCAGTGATACCAAGAAATTGCACGTATTTTCCATTTGTTTTCACTGTGGTAGAGACTAAACTAATACGTAAATAGCAAGTGGGTAAAAAGTCATTCTGCAGCAGGGAGATAGATTTTTAAGTGCTAAGGTAAATTCAATGCTTTCAGACCAGTTATGATTGATGAAAGTCATCCTTTGATGGCTGAAGAATTGAATGTAGCAAGATCAAACCAACTGGCAATTTTATTTGAGATTGGTAGAGAATAAAGAGGTTCAGAGGACTGGAAAAGGCCAAATATATTGGCCATTAAAAATAAGATAATCTAAGGAATCCAGCCAGGCTTATTTTACTGCCTTTCCCTGTGGTAATAGAACAAATACATATTAAATCTTCAACTTACATTTTCCATTTGTCAGAAAAAAAAAGTCAAACCAATCACAGTGTATTAACAGGCCTAGTGGATAAGTAACAACAGTTTGACTTCAGTAAGGATTTTGATTCAATTTCATCTGTCAGTCTTATAAGCTAGCTAGGAAACTTGGGAAACAAGATGTATTGAAAATAGTGTTAGAATCTGATGCAGATTGGAAAACTGTAGGACTGGTTTTCACAGAAGATTGGAGATCACAGAAACACAGAATGGTTAGGGTTGGAAGGAACCTCTGGGGGTCGTCTGGTCCAACCTCCCTCCTCAAGCAGGGACACCTAGGGCAGGTTGCCCAGGACCATGCACAGGTGACTTTCGAAAATCTCCATGGAGGGAGACTCCACAACTTCTCTGGGCAACCTGTGCAAGTGTTTTGTCACCCGCATGGTAAAGAAGTGCTTCCTGATGTTTAGACAAAACCTCCTGTGTTCCAGTTTGTGCCCATTGCCTCTTGTCCTGTCTCTGGGCACCACTGAAAATAGCCTGGCTATGTCTTCATTGCTTCTACCTGCAAACAGAAATAGTCGCTGCCTCAGCTGTCCTTTCTGGTTCCTCTAGTTGCATCACAGTCTTTTGAGACTGTGGGATAAATGGACCTACCCAACTTCTTGTCTAAGAGCTAGAAAGTCTCACTCTGCAGGTTTCTTTCTGTTCCAGCAGGTGGAGGGACATCCAGTCATCACTCTAGCCTTCGGCAATGACAAACCATGATTGAGCCATGGAAGATGCTCTCTCTAGGCCTCTTACAGACTGTATTCAGATGTTGTAGATGCTATGTCATTCGCAGTAGATCGAAAGATTGCTTAAGGTTGGAACTGGTTCAACGGTGTGTGCTGCTTTGCAAGAGTCTTTAGTGTGCCTGATGGCCACCAAGAGCCAAGGAAAACGCACCACCTTCCCAGAGGAGAAGGAGAGGAAGAGAAAAAAAAGAGAGGATACATTTTTCTTCAGTGTGTCTTGTCCCTGCATGTAGCAGAAATGAGCCTGGGTGCATTACCTGTGGGGCCTGTTTTTGCTGTTCAGACCAAGAAAGGAATTCTGTGGGGACGCTTTTACAGATCAGTCTTTGAGACTCCCTGCTCTAAACCAGGAGGACAGTCTGGACAGGTATCATGGACATACCCCAAGACCCTGATTACAAATGTTTATAAATCAAAATTCCTGAATCTTTACTTCTTTCCAGTCTCTGATTGCTTTTGGATTTCTGCCCATGCTGTATCTCAACACCGACACACCCCTTCTCCTTGTCTTTGGGCAGTCTATTTTTTTTCCTAGGAGCAGCACTGTATGTCTGTTGTTCTTGAATGTAATTCAGGATTACGTCCAAAAGCCTCCTCCGCCTTTCGCTCTCTTAAAATGCTCTTGCTAACCCTTGGTCCCATTGAACGTACACAGGACTAGCATTTTATAGGACAAAGTAAGTCTTGTTTGTCATCCAGGGGCTTCAGTCTGGATGCGTCAGCTCAGTGCACTCATGATCCTCGGCTGACTGTGACTTACAGGCAAGTAGAGAGTGGTATCGAAAGGCAGACGTCTGAAGGGGTGGGAGGCCGGTGTTACGTACAGTGAGCAGCCTGGGGCTTTGTGTGCAAGAGTCCTTACGTAAATGCCTTTTCAAATGTTGCCGTCGTCATGCAGCTGCTTGCCAGATGTAGGACGTTTCAACATCAGTGTCTGAATCGGTATCTGAGGTGACTCCTCCAGCGGTCCGCGCTCTGGGCGTAAATTCCATCTCCTCCAGGTGGAGCACTGCCGGTGCGTTTTAACCACTGGAAGACCCCAGGACCAGGGAAAACATAACAGATTTGGTGTTGGATTTCTGCCCCCAGCTCTACCGCTTTGCCGATTGCTCCTGTTAAGCCCCTCCCCCAGTGCCGGGGCCCTGTCCCTTTAAGGCGCTCGGCCGGGACGCTGCTCCTTTAAGCGCTGGCCCCGCCCCTTCCCGCCAGCCTCGCGAGCGCTCCGCTCCAGGTAAGGGTGCCGGCGGGGCCCCCCTACCGCGGCCTGCTCCGCTGCGCGGGGGGCGCGCGGCGCCGGGAGCGCGCGGGGCGGGCGGCGGGGGCGCGCCTGGCGGCGGAAGGAAGGGGCGGCCGGGCCCGTCCCGTCCCGTCCCGTCGCGCCCCCGTCCGACGCCCGCCCCGTGTCGCTGTCGCCCCCTGGGCCAGGTGCAGCCCGCAGGGGTCCGGCGCCGTCCCCGCCTGGCGCCATGGCCATGAGGGAGCTGGTGGAAGCGGAGTGCGGGGGCTCCAACCCCCTGCTGAAGCTGGCCGGGCACTTCACGCAGGACAAGGCCTTGCGGCAGGAAGGGCTGCAGGGCTCCCTGGCCTGGCCCTCCGGGGCTCCCGGAGCAGCAGCCGTGAGTGTCGGGCTCTGCTGGGGGCGGTGGGGCAGGGCTGCGGGCAGGCGCGGTGCTGGGCCGCCGTTCCGTTGTCTTGTGCCGTGGGGAAAGGGGCTGCGGGGTCGCCTGGTTTGTCAGAGGGACGGGGGGGTCGAGGCCCTGCTTACGGAAGCTCCACCTGTGGATGTTGGGATGAAGTTGGCGGCCTCCTTGTTCCGGGGGCTAAGCCAGAAGGGCATGGTGGGGAGGCTGGGCAATGCCGTTCTTGATATTCCTGCTCCTGTAGCTTCCACATAAACAGGCAGCCAGCATGGGAAAGTGCAGTGAGCCTAATCTCAAGGAAGAGGAGGATGTGAACTAACCAGGTCACAGAGCGTGTGGAGGGGTATGGGATCAAGGTTGTTGGGATAATTGTCCGCTGTTCCCTCTAGGTATCCAAACCCCTGGGAGTAGCCTCTGAAGATGAGGTAAGAATGGACCAACGCATCCATCTCCATACTGCTTTTCTCCTCAACGCTCAGTCAGCTGTTTTTCCCCTTACCCAATTTTATTCTTTCCTTTTGCGAAGTCCCTTTCTTTCACATCTTCCATAGCTCTACCCATTTGTCTTCTATGCTGTGTTCATAATCCTGATCACTGTCTTTGGTAGCTGGTTGGAGAGTTCCTGCAAGAGCAGAATGCCCCTTTACTGTCCCGTGCACCGCAGACCTTTAAGATGGATGATCTGTTGGCTGAGATGCAGGAGATTGAGCAGTCAAGCTTCCGACAGGCCCCTCAGCGAGGTAAGGGTAGCTGGGGTACATAGTTACTGGAAAAGAGCTTGGTGTTGTGGTTAAACTCTTAGCAGGCTGGCTCCCTGGAAGAGAAGTCTCCGGGGGGAAGGGATGGATCTAATTGTTGTCTTCAGCAGCAGTAGCTGGGGTCTTTGTGGTGATAGACAGCAAAAGGATGAGAGGCAAAAGGCGTGACTTGCAGCAATGATACCTGGCTAGAGATGAGAAAAAGTGTCTTCCCTCGGTGGGCAATTGAGCATTGGAGCAGGTAACTAGGGAAGCTGGGGAATCTCCAGCCTTGAAGAAGTTCAGAAGCTACCTGTTCATTGCCCTGAGCAACTTTATCTAGCTTTGGTGGTATCCTGCTCTGCGAACACTTTAACAACCTCCGGAGATTCCTTCCAAGTGGAATCTTCAAGTCTCTTTATCCTAACAAATAGAAAAGGACCTGATCAGAGGTGATGAGGGTTATCTGAAGGAGCTTGGGACACTTAACGCCTTTGAGTCCTCTCATCTTCACTTACGTTTTTCTTCTAGCTCCAGGTGTGGCAGACTTGGCACTGTCTGAAAACTGGACCCAGGAATTCTTGGCCGCAGCAGATAATGCTGGTGATGTCTCTTCAGATTACAATGAGACTGACTGGTCACAGGAATTCATTGCTGAAGTGACAGGTGAAGGGTTGCTCTTGGAATTATTGCTGAGATGTTGCCCAGTCACATGCCTGCGTGCAGTGCAGAGTTACTGAACGTGAGACTGGAATAATGCTTTGGGACCAGCAGTCAGCGTTTACTGTAGTGGCTTTAACAGGGAGGCAAAAAAAAAAAGCTGCTTTGGAATGGATTAGCTAAATTGTTCACAATGTAGTGTGGAAGCTTTTGTTCAGGTGTAAGACTTTTATTTCCAGTTCGGGTTACTTGGAGAACTTCAGAGAAGCAGGATATTCAAATTGCTTTTATGAAAGTTATTGTGACTCAACTGATGCAAATTCTGGAGATGGCCTGGTACTGCTTCTTGCTTACATATACTCTTAATTCCCCCTGTTAAGGCTGTATTTGCCTTTGGTATTAAGGTAAAACTGTTCAGAGTGCTTTGACCAACCGTATATATACATATATTTTTTTGGGGGGTGGGAAACATTTTAGAATAAAAGTGGATTTTTTGCAAATTGGAAAAGTGCAATGTGAATGTTTTTGGGACCAGAGGATAAGCTTTCGGTTCTAAGCAAGGTGGTAGTTTATCTGAAAAGCTATCTTGTGTTTTTGTGTAGAGCTGGGGCTTGGATATGATCCTGTGACCATCTATGACTTCACCTGGGAATTATGAGCCAGATTTAACTAGATCCTATTCTGTACCCCAAGGGTGACACTTTAAAATCAGACAATCCCATTCACTGACCATCGCTGTTTGTATTCCTGGGAATATAAATCAACACATGCCAAGGTCGGAGGGTTCTAATGAAGAGCTAGTGCTTTGTAAGCTGTAGTTCTGACAGAGTTGCTGATTTCCTTGACCTACATAATATCCCACATGGAGCAGCTGGTAAAGTTGTGAAATTGAAATAGAAGATAGATGTTGCCACCACAGAAGCGTTTGTATTAATAGATGGTCTGAACCTCAGGCTTGATTATTTTGTATGTTTTAGATCAAAACAGTTAGAAACAAACATTAGCAATCTTTCTTCGAGGAGGTCTTTCCTGTATGTTTTAGATAACTCTGTGTAAAGTAGAGAGCAAAATCTGAATTTATTCTTAGTGAAGTTCTGCCTGTCTTACTGTTCTCTCCCTGTACTGGTGTTTTATGCAGATCCGCTGTCTGTGTCCCCTGCCAAGTGGGCAGAAGAATACCTAGAGCAGTCAGAAGAAAAACTGTGGCTTGGGGAATCGGAAGACCAGTCATTGGCAGATAAATGGTGCGTCTCTGTTTTCAAGACTAGTTACTGCTGTTGGGCGCCTGGGTGGTTTAAGTTTGGGTAGGCGATAAGAAATCTACTATGGTTTGAATGCTTTGCAGTCATTTACCTAGATTGTTGTTTTCTGACCTTTGCCTTCAGAGAAGGGAGAAAATGATGCTCGGACACTGAATCTTTTAAGAGATGTCAATTTTCCTGTATTCTAGTTCCAGCAAGTACTGGGATTGTGTAGTCTAACTTAATCTCATGTGTAGCGCAGAGCTCCTTAATGTGATTTCAGGAGTGAGTTCAATAACTCCTACTCAAGCAGAACTTGTTTTCTGCAATAGATACGTTCTTAGATTTAAGAGATCTGAAGTGCCAGGCTCTACTAGCTGTAAACTTCTATCACTTTGTTCTCCCTGTTTGGCAAACAGCATTTAGCTTTTCCTTATCATATTTTTAGATTCAGCATTCCAGGCATTATTTTCATGTGTTTCTGTGTGGTAGATTAAAGAACAGTCTATTGCTACTAAAAATCTTCTCTGTGTAGGTGCTATGGTGGACCACAGTCAAGTATTTTCAAGTAAGCTAGCAAAGCACAGGCAAGCATTTGAGCTAGTTAGATCTTTCACTAAAACAGACTTTGTGTATTTGGGTTCTCTTTTTCTTCTGGCTTTTGCCTTTCCTGATATCTTTCTGCAAATATGGATGTTGCTGAGTTACTGCCCCAGTTTCAATGACTTCACCGTGACTTCCTGTAGTGGTAACACCTAGAACCGGTCCTATTCTGTAGTAAGCCAGAAAAAAACATTGAATTGTGTGGTTGCTATGAGTTCTCAGTCCTTTTCCGAGTTGCTGCTTTTCCAAGATGCTGTTCCTCTTTCATGAGAATGACCTGCTTTCTCTTTTCCTGAATGTATTACCTTGTCATTGGTGGCGCTAAACCTTCTAACGTTTGGTAGCATGTGAGCTTGCCGAGTAATCCAGACTGTTCTGCAGAATTGTGCTGGCACAGTAATCATTTAATTCCACTACTGTTTGTCAGTCATTTGCAGACTTAACCTGGTGGTAATTTTGAATTTTTGCAGATGAATAAATGTACCGAATGACTTTGGTGAGTCCTAGGGTTGGTACCCCTCAGTGCTTTAGTGCCCTGTTCTGTGGACTGTTGTTAGAGAAAGAGTTCGCTGTTGCCCAGTACCAGATTATCTCTTTCCCTTTTACTGCTACTGCAGGTATGAGGAATATCAACCTGAGGATGATCTTAAGAAAACTGCTAGTGATTTTCTTTCTAAAGTGGATGATCCAAAACTCAACAGTTCTGAGGTAAGGAATTCTCTGACTGGGGATGACAGATACCTAATATGCATAAAGGGTGTGGGGAACTGAGAAGGGTATTTACTGAAGACGGTAAATAAATAAAGCATATTGCTGTCCAGTGCTTCTATTTCTTCCGTTTCCTAAAAGTTGAACCCAGTTCCCTCCAGATATTGTCCCTTTATACAACATCACTTTGAAGTGCTCTCCTGTCCAACTTCTCTGGCCTTCTGTGCTCACCTTGAGGAGAGAAATCCTCTTTGTGAAGGAGGGGGGCATGGACAGAAGCATTATTGGCAAAGCATCTGCCCAGCTCCACCCTTGTTTCATTTCTCTGCCACAGTTCCTAAAGTTTGTCCGCCAGATCGGAGATGGGAGGGTATCGATCGAAGCTAATAAGGTGACCCACAGAGACCAAGATCAGGCAGAGCAATGGGCAGCTGAGTTTATGCAGCAGCAGGTAGGAGCCCCAGCTATATGTGCGCTGAAGGTCTTTGTCACAGTGCACAATCTGGGAGCAAGGGAGAATGGCAAGTCCAAATCTCAGCAATGCTTTGCTAATTTAGGCTGTGGGAGGTCAGGGAGGGGCTTGGACTCCTCGGAGCAGAGTCTAGCCAGAAGCTGGGAAGGTGTCTGGGCAGAGTGAGTGGTCTCATCTTCAGTAGCGCCTGGGAGGAAGGATGTGTCCTAAAGAACTCATCTCTACTTTCCAGGCCGTCAGTTCTCCCTGATGGGGAGGAGAGGTCATCACAGACCCTCCTGCTGGTTTGGGGTGTGCACTGAGCTTGCCAAATCCTAAAAAGAAAGGTGTGTTTCTGTTTCCAAACTCCCAGGGGGCATCCGATGCCTGGGTGGATCAATTTACGCGATCTGGGAACATGTCAGCTCTTGATACGGAATTTGAGCAGGCAAAGACTGCTGTGGAGGTAAAGCTGGAGGAGGAGGAGGGCTGGGGTACCATCTGAGAGCCTGTGATAGGGTTACCTCTCTACTTTGCATGTTGTGAGGAGGGCTAGAGACACTTAAGAGGGTGTTCTCTGGGGTGTCTATAGATCTCAGTTAAAAGTTGTACTCTAGTCACTTCCTGTTCTTCCCTCAGTCAGATGTGGACTTCTGGGACAAACTCCAGGCAGAATGGGAGGAGATGGCCAAGAGAGATGCAGAGGCTCACCCTTGGCTCACTGATTATGAAGACCTCAACTCATCTTCATATGACAAGGTAACAGAGAACAGGGTTTCCTAGCACTACGGTGAACTACTCTGAGGCAGACTGTCTACCTTGTAGGTGAGCTACACAGACTCCAAGTGCTCTTAGGATTCCTTCTCATACCAATCATTTGCTGTCACTTGCACCCTAATCCCAGGTCAGCTAGGGGCTAAACTGTTTTCACTTGTTCTGGTTTGCAAATGCTGTCTTGTTCTTGTCTAACATCAAATACCAGTTTGTGCCGGGATTCCTTGTAGTGAGTGCAAGTGCCTACTCCCACACAGATCTGATGAGACCAACACCAGATATATCATCTCTCTTGCAATTTATTCTGAGTCTGCTGTAGTCCAGGTTTGGAGGAATTTTTCAGGACAGAATGGGCAGGAAGAAGAGTCACTATTCTGCTCCAAGCCACCAGAGGGGATGAGGTGCTGGCTACTCTGCAGTTGGAATGTTTCTGATGCAGCAATATGTGTGATGTCCCGTAGAAAGTGCTTTTCTCCCTAAGCCTGTCTCCTGGCATTAGCCCTCTGCTTCTCTTCCCTGCTAGGGTTATCAGTTTGAAGAAGATAATCCCATGAGAGATCACCCTGATGCTTTTGAAGAGGGGCGGAAGCGCTTGGCAGAAGGTGACCTCCCCAATGCTGTCTTGCTCTTTGAGGCTGCAGTACAACAGAAGCCAGATCATATGGAGGTGAGTGAGACCAAAGGTAACACATCTTGGCTACGTGTCCTGCTACTTGGAGCCTTCCCCTTTGAGGTGTCAGGGTGTGTGTGAAAAGCTCGCTTCTACGTTGTAAGATGTGTAGGGTGTATGAAAACATTCTGGTTTTCTGTGTCTCTGGGTATGTAGCTGATAATCTCTCTACAACTACTTGAAAGGAGGGTGTGGGGAGCTGGGGGTAAGGCTCTTCTCTCAGGTAACTAGTGATAGAACTAGAGGGAATGGCCTCAAGTTGCACCAGGGGAGGTTTAAGTTAGAAATTAGGAGACATTTCTTCTCAGAAGAAATGTCAGAATAGTCAGGCATTGAAATGGGTTGCCCAGGGAAGTCGTAGAGTCACCATCCCTGGGGGTGTTCAAGGGAAGGTTGGACGTGGTGCGTAGGGACATGGTTTAGTGGGTGACGTGGATAGTAACAGGATCAGATGGTCTTGGAGGTCTTTTACAACGTTAATGATTCTGTGATGTAAGTGAATCCCAGGGAGGGCTGTGGGCTTATAACTAAAGTCAGATGCACAAAGCCTTCTGGCTTGAAGCTGTGTAAAGTCACATGAGACTGACACAGAGCCAAGACAAGGAGTTTTCGTCTCTTTAAGTTGTTTCTGTGGAAATCTTCCTTGGCATTTCAGAACTGGAAATGCTTGTGGTAGTGATGATGATTGCTTTTAATATCTATATTAAAGGCTAATTCTTAGCAGCTCATTAAACTAGAGATTCTGGTTTGGACCTCCATCTGCCAGGAGAAGACGTTACCTAAAAAGACAGAGATGGCATGAGTGTCTTCACGGAAGCTGTAGACCAGAGAATGGTTTTAATACGGAAGAAAATGTTCCAGCAGCTAATTCAGTGAATGCTTATTTCCAGAAAACGCTTCAGCTTCTGCAGGATGGATTGAGAAAAGTCTGTGTACCTTTCTCTAGAAGTAGAGCACATAGTTAATCTCGGGAGGATGAGGAGGAATCAAGCACATCCAGTGCTACCACTTCTGGAGTGCCTACACCTACCTCAAAGATCCAGGGATGCTGAATACTTAGTGTTCCTGATTCAAGTCCTGCTATTTGCATCTGATGGGATAATAACTAGTTTGTTAGTCCCCTTGGAATAGATTTTTTTTTTTTTCTCTTCTGGGAATAGAGGCATCTGATTTTCTAGAGTACTGGGAGTAGGTGAAAAGGAAGCAGATGTTTTGAAGATCTGCTTTTGCTTTAAAGTGGCCAAAAGGTGTGTTGCTGGCACTCCTTAAGAATCTGATACTCTCAGGCTGTGTGGGCTGCAGGCTGAGTATAATGGAGAAGTACTTGAGACCTTAGGAGTAGAAATCTTGAACTTTTCCTGGCCAGCTGTATTGAAAAATGCTCTAAATTGTTCTGCTGTGACTCTGGAAAAAAAAATTACAGGAGAAGTCAAGTTCAGGTGGTGCAGTGATCAAATAGACTTGTACATTTCTTTTCTGTGAAGTAAAGTATCACAGTTCCCTTGGTCCAAATCACAACTTTCAATCTCTACTTTTCTCCCCTCAGAAAACTATGTAGGCATGACAGGTGAGCTCTGTGTAGGATCTAGTTGTATGGTGAGGCATTAGAGATTTGAGGCAGTAGGCTGCCTCTTACCTGTGGTGGCTTGTGCAGGCAATTGCTGCGTGTTTTGCGTGACGTAGGTTCAATAAGCAAGTACTTCATGCTGACAACCTGGCCAACCATGCAGCCTATTTAAGACCAAGGGGTGTGGATGTCAACATAAAGTGAACAGGTACTTACTTTAGGTTTAGTGCCTTAAATATTCTGTATGTCAGCAGCCTGGAAACTGAAGTTTTTTTGATGTTCTAGTGTCATGGTTAAAGAACCAACAAAGCAACAGTGCTTCTACTTTCAGGTCTCACGGCCAATTCCCCAAGATTATCACTTGCAAGTGGACCTCTGCACGAGTATATGCAGCTGCATACCTCGAGGGTCTCACTGTTAGCACTGCTGCTATGCTGTTTTGTTCTTAAGAAACCTGAAATCTACTTTTCCCTTCTACCTCTGCAGTTTGACCAAAGTTAGCAGCTAAATGTGGAGATTATGGGACTTTAAAAGTGCTAAAATTGCAAACAATTGCATTATGGTAGCTCTCCAGATAGAGATTCACTTGTTTTCACTAAAACACCAGTTTTATTGGCTTTGAGAGCATATGGACCATAAAGTCTGTATATCTTTCCAGGACATTCATATGCATCTGCGGCTAATGTGTGTAGTTGCATATACTTGGCCTCACTCTGAAAATGTGTGGGATAATGCCGTGGATTTAATCTCTGTGCCTTTGGCTTTTTTTTTTTTTTTTTCTTGATCTGAAGAAATCTGACTTGGTACATCTTTATCTCCTCCAGGCCTGGCAATATCTGGGAACCACCCAAGCGGAGAATGAACAGGAACTTTTGGCAATCAGTGCTCTCAGACAGTGAGTGTTGTGGTAGATCTGAGCCACGCTTCTTGTCTTGTGCATAATGCCTCAAGGACTGTGTGGCTAGTGTTGCGTGCTTTACCTTGATTGTATTATCTCCTATATCTGAGTATATCCCATTTTGATTTAATGCTGTAGTTGCTTTTCTTTCTATACCCTGCAGATGCTTGGAACTGCAGCCTGGGAACCTCACAGCTCTTATGGCGTTAGCGGTCAGCTTCACCAACGAGTCCTTGCAGAAGCAGGCGTGTGAGACTCTGCGGGACTGGCTACGCCACAAACCTGCATATGCTCACCTGCTGGAGAAGGAGCCAGAGGAGAATGCCTCAGGGTCAAATCTTGGGCATTCCAAGCGTGTGCTTGGTTCTCTGCTGTCTGAGTGAGTTGGGGGTGTACAAATTTTAGCCTTTGGCTGAAAGGCTTCTTGGAGGGTTGGGACTGGGCCGGGCAGATGTTAGTGGGCAACCCAAGGTCAGCTTGCTCTACCGTGTACAAATGTCCTTGTTCCATGCTTTTCCAGCTCACTTTTTGTGGAGGTCAAAGAGCTGTTCTTAGCAGCTGTGCGCAGCAACCCCTCAACTGTTGATCCTGATGTTCAGTGTGGCCTGGGTGTCCTTTTCAACCTTAGTGGCGAATACGAGAAGGCTGTGGATTGCTTCAGTGCCGCACTTAGTGTGCGCCCCAATGTAAGAAAGGGCAGAGTGGGGGTGCTGGAGGTGCCTGGAGGTTTATGGGTGGAGATGCTGTTTATATGAGAGGCACATCTTTTGAAGTGGAAGAGTAAGGCAGATACGTTGGTTAGGGAGGGTTGGTTTGGAGATTAAAAAGAACCAGTTTGTCTCAGCTGTTTATCTCTGTCCCCTCCTCCAGGACCATCTTCTATGGAACAAGCTTGGTGCCACCCTGGCCAATGGGAATCGGAGTGAGGAGGCTGTGGCTGCGTATCGGCGGGCACTGGAGCTCCAGCCAGGATATATCCGCTCTCGATACAACTTGGGCATCAGCTGCATCAACTTAGGTGCCCACCGGTGAGCATAGGATGGGCAGATCTGCTGTGACCCATGAGTGTGTGTATGTGTGTGAGAGAGAGACCGCAGTAAGTTACTAGGGCAGTGCTGTGCTATCTGCAGCCTTCCCATGGCATAGGCAAACAGAGTGAATGTGTGAAATCTGCCCTGAGGACAAAATGTCAGGCAGATCCACTTAGAGTAGGGGCTATCTGGAGTTCAGTTTCTGTTAAGAGGGGCAAGGGGGAACTTGGGGCTGGGGGTGGGGTTGGTTGGAGTGGGAGAAAGATCTGCTGGAGAGGATGAAACTGTTTTGGAGAAGTATCAGTATCAGCAAATAGGGAGGGGGGGTTGAGATGTACTATCTTCTCTAATAAGTGTGTGTATGTTCTCATGTTGACAGTGAGGCTGTGGAGCACTTCTTAGAGGCTTTGCACATGCAGCAGAAGAGCCGAGGTCCACGGGGGCAGCAAGGCGCTATGTCTGACAACATCTGGAGCACCCTTCGCATGGCCCTCTCCATGCTGGGGCAGAGTGACCTGTACAGGGCAGCTGATGCCCATGATCTTCCCACACTGCTTCAGGCATTTGGCCTCCAGCAGTGACTCTGGGATGGGCTCCCCTGTGAGTGCAGGTTTGGCCCAGCCCAGCAGTGACCTTCCCTAGAAAGAAAATGTTCAGTAGGGTTCACACACACCTTTGCTCTGTCTGGTAGGGCAGACCAATGGCAGCCATTTCTTGAAGGACCTCCTGCTGAAGTGTGGAACTTCCCCTAACTGTCTGTTGTGGCCTGAGCATCTCTGAGCAGTTCACACTATCATATCCGTGGCTGACTGACACTCTGCTAGGCAGATGATCAAAGCAGGAAAACAGCAAGTCTTGTAAACCAGTGTGGCTTTGAGACATTACGATAGCCATTCTGCAGAGACTACCTGCTGGACATGTCTTGAAGGCTGGTTGCTTTGGTGGGGTGTAATTGCCATTTGGTGAAACATTGAAAAATTCTGGGTTTTCAGTATGCTTCCCCCATGTATGTGCTTGCATGTGTGTATATGTGGGTTGCTAGAAAAAGCTGGGGACAGCAGTTCCCTTTTCTGGGTAACAGTAAACTCATGGTACAACCAGATGCTAATTTCTCAGTGTCTTCATGGGCCTTTTGAGAGCAGTGTGTTGCACTTGTGCTAGGGACATGGGTGGAGGCCCTTAGCCTGTAGGGGTAAGAAGAGATCCTAGGGCTCAGACTTGAGACAATGCAATAGGAATAAAAGCCTAAATGTAATCTCCCAGAATATAGTGACGAAAGGGTCAAGTCTTAATTTTTCACTTGATCGTCTGTCATCGTTTTTCCTTTGTGCAGAAGTTCCCCATCTTGTCTGTACTAAATCTTGTTAATTATAAATATCTGTATATGATTCTGTTGGGGAAAATGTTTTTAATTGTAAAATATTTTGTATAATAGAGAGCGGGGAGAATTAAAATTGCCAAAATGACATCTTTCTCTGTGCCTCTGTTGAAGCTGCGTGCAGTGGGTAGTGTAGATCTCTGAGGGTACAAGCCCACTGGAATGCAAAACACGGATCTGCATCTTTGTCTCCCATTTCAACTCGGGTTTTATTTTAATGATAGCTCATGCAAATGAAGCTTAAAAGGACCTCATTTTGCTGTAGCCAGAGGCTTCAGTTCTGTGAGCCTGCAAAAGAGCTTCACTGTACCAAAAACTCTATTTCCCTGCATAGGCTTAGGGGTCAGCAAAGCACCTTTTTATTTTTCTTGTTATCTGCTATGAGGGAAGCTGTTACATTTATCACTTGGAGGAACCTGACTGCTGCAGTAGTCAAGACCAGGAGCACTTATCCTTCTTTCTCCACCAGGCACCACCTGTTTCTTCGTACTTCTGCCCTACAGGTTTGTTTCTCATGCTATATTCTCTGCAATAACAATGAGGAGCCCAGTGTGTGTGAAGGGAGCAGTTCTTGCTGCGTGTTTTCAGATCCCCTAGGTTCCTTTGTCTCTCATCCAACACTGTGGCACTGAACATGCATGCACTGAGTTGAAATTGCTCTAATGCATGTGAAACAATTTGCTCGTGTGCCATCTAAAAGAAAGGAAAATGTTGCTTCTGCTTCCAACTCACACCTAACTCTTCTTGTGGTCAAAGATGTGCCTTTTGCTTTTTACTGATTTCTGTCCTCTGGTCAGTGAAAAAGTTTCTGTCCTTCTTTGGTCAGTGGAAAGAAAGTCACTGCTTATGCTACTTATAACCTGCTTTTCACGTGTTTTGCCTTTTTTCCTGATGTTCCTCTCTGTTCACATTATCACTGCTTTACGTTCTCTTTTTCTCACACA
This sequence comes from Oxyura jamaicensis, assembly GCF_011077185.1. Taxonomy (NCBI): domain Eukaryota; kingdom Metazoa; phylum Chordata; class Aves; order Anseriformes; family Anatidae; genus Oxyura; species Oxyura jamaicensis. The sequence goes on along the minus strand of NC_048893.1, from coordinate 80,755,998 downwards.
AGTGCCATTAATGCTTTTCTCCATCACTCCTTAATTGTGAATTTCCCTCTATTTTGCTCTCTTGACCTTGTCTTTGGTGTCCTTTGCTATCACATCCCCTACTCCCTCTGCAACTAGAGTCGTCAGCATTTGTTCTTTTTCTGTGTAAATTGTTCTCACTTCCTACCATCCTTCCCACCTTAAATAATCTCCGCAGTATCTCTGCTACTTTTGCTGTGGTCAGATCTTCACCAAGGCACTAGTCTGTCTTCCTCCCAGGGCTGAGTAAAGGTTGAGCTGCCTCTATCCAAACCATGTCTAACCTTGTCCTGTTAAGAACTGTAAGAATTCGCTTTGGATACAGAATATTTGTGCTGAGAAGAGCAGCTGAATGATATCTACGTTCTGGTAACAGTTTACACCTTTTGCCTGCTCTCTGCAGCACAGCCTGTGACCACCTTCAAACCAGATTTACGATGGGGATCTAAGTGGCTTGATGGGTGGGAGGGAAAAGACCTCGTTTGCATTTTCATCCCAATCCACATCTGCTGTTGCTAAGCCATGCTGTCCAGTGGAGGTGGGTAGCAGGCACTGAGTGTTTTAGGTTAACAGAAAGATAAGGTAGCGAGGAACCTTCAGAGGTCTGTAATTGACTGCTCACAATAGGCCTAATGTAAATGCTAGATCAGGGTGCCTGAGGGCCTTAAATGACGCTGCTCTGCAATTTCCATCTTTTTTTGTACTTCTAACAGATGAAACAGTGATAGGGCTTGTCATCACCAAAAGCACGTCAGAGAATCCAAGCAGGATCTTTGTTCTTTACTAATTACATGGGCATCCCAGGACACAAACCAGGTCTTTCATAGCGCACTAGGCATATAGTTGAAAGGTGGTTTGATACATGTCAGTTCACCTTCTTGCTGTGTTTCTTCTGTATTTCTTCCCTCAGTATTTTATTTATTTGCTTCCTAAGACCCCAAGAAGTCCTACAATCTCCTGTCTTTTGGTGTTGGCCTTCCTGACCACCCAGCTTAGGAGGTACCAGCTAATGAAAATTTGTTCTGAGACCCCTTATACCTCTAGCTGCAGTGCTCTGTTAGCTTCTGGGGGGTGTGTTGCCATTATATACTTTACTGCCATTATATACTTTCCCTTTTCTTGAGCTGCAGATCATTGTTATGATTCTGGGTTTTCTAGAGTTACAGCACTCTGATCTCTTGTTTTGGATCCCAGGCTCCTCCTGCTTTTGTCTGTGTGTCTTCAGTTCTGGAGGGGCCTGGAGCCACCCTTCCATAGAAGAATACCTTAGGATTAGTAGTTTGAGGTAGGAGTCATGGAGAGAGCTTAAGGGCAAGTGTATAGTGGATACTATTCTCCAGGAATGTGTGCTTAAAGGCTACCTGATCTAGAAGTTATGTACTTCTGATGTATGTTTGTTTAACAGCCTTTGGTGAATTTATTCTGTCTTTTCAGGTTTTAAACCAGTTGGTGATTTTCATCCTTCCAAAGCATTGTGGGTGCACAGAAGAACTGTATTTAGATGTGAAGTATTTTATTTTGTTTTAAGACTGCTACCTCTCGTGGTCCCCTACTTCTAGTACTGTATGACATGGCAAATGATTGGTCTTGGGGTCAACCTCCTGTAGTTTTATTGATCTTCCACTCCCTTCTTTAGTGTCTCCTTTCTAAATAGAATGGTGCTAGTACAGTCCGTTTCTCTCCAGGGGGAGCCCTTTCCCTAGCTCTGTAGCCTGTGCTTCTGTATCTTTTCACTTTTACGGTATTATTTCTAATATCCTACGTGCTGTAACTTGCTTCAAGGGCTCAGAACACAAACACCATGCCTCTTTTTCCTCTAAGTCAGACTCAGATCCTCAAAAATCTTTTGGCAGGCAAGTTTGTTGCTGTGGAAGAACATAAAGCAGAGCAGTACTCCCCCACCTGCAGCGAAAGAGACAGGCCAGCAAGACAGGACACTTTGTCAGAGCAGACTTTGGCAGCTTCTCCATATCTCTTGTTTACCTAGGCACGTGTTTCACTGCTCCCACAAAAGATAAGGAGAGAACCTTTTGCCCATCACCGTTTTGCCTAGTGTAGCAAAGCTTTTGTATTTTCTGATACTTTTAGATGCCTGATTTCAGACATTTGGAACCTTAAAACTCAAAACTCTGTCCATGACTTTAGGAAGAGTTGTAGTTAAATGATCTCCTGAAAATCTGATGCTGAACAGATAGTTTTCTGAATCTTCTGTTTTCCTGCTGTATTTCTTAAACAGAAGTGACACCTAGTGTTGACTCGAGGACAGCTCCTTGTCTGTCATGTTTTTTGCTTGGACCAGGGCAATAAACTTTAGGAGCACAACCTGATGATAAAATTTGTGGGAGCAACAGAATGCTGGGTGCCTTTTCTGAATGCCAGACTTTTGTGAACAGGAGAGTCTTTCTTAGCCAAATGTGCTCTGTGGCTTATTTCCTGGTTTTGACCCTCAGATTAGCCTAAGCCCTTCATGTTTGTGGATTCCAAGTTAGCAACCATGCTATGGAAACCCAGTTGAACAGTTAATAAACACAGGGACAGAAAGCAATCTTGTTTTCTGACATTTTGTACTAAAGCAATTATTTAGAGAGTCTATTGCCTTGTCCTTTATCTGTGAAGGGAACATTCCGGGAAGGAAATAACTAGAAAAGCTCTTCCCTTTCCTTGCTGTCTTCTGTATCTTGTCAAGTGGGACTCATAAGGCTTTTGTCAGTCTGTATTTGCTTTGCCTCTTTACAATGCGTCTTTTGTGGAGCTTACTCCCCATGCAGTGAGTGGATATATGCAGCACCCATTCAATAGGGTGCTATTGTCCCTCCTCCAGTCTTTGCTGTAAAAGTAGTGTTTTTCAGTCCACTTCTCTGAGCACTGGCAAAGGGGGAATACAGCAAACACAGTAGCAAACAGGAAAAAAAAAAGAGAGATCTGTGTAAGATACAAAGCCAAAAAAAGAAGGTGTCTTTTTCCTCAAGAGTTTAGCAGCAAATGTAGATTTGTCTTTTGATGGGTGGGCTGGAGTTCTGTGCTCCAGTCATATGTTGCATTTTCAGGGATTTTTAAAAATTTTATTTTTGAGAAAGGAGTCTGAGGCAAAAGTGTAAAGGAGACGTTTTGGTGAAGAATTACCTAACTGCTACTCGCAAGTGCGAAAAAAAGAAGAGCAAAACAAAACCAAAAAAAAAAACAAAACAAAAACAAAACCAACACTGTCCTGGTGCCTTGAGTCCATGACTACCAGGCAAACTAGCAAATGGGAAACAGGGAGATGAAGTTCACTTGTGATTTCCACCCTCCCTCTGCCACTTACCACTGCCTATTTTAAAGTAAGGAATAAGAAAAGATGAATAATTACTGAGACAAAAGCTAAGGTATCCACTGTGACAGAGAAGGTTGGTGTTTTAACATCCTTACTGAAATAGTGTGGGGTTGAAGTGCTTGATGAAGTGAGGAGGGGCTACGGAAGCTGGCTTTATTCAGCTTGGAATTAGAAAGGTTGGAGGATTGGAGGGTCTAATTGATGTCTGTCACTACCTAAAAGGGGGTTGTAGGCAGCAAGACTCTTTCCTGAGGCATACAACAAAAAGACAGGAGGCAATAGAGGTGATGGGAACAGGTTGTGCAAGGGGAAATTCTGACTGGACATTAAGAAAAAATATTTTTCTGAAGGTGGTACAGCACTGGCACAAGTGCCCAGAGGGGATGGGTGATTTCTGTCCTTTGGAGAAGTCCAGAAACCACCTCAAACAGGTTCTTTACTGCTGTGAGGTTTTACTGATCATGTCACCACCTTGCTTAAGTCCTGGGGTAGGACCTGCCAGTGCACTAACCTCAACCTCTGTCTCTAAAGTGATAAGCCAGTAGAGTTTCTACTGGAATTTAATTCTATGCAAAAGCAGTCAGCCTTTGTTCCCTGGCCTTGCTTTTATTCAATTAGTAATGTTTGACTATTTTTATGTGCTTTAAAATCTACAAATGGAAAAGTAGTGTGCCAGCATGCTGCAATATTTTTCAGATGGAATAATCATGACTCAGGTACCTGCATTGTGAGTTGTCCTGGTTTCAGTTAGGTTAAACCACAACATGAGAGAAATGCAGCACAGCTTCCACTATGGGGTCTGTGGCTAGGTCCTTTAAAAGCATTTTACTGTTCTATTGGAGTTGAACCAGATTTATGGTGAAGCCTTTCAACACAGGGCATGGGCTTATCTTACTAGGCTTGACCTGATTGAGGTGGCTTTTGGTGAAAGCTGCATTAGCTTTCCAAGTGTGTTTGTCATTGACTTTAATGCTGTTATTTCACATGTATATTGCGGTATTAGACAGTCTTTTTGCAGGCTCTGTGACTGAAAGGCATTTACAATTAGACTTCTTTAAAAGAAAACCAGACCACCAGTGGACAGGCTGTGGAGACATACCTGAAAATGTGAACCAGCGATGCTCCAATGCTAGCAGGCAAATGGAAGGAATCATGTAATTAATATCTTAAAATCACTTGCTTTTCAGTGCAATACTGAGTTAAAAGGGTAGCATCTCTCAGCTATGGTTTCGTACTGCTTAGCTGCTTGTTTTTAAAACAGTGTATGGGTTGGATGAAGTAGAAAAATATTGGGGTTGTTAGTGGTCATGATTGGTGTTGTCTTTTGTCTGTAGTACTACATGTAGATA
>NC_048893.1:80373848-80656318 GCF_011077185.1 Oxyura jamaicensis | reverse complement strand
GCTTCTCTCCCATGAGAGAAGTGTATAATTCCATTTGTGACATTCAACCAGACTTAAAGTCTTGGTGAGCATGCTGATATTGCTATCATCATGGCCAAACATAAAATTGATTGTATCTCAAGGTACTGATCATACTAACAATTTATTGTCTTCTACTGCTCTCAAATACATAATCAAATGGAAATTTCTGATAAATTTGAATTGACTGGTTGACTGCAATAGGAAATCCTGAGGATTTTTAAACCTTTTTTATCTTTATATGAGTTGATGTATTATTTTGAAATCACAGTTGAAATCACAAGCCAAATTTCTGCCTCACTTGCCTTCTGAGACATGAAAATTGTCTATTCCTGCATTCCTAAGAGATGGCTCTTAAAAAGTGATCAGTAACAAGGTTAGGCATGTATCCCAGAGACACACACGTACACATGTTAAAGACACTGACATGGCCAACAACACAGGCTGCCTTAGACAAGGTACTTCAACGATATCCACACATAACACTGCCAGGTCTCACATAAAACAAGTATAGACAGCCAAGTCCTCCATCTAAATATAATGCTAATTACAGCACTGCAAAGTTGTGACATCTTACTTATTTTTTCTACAATGGTAACAGTATCACTTACCAGTTCAATTGCTGTAATTCTGAATTTGGCTTTAGGTTTCATTGGCAAACAAAAGTTTGTGTTTACAGTTTTAAGTAACATACTCTTTCGAGACCATTACTGGACTAATGTGAATCACACACAAAAAATTAATCCTTACAGACATTATTGTGGTAGAGATGTGAACATCTGCCTAATGCTGGCAACACCATCAAACCTTACAGACTCAATTGACTCCACAGAGAGGCTCCTATTCTGAATTTTCAGAATTCAGGTTTTCTTCCTCAGCATAGCACTAAATAATTATTTTGATTCATTTATTTGTCTGAATGTCAGTTTTGGTAGTGGGAGGGATGCAGGACTGGCCTCTGTGAGAAGAGTCCAGGAGCTGCCTCATGTTAGATAAGGACCATTTTCAGCTGGCTCCAAAGGGACCTGCTGCTGGCCAAAGTTTAGCCATTGAGTGATACTGGTTGCACTTCTTTGAGAGCAGATTTAAGAAAGGGAAAAACTTGCTGCACAACTGCAGCTGGAAGAGTGAGGAGTGAGAAACAACCCTGCAGACACCAAGGTCTGTGAAAGAGGGGGAGAGGTGCTCCAGGCACTGGAGCTGAAGTTCCCCTGCAGCCTGTGGTGAAGACCATGGCTGTCCTCCTGCAGCCCATGGTGTAACACTGTGGAACAGATCTCCAAACTGCAGCCTGTGGAGGAGCCCCCGGTGGAGCAGGTGGATGTGGCCTGGAGGAGGCTGCGGCCCATGGAGAGCCCCCGCAGGAGCAGGCCCCGGGCCGGAGCTGCAGCCCGTGGAGAGGAGCCCACGGGCTCTGGGGGGAGCTGCCGCCCGTGGGGGACCCGTGCTGGAGCAGTTCACTCCTGGGGGATGGAATGGAGGGAAGAGGGTACGGAGCCGTGTGGGAGCAGTTCCTGAAGAGCTGCTGCGTGTGGGCAGTCCCTGCAGGATCTGTTCGGGAAGGATGGCATCCCATGGGAGCGACCCCACATGGAGCAGGGACAGAGGGTGACCGTGAAGGAGTGGTGGAGACGAACCGTTAGGGACTGACCACAGCCCCCATTCCCCTGTTCCCCTGTGCTTCTCAGGGATAGAAGGTGGAAGAGTGTGCATGGGGGAAAGATGTTTTTAGTTTTTTTTGTTTGGTTGGTTTTTGTTTGTTTTTGGTTTGGTGTGGTTTCTCATTGCTCTAGCTTGTTAGTAATACATAATAAATTTTATTAATCTCCCCCTTTCCCTTTGAGAAGGGGGAGTGAGAGAGCAGTTGTGGTGGACCTCAGCTGCCCAGCAAAGTAAAACCACCACACCCACTACCACGTAGAAGAAAGTAGGCTTCAGGCATGAGAACATCATTTCAGTACTAGTTCAAATGCAATTGCTCAGCACAGAAAGACTAATGGCTAAGGGTCACAGCAGTTCAAAGGAAGGTACTGCATTTACATGGTGCTTTCTGTAAAGAAGATCTAGACTTCTCTGCCTCTGCTCCTTCAATGCTTTCACCTTGTGACATAATGAAAAAAAAAAAAAAAAGTTACTTCCCTTTACGTTGTCCTATCAGGATGTTTTTCAACTTTTCTTAATGTACTGATCTTGCTTTTGCTCCTTCCAGTCCTGCTACCCTCTTCCCTCTTTCCCCCTCTCCCCCTGCAAGTTCTGAATAGCGAAGTTTATGCCAGCTCCATTAAATCAACAGTAAGAGATTGTAAATTACAGCTTGGGAGGTTCTGGTTGGACTTCAGGAAAAACATTTTCACCAAGGGATACTGTAGCATTTGAAAAAAGTGGTGAAGGAATCTCCAGCCTCGGAGGTTTCGAAGACCCAGTTAGGCAAGACCATGGTGATGTGATGTGGTATTAATGATTCTCCAGCTGAGTAAGAGGTTGGATCTTCCATTATAGATTCTTTGGTTTCTGTGATTTTGTGAAGAGCTCTGTAGAGATGGAGAGTGTTTCAGTATCATATCCATGTGATTCATTTCATTATTATTAATCAGTCTGAAAGAACATCTGAGTACTTTGCTTTGTTTGTCGATCACAAGATCTTTGGGCTATGTCCCATAATTATGATAAATTACATTTTGCTAATAAACAAAAGCTACTAAAATTGAATATGTAAAAATTTTCCTTAGTGCTTGAATATAAAGCCATAGATATGTTTCTCAGGTAGCATGCACTCTAAGAAGCAATTTATTTCAAAATACAAGCATGTGCATGAAATAGATCCATGAAAATAAGGTCTAGAAAATATTAGGGGGGGGCAGTAGTAGCAGGTTTTAGGTTGCCCATCCTAGGCCTAGTTCTGCTGTTATGGTTAGTAAGCATGTAAATATGAACATGGTCTCTTGTTAAATGTAAGTGTGCCCACAGGTCCCCTGCCAGGATGGGATCAATGACTTTGTCAGCCTGAGTGTTTGTCAGCACTGCAATGTAAGGTGCAACGTGAGGTTCCAGAGAGCCTAGCCAAACATGAGTCATCTGTTATTGTCACAGAGTCCTCCAGAAGGTGACAAGGGCTTGATCTTTTTTGTCCTGTGTTTACAGTGAAGGTTCAATATCATCTCATTTACCAATTATTTGTGCTGGGGAGATCCAATAGCAAAACTGAATGAAAATGAGTAGCGAAACTGGTCTTGGTTACCTACTCAGCACAAGAAATATGGGGCTACTGTACCCGTCTTCCTCCACACACCTCATGATTTTGTGGTACCATGTTGTCTCTGCTTTCAGATCAGGGCTTTGATCACTCATGGAGTAAACTGAAGAGATTAAATACAGTCACATCTCTGGACAAGGTTCCCTGTATTCTGAGGTTTATATCTCCTATCTCTAACAGGTTCTCATGCAGAAAACCTGTTAAAAGCCTATTTTTCTTGCATCTACTTATCTCAAAACTATTTCCTGTAAACCTGTGTTCATGCAGACCTGCACTACTATCATTTTAATGCAACTCACACTTTATTCTGTTGTGATGTTGCACTGCTTGACTTTGTATTAAGGACAGTTTGCTGAATTCTCACAGAGACATTTTAGTTTTTGCACTTTTAGTAGGTAAGAATAGAGAGATGTAAACACAAGAAACAATAATAGAAGTAGATCATGCACTCTTTATGTGAGAGAACAATCAGAAACATTGGTAAAGAATGCTGAAGTCATGAACTACATGGCTCTTTGATTGAGCTATATATGGTTTCTAAGATGTAGGTTTTGTCCACCATTAGCAACAGATGCTCTTTTCTTTCAACTTCTCCAGCAAATGTGCTTGAAACACAGCTTGAAACAACCTCCAAAGTTCAGCACTAGAATGGATTCTATGGCCCACCTGCTTTCTCTGACTACACATATACTGACTGTTCACCAGTTACTCTGTCCAGACGAACTCCAGTTCTACTGGAGTTTTTGCATTAAGTTTAAAATACTGGTTAGCAGGGCTTACTTTCTGCAATAAGCTGCTCTGGAAAAACATGTTGGTCTAACAGTTATATGCCTTACTACCCTGAAAATGAGCCCTGATGTCCTAAGAGACATAGGTGTAAAACAATAACCTAGGTAGACAAATACGAGACTGGAGGAGGGAGAAGTGGGAGTACCATGGGTATGCTGGGGATGGAATGTGTGCAGCATCAGCTTGGGATGGCGCTACCTATGGAAAACTTTAGAAAACAACAAGCTTTTCTTCCATCCCTCCCTGGGGCCGCAGTTGCATCAGATCAAATTAAGTAAAAACAAATTATGTCCCCAGATGGAGTGTCTCAGCCACCACCACCCTAAGGAAGAGCACAGGTGGAACAAGGCCTCATTTACCTTTGCACAGGGAACAAAAGAGTCAATAAATACACAATTTTTAGATGTCAGCATCATTGAGTTTCAGCAAGGCCCCAGTGTGCTGTGATCCAAGTCCCAGGAGCAGCTGAGCACTGCTGAGCTTCTTCAAAGACTGTGGGAGGTGCAGATACTCTTTTCCTTTCCAGATGAGCCCCTCAGGCTCCAGGTTATCAGCTGACTGTTAAAACAACAACAATAAAACCAACAAACTTTCAATTAACTCCATAGAGACTCCCACAAAGTTGCCCAAATGAATCTGAAACTAACTTTCAATAACATTAAGAGTTGTACTCTCAAGGTATCTTTTCTAAAAGGTCAACAGCTCATTTTGAACAATAGGGAAGGACTTTGCTTCCAGAGCTGAAGTGAAAGTGACTGCATCCCTCTTTAACATTATCTGGTTTTATGCATGTATTCCTTTCAAATATTTGAGATGTGCTTTCACACTTTTTTTTTCTCAGAGTGGTCAGTCTCTCTTTCCTCTTTCCCAGTTTATGGTTCACTATTTTTTCCAGAGTGAGTTCCCTGGCAATGTTTACCAAGCCAAACAATAGAAAATCAATGGGAGCAAGGTGATGGTTTTTCTCTTGAAGGCAAATTACTACCAGTCATCCTACTTTTCAGCTCCCAGTTCCGGGAAAGCTCTGTGTATTATAGAAATGAAGAAACACTGTTTCTCCTAAAGCCTATGTGCAGTTGTTTCAGTGCCTTGCCTCTGTGACTTTTCCTGACTTCACTTGACTACTGAATGGGGATTCATTACATGTTAAAAAATTTCTTTCAAGATGCTGCAGTTTCCAGAACCTGGCACAGCTACACCCTGATAATAATCAGCCTTATCGGTCACAAATACTCTTTCTCAAATGATACTAATATTTATTTTCACATTACTAACATCAGATTGTCATTAAAGTGAATCTTACATTTAATTATTCACCAAAACCAATTCAAGAAACTCACCTTAAAACTGCCTTAATTTCTCTAGTCAGATAAGTCACCATAATTTTTCTGAATAACAAAGAAGCTTCTACTTGTGAACACAAGTAATGCTCACCTGGCAACTTTATCATTTTTCTCGTCCTTCTCAGAGCAGGCTGATGATTCACAGAAGCGGGTAGGCAAGCCCAGTGTTGCTTGTTTTTCTGAAGATGGACAGGAACATCCTCTGAAGTATGTTGCAATTGTTGATAGAAACAGATATGATGTGATTCATTAACCATACCTGGATTCCAAGAAACTCTTTATACAAATTTAGGCTAAGGCAGGCCAGTCCCAAAGCCTTGAAGGTATACTGAAAAAAAAAATCACAAACATTGCTACACAGAATGCGGGGGAGGACAATGAGGCCAAATTCTGCAGTAAGAAGCTGCATAACTCCAACTTGCTCCAGACTCAAGGCATGCAAACATGCAGCTTTTATTAATCTATTATGAATTTGGCAAAGCCGATGCAATGAAAATGCTGGGAACCTGAAAGATATGGGCTAGAGGAGGAAGTATGGAGGAGCCACTCTGTCATGCATATTCTCTTCCTCTCCTGCAAGCTGTTTGTCTTGTTGCTGTGCATTCTGGCACTGGGATACGTACCTCATTCCAGGTAATGCTCCCCTGTTCATCAGTGAACCATGCTTTAGAGGTAACGTGTAGGTGTTTGTTGAAACATTGCAGGGAGGGGTAAGTTGCGTGTTAATAACTGACAGCTTATCTGCACACACACAAACTGAAACAATAATTTGCCTTACTTATTTTAGTGTAAGGCCAAACACTGTATTAAAAAAATAGTGCATATTACTGCTGACTATGTGGTATTGGTTCCTGGGTATGTGCTTACTCACCTAGTTTCTCTTCTAGTCTATGAGCAGAAAAGGGCAAAGTGAATATGAGAAGGATGGAACCAATTTTTCAAAATAGTTCCTTGTAATTATTTTTACATTGTTACTGAGGAAGCAGAATTTCTCCTGCAGTTTCAGTTAGAGAAAAAAATAAATATAAAAAAAGAAATAACATGCAAAACACTGAGTTTTATTTTATAACACAAAGTGAAACTATACATAAGTTAATCAGCTGATGTTCTGGAATTTTCACAGAACTTGGTAGAGGGAGCAAAGCATTTGACTAAAACAGATGCTTTAATGTAAAAATTTACTTCCACTTGTTTGCCAGGTAGAATTATAAAATAACCAGCTCCTGGCATTTACTCCAGTTACAGCATCAAAGACCAACATGCCACAGATAGAGTTTCCAGGGTTGTGGCTTTATTGGTTATTATACAATAGTATCTAGAATTTCCATCCAGATTCAAAATTTAGTTTTGTAAATGCTTTAAGGATATTCTGTGCCCTGAATTGTTTACAACATCTTAAATAGAATAAATGTAGAGGGACAATTTGAAATGATAAAAAAAAGGTTTAAAAGTTGAAAGTAATGGAAACAAATTGAGAGACACAGGAGGATAGATTCCACCATCAGGCTTTAGTTTCACAAGTTACATGACAAGTTTAAAAAAGAGTAAAAAATGTTTAAATACAAGTATGGAATTTAAGTTCTGTCCTATTTCAAAATTGTGACACTACAGAATCCCAGTTACTTGCCTTTGAGGAATTCCACGAGTATTTCAGCTTGTGACAGTAAAGCTCCCCAGGTACACACAGTTCTTTCTGTTCCTGTCCATACTGGAAGTCTGATGAAGGTGGAAAAAGTCATAGCGTCTAAGAAAGATTTAGGTGGAAAGGGACCTTTGGAGGTCTCTAGACTAACCCCCTACTTCCAGCAGAACTAGCTCCAGAACTACATCAGGTTGCTCACAGCCTTGTCCAGGTGATTTGTGAACATCTCCAAACACTAGATATCCGTTTCTTGGGGCACCTGTTCCAGTGTTCAACTATTTCACCATGTCCTTCTGAGAGGGTTCGTGCTCTATTGTCCATTTAGTCCCACAACAACTAGCTGAAGTCATCATTTAGATCCCCCTTTGGCCTCTGTTGAGGTTTAACCTGGCAGGCAGCTAAGCACTACACAGCCTTTTGCAGCCCCTGGATCTGTCCCCTCCCAGCTTGTGCACCCCCAGCCTCCTCACTGTCAGGGTGGTGTGAGAAGCTGAAAAGTCCTTAGCTTAGTGTTTCTGCAACAATTAAAACATCAGTGTGTTATCAACATTATTCTCATTCTCAATCCAAAACATGGCACCATACCAGCTACAAGGAAGAAAATTAACTCTATCCTAGCCAAAATCAGGACAGCCTCCTATTCACCAAGCTGAACAAACCTAACTTCTGCAGCATCTCCTTGGACATCATGTGCTTCTCTTGATTTTGTTGTAATATCTCTTGTATGGAGGACTGCAACCGTGGACACTGTTCCAAATGTGATTTCATATGTGCCAGACAAAGGGGAATAATCACTTCACTTCACTTCACCTCCTGGTCATTGTCTTGTTAATGCAGCCCAGTATGTGGCTAGTCTTCATGCTGTCTTCCTGGGTCACGTTCACCTTGCTCTCTACTGGAAGGTTTTTCTCTGCAAAGCTCCCAATAGTCAGTCCCTAGATTGTAATGATACAAAGGCAATTTTGTCTCAAACTGACCATGCCTTATCCATATAATACTACAGAAGAATGTTTTTTCATTGTAGATTTTCTCTAAATCATGTCCTGGGAAAAATCTTAATGTACCGTAATTATATGCTATATATGCCAAGCTATGTTAATGGAGATCTGTTCCATTTTGCCAGTCAAAAATGTTGACATTGCCTCTCTTTACTTACATGAACCTACGGATTTCTTTAATAGTTTCATTGTAAATGACCAGGAATGAATGTAGCAATGGCAATAAATATAAATTGGGTCTGAATAATCTCAGTCATTGCTGAACAGTGATTTCACGCGACTCAGTAAGAAATAATGGATTGTATGAACTGGTGAAAATTCCACATGTAGTTCCCGAGGCTGTTTTGAAGCTTATATATATATATATATATATATATATATTTTACTTTGCTTTTAAGTGTGAGTTTGGTTTAAACATTCTCTTGCTTTTAAAGAACAGCAATGGATTTTGTTAGGTAAATTGTTGCCATTTGGGGTACAAACCTGCCCGGTGAATAATCAGATGCTTCCAGCTGCTCTGGTGGAAACAGCAACAACCCTCAGCGAGGACATTAAAACACTGCTTTCCTCTAAAGGTTCACCTACATCTTGTTGATTGGTTTACAGAAAAACTGCAACCCCCCTTTCCTTGGGAGGAATGGAACTGCCTGTCATTCATGTAGGAAGGCAGAGAAGGTGGTGAAAAGACCTCTGTGTTATAAAGTATATAAGGAAGTCGGTCTTGTGGAAGAGAAGAGATTATGATTATTAAATGCTGAAAGAAAACATTGGCTCTAGGGAACACTCACAACAAGAGGAACTCCAGACTGGGGGAGAAACCCAGTCAGCCCAGGCAGAACAGGGCACATCATCAAGAAGAAGTCTGTATTTTCTTATCTTCTAACCCTGAGAAGGTATGTTGTCACTGAAGTGATCAGCTCCAAATGAAAATAAGGGAAACCCATTTTCTCTCCACTCCTTTTATTTTTAGTGTTAAAGTCTTAGCACCTGGAGTGCAGGGAGCCCCAGCTGGTCTGCAGTGATTAAGTCAGCAGTCTTGAGATCTCTTGTTCTCTGTCAAGAGCTACTACTTATATTCAGCGTCACTAAGGCTTTATAGGTGGACTGTTTAGAATAGCTATTGTGTGTATGTTTTATGCTCTGGAGCAGAGATTTTATTCATAGCTTTGCACACGAGGTTATGTAACTGTAGATGTTTTCATTATTTGCCTGAGTCCCCAGATGTCTTGAATCGTGCAAAGGTGTGTAGGCGTATCAGATTCACTTCCTCAACTTTATTGATAATTTCTTTCTGGAGATGTTTCTTTTCAGGAAAATCCCTCTCTCCAACTAGTATTTTTTCATCAACTTCAAATTTCTTCTATTTGCTCTTGATGGAATTGGAATATTTCATGTAATTTCTAACTTCTTTCACATTTAAATATTGATAGATTTTTGATGTGAACAAAAGTCTTCAAGGAATCTCTGGTTTTATTCCTGATCTACAGTAAAGTGTAGAAAGACTTAGAATTATTCCTTGCAATAAATATTTCTTTACATGCTGTGCACATGAGCAATGAGCACTGTTCACCCATGACCAGTATATGTAATTTACTATATTGCTCTCTATGTCCTTATATTTAATAGATCTTTTCAACACCATCAGGTTCATTATACTCCATATTCCTAGGAAATTTCTATTCTTCTTGTGACAAGTGTTCCCTCCAAGTCCAGGATATTAGCTTTGTATTAAAATAAATAAATAGTTATACAAAGTATGTTGGCATGGACATCTCTGGGTTTGAATTTGGAAGTTTGTTTATGTTACTCTGATGCCACAAGCCTGAAACAGGCAAAAAGATATGAGCAGGCAAAATATCATCTCAGATTTTGTAATCCTCGTGTTTAGTCATTGACCTCTTCTATCTGAAACTCTGTTTCACTAGGAACTTTAAGACAAATCCACCATGGAGAAGTCAGGAGTCAGTCAGTGAACACCTGAAATCTCCTTTAGTTGGAGTCAGATTGTAGAGCAGAAGCTCCAGCCCACTGTCTGCTTGTCCTTGTATTTTCCTGGCACAGATGTAGAGAACTGCAATATTGGTGTGAGCAGAGGACAAATGGGTCTGCCTGGGAGTGGAAGCTCCTGAAGGAGCAGAAGAAGAATGTCTAGAAAAGGGCACCTAGGTATTGACAGCAGCTAGATTAGTAGGCCATCAAGATCACAGTCATCAACCTAAGAACAATTTCAAAGAAGTGATGAAGACCTAACACCTGATATTCTTTACCATCAGTTTCATGGCAAAGAATCCTGAGCAGACTATTTGGGCCCAAGTACCTTGGTGGTTGTGAGAATAAGGGTGTGAAAGTGTGTGAATATAACAGAGTGAAATGAGTTTTGTTTTGAAACAAAATCACTTTCCTCCCCACAAAGTCTCACAATGAATAAACTACATTGGTTCTACAGTATTGCAACATTTTTTCCTACATGGAGTTGATTGCCAGGCATCAGGTCAAATTCAAATATCTCCCTTCTATTTCTCTCCCTGTAGATGCCATGTGAAGGCTGCATGGAGAGGGACAATGAGAGCACTGATGCAACCGTGGAGTTCCTCCTGCTTGGCTTCTCTGAGCTGTTCTGTCTGCGGGTCTTCCTCTTCCTTATCTTTCTAATTGTCCATTTGGTCACACTGGCAGGGAATGTGATGATCTTCGTAGCAGTGGTTATGGAGCCTTCCCGCCCTCCCATGCTTTTCTTCCTCTGTCAGCTCTCTGTCATTGAACTCTGCTATACCTTAGTCATTGTCCCTAAGGCACTCCTTAGCCTGATAGTTGTGGATGGCAGCACCATTTCTTTCATTGGCTGTGCTGCACAGATGCACTTTTTTGTGGCACTTGGTGGGGCTGAATGCTTCCTCCTGGTAGCCATGTCGTATGACCGCTATGTTGCCATCTGCCAGCCACTTCACTACATAGCAGTGATGAATGAGGGGCTCTGCTTCAGGCTGGCCATGGCATGTTGCGTGGGAAGCTTTGCTGTTGCCCTGGGGTTGACAGTGGCTGTTTTCCGCTTACCTTTCTGTCAGTCGCATCGAATCAACCACTTCTTCTGTGATGTCCCTGCTGTGCTACACCTAGCCTGCACTCAGAGTTACACCCCTGAGCTGCCCCTGCTCGCTGCCTGTGTGATTCTCCTGCTGCTTCCCTTTCTCCTAATCCTGACTTCTTATGTTTGTATTGCTGTTGCTTTGCTACATGTCACCTCCTCCCTGGGAAGGAGTAAGGCCTTTTCCACCTGCTTTTCTCACTTGGCCATCACCTTGCTGCACTATGGATGTGCCACCTTCATGTACATTCGTCCTAAGTCCAGTTACTCACCAGCTCAAGACAAGATGGTTTCTCTGGTCTACACCAACATTACTCCATTGCTATATCCACTTATTTATAGCCTGAGGAACAAGGAAATCAGAGGGGCTCTGAGGAAAATTTTGAGGAGGAAGAGAGTAGCTCAGCTGAACTCAGATACTATCAGGGCTGTGACAGGGGTGTGGTAAATTTTATTAGATACTTGTTGGAAACACAGCCCCATAACCAGGTTAGGACCAGATTCTCTATAGATTTCACTATAACAAATACCCAGGCAGAATCCAACATGCATTGATACATTTATGACAAAATGACTTCTCTGCTTCTAAAAAAAGTCTCTACCTATCGATAGGGAAATTCTACCAATTTGTAAGGAAGAAGAACTTTGATCTCTTTGTGGTCTCACTTTTGTGATCACGTATGTACCCATGGTCACATTTACAGTCATATCAGCACACTCAAAATATCAACACAAAATTATTTACAGCTGCTGTATTCTTTTCATTATTTTTCTTTCAAGATGAAAGTAGAAACTGGAAAGTCCACAAATAGTTTTAGACTGGTAAGTTTTCTAGCGCAAAAAAAAACACACAACAAAAAAATCACAAAACAAAACAAAACAAAAAATGATTGCCATTATTAGGTTACAAAAAGAAAGCCACTGCTTTGAATGAAATAGAAATTAAACTACGATTTCTCCAAATTTATTGAAAGACTGCACTTCTAAAATTCCATCACAAATGGAAAGATCATCAGTGTAAACTCATCTTACTTTGAATTATTTTAGATAACGAAAATGAAAGTGCCATGGATTTGACAAGAATATGTCTTTCCTATGCCCATTTAACAGGAAAGATCCTTCCTTTTACAGGAAGATACTTTAGGTTTGTATTGTTCCTATGGAAACACAAAGGCTCATACACCGATATTACCATACGACTTTTATCAGGAAAGGCTGTACCATGTAAAAAGGATGCCTGAGGAGTGTTAAAATCTTTCAGCATTAAGTCTAATACTTAATACTAATAGTACTGCTGCACGTATTGTCATTTATTTAATAAAACCAGTGAGAGTTCCAGCATATGCTGAACTGCAGCAGGCATAAGAGTCTGAAATGTGTACAGCAGTGTTATTTTGTGTGTTTCCTACATGTAGACAGGACAGGGTGATTCAGACAAATTAGGAAAAATCAGTTTTGGACAGGAAGATGGGTAAAAAATCAACTTCATTATTTTATTTAATACTTCAATTCGGATCATGTTTTGAAGCACCAGACTCTGTGATTCAGATCTCACCTCTTACGTGTAAGATTACTGAGGAGAAAAAAAAAAAAAAAAAAAAAAAAAAAAAGGCTTGCTTTTGTTTCTCTGTCTAATCCAAAGGTAATTCAGCATCCAATTGCCCTTAAATCTCCCGCTTGTCAAATTGAGGGAGCAGAATGATATTTCCTTTCTCTGAGCTACACTCATTAAAAATTATGATAAGAGGGCTTGACTAACATAAAAACCTGCACTGTAATGGAATAAATTAACTTGGAGCTATCTAACAAAATAGAAATGTGAAATTTAAAACTCACATTGAAAGCTGTCTTTAAATCAACAGCTACGTCAGGCTAAAATATTAACAAAACGTTGACTCTCATGTCAATGAATACCTAGTTACTGCTGTGAGCAAAGTTTCAGCAGCATTATTTAAAATGATCGAAGTATTAGTGAACATGTTATCACCTTCTCGATCTTTCAAAAATGAGAAGAGGAGGATTTCAATAAAAGCACAGTATTACTAAATAAAGAAGTACTTTATAAGTACATTACAGAAGTACTTTGAATCAAATTGTAGAATCATAGAGTCATAAAGGTTGGAAAAGACCTTCCAGATCATCTGGTCCAACCATCCTCCTACTACAACACTATTAAAGGATTTAAAGATAGTGAATAATTGTAATGAGCATGGGACAAAACTGAAGCCTTAAATTCAAATTCTGTCAAGTCATGTCAAGCTTTGAAGTTAATTCGGCTGTAAGCAGTGGGCTGGACTAGAGACCTCCAGAGGTCCCTTCTGAGATTAGTAAGATTCTATTGCAGAGGTTTCTACCCTGCTTTTTAGGAGGTATTGATATGCTCATGTACCTGGCAATAAAACTAAAGAGCAGAAAGACACTACAGTTAAAATGTTAAGAACATTGCTAGAGGTCCTCACATATTTCTGGCAGTTGTAGGGATGGAATAACAGAGATATAAATGTTTTCTGCTTCTAGTTATGAGAAGATAGCAGGACTGTGTCCTAAGCTAGAATTATTCCTTGTGGACAGTTAATGATCAGGGGCACTTCAGCAGACCGGTCCTTACTGTAAGGATATGGATGATACCTTTAGGAGAGATGGCATGTATGAAACAGCACCCATGCTAGGCTCTCAACTTTGTAATTCTGAGATATATGTCAGAACTACAACAAACAGTAGAGAATTTCTGTGAAGACAATGTCTTTACCTAGTGTCCTTGCAGATGAACAGAATGAAGAGATATTTCAGAGCCCAAGACTACCTCCCATCCTACCTCCACCAGTATGCCAACACAGATTCACAGCACCCTCAACCCCTTTTCAATGCTCAGCTGTGTTGAATGCTGAGCTTTCCTGTATAGACCTGTAGAAAGGACTCAAGAATGAGAGTGGTAAAAGGGAAGCTTACGATGTAAGAACAGCAAGAATGTATATGAGATAACGGAATCACTTTATTTTTAAATGTTGTTTTTCAGATGCCAGGAGCTACCTGATGTCCCTTCCACACCCCTCTCCCTCCACCAACATTACAAATGTCTGTTTCAGTCCTGTCGACCCAAAACACTGTATGCTGAGAGCTTGAGAGTGCCCAAGTTAAGTAAAACAGCAAAAACCTTGAGCTAGAGCAGGAGTACAGAAAGAAAACGAGGATTTTAAAGTCCTTTTCAGAACTTCACAGGGAATAACAGGATCCAGTCGGGCAGTGCAGAGTTAGATTAATGCATATTTCACTTCCAACCAAAGGTGAATAGGGCAAAGATCTTTTCATGAGCATCATAACTATCTGGGTGGATAAGGTCTCAAGACCTCCCATTGTGTAAGTATGATTGGGGACTTGCTTTCCACAAAGGGTCCTGTCCTTTCTTGGAAGGGAGATGCCTACATCCTTACAAGTGCAGAGGCCTGAGATGGCAAACACAGGTGTTATGGAGATTTTCCATGAAACCACTAAGACATCTCTAAGCTTCCCTTCATGGTTTTCATGACCATAAAAACAATATTCTTTCTTGCAGTTAATTTTGCCAAGGCTGCCATGAGCAATGTATTGGATGAGTACAAAGATCTCATCAGTAGCTGAGCACCAGAGCTCAGCCTGTAAGCTCTTAACCTTTAAGGCCTGTAAAATCACATCAGTGTTGTACATGTGCTCAAAACTGAAAAGGGTTTGGATGTGATGGCAGTGATGTTGAGTAACACTCAAAGTACTTGAGGCCCAATACCTTCAGTGGTACAAACCAAAGAGGTACCTTCACTTAAGAAAATACTTCAGAGATGTATCTTGTGTGCTACCTACCAAGAACACTGACACTGGTGGTTTACCAATTGATTTTTTTTTTTTTTTTTTTTTTTAATACTCTGTCTTGCTTTACTGACAACACAGGTAAGACATCTGGGAAGGTCCCAGGTGACTAGAGACTTGCTAATCTGATGTCCATTTATAAGAAGGGTTGTAAGGAGGATCCAGGGAACTACAGGCCTGCCAGCCTAACCTTGGTGCCAGGAAAGGTAATGGAACAGAATTCATCTTGAATGCAATCATGCAGCATATGTGGGACAGGTGGGGGATCAGGCCCAATGAACATGGGTTCATGAAAAGCAAGTCCTGCCCAACCAACCTCATCTCCTTCTATGACCGGGTGACCCACCTGGTGGATGAGGGAAAGGCTGTTGACGTAGTCTACCTAGACTTAAGCAAGGCCTTTGACATGGTCTCCCACAGTATTCTACTGGAGAAGCTGGCAGCTCATGACTTGGACAGGTTAAAAACAGGCTGGATGGCTGGGCCCAGAGAGTAGTAGTGAATGGAGTGAAATCCAGCTGGTGATCAGTCATGAGTGGTGTTCCCCAGGGGTTGGGGTTGAGGCCCATCCTCTTTCGTATCTTCATTGATGATCTGGATGAGGGAAATGAGTGTGCCCTCAGTAAGTTTGCAGATGACACCAAGCTGGGGGGAAGTGTCGATCTGCCGGAGGATAGGAATGCCCTGCAGAAGGACCTGGACAGGATGGGTCAATGGGCAGAGGCCAATGGGATGAGGTTCAACATGGCTAAGTGCTGGGTCCTGCACTTTGGCCACAACAACTCCATGCAACACTACAGGGTTGGGGCAGAGTGTCTGGAAAGCTGTGCAGAGGAAAAGGACCTGGGGGTGTAGGTTGATGCTCACTTGAACATGAGATGGCAGTGTGCCCAGGTGGCCAAGAAGGCCAATGGCATCCTGGCTTGTATCAGGAATAGTGTAGCCAGCAGGACCAGGGAGGTGATCATCCCCTTGTACTCAGCTCTGGTGAGGCCACACCTCAAGTACTGTGTTCAGTTTTGGACCCCTCAGTACAAGAAAGACATCGAGGCCCTGGAGCATATCCAGAGAAGGGCTATGAAGCTGGTGAAGGGTCTGAAACATAAGTCCTGTGAGGAGTGGCTGAGGGAACTGGGGTTGTTTAGTCTAGAAAAGAGGAGCCTCAGGGAAGACCTTATTGCTCTCTACAATTACCTGAAAGAAAGTTGTGGGGAGTTGGGTATTGGCTTCTTCTCATAAGTAACTAGTGATAGGACTAAAGGGAATGGCCTCAAATTGCTCCGGGGAGGTTTGGGTTGGAAATTAGGAGAAATTTCTTCTCCGAAAGAGTGGTTAGGCATTGGAATGATTTGCTCAGGGAGGTGGTGGAGTTACCATCCCTGAGGGTGTTCAAGGAAAGGTTGGACCTGGTGCTTAGGGACATGGTTTAGTGGGTGACATTGGGTGTAGGTGATAGTAGGGTGATGGTTGAACCACATGATCTTGAAGATCTTTTCCAACTGTAATGATTCTGTGATTCTATGATAGCTTTGTTTCTTAAAAATGCTTCCTCTAAATATTAAGTCTCCTAGAAGTATTAAATGTACTTGAATTAAAAGATATTTCCTTATTTTATTAGGAGTCTAAATATCAAAAGTTTACTATAGAAATGTGTTTCTGTTATGGGCTAGGGAAGTTGAAATTTTGCTGGAAATCCAGTTCTAGGAACATGGAATACTTTTCAGCATAATCACCTCCCCTGGACAAAGGCATGTTTTCACAGCTTATCCATCTTGGCTTATATGGGAAGCGAGTCCACCAGCCTCCCTTCATTTGTATTCTTTAAAAGCTTAGCAAACAGAAGATAATCCTATGGTTACCCAAACAATTTCCTTTGTCCTTTGATCTGAAGCAGGAGGAAAGCATCAAGGTGAAATTAATACAGCTATTTGCAACAATAGAGTTGCAGCCAAAGTAAATGAATGTGTGGATAGTATTAAACCCAGAAAATTGACTCTAATACCATGAAGGTGAAGGGCTGTCAAAAATGATGATTTTATGTATTGAGAATGGACCCATGTTTTCCTTATTTTTATCATTCAACCTGCCAAGGTCAATAGTCATATTGAATTTACTATGACAAAATATAGAATGCTACAGAATATCTCTTGCACATATTTATAAATAGATTTATAGAATAACAGATGAACCCTGCCTGAGATTGTTCTATCGTATGAAATTACTTACCCAGCATACAAAATCTGATAGAATCTTATATCAAAAAATTAAGTCTATACTCCTATAAACAGGTAAATAAGGAATAAAAATGCATAAGTAATCTGACCTCCCCTGCAAGAATATATATATATATATATTTAAAATCTAAAAGGTTTTTATTTTCCAACTGTGTGATTGTGTAGGCCTTAAGTTCCCTTTAGTGGACTGCCTCAGGAAGCAACCAGGAACACAGGACAGGAAATAATCAGAAGACCAAAGTGAAGATGAGGAATGAGGTGAAGCTCCATACCAGCATAATTATTTTTTCAGATTCAGTTTCACTTCAGTCTGCAATCATCTAGATCAAAAAGCTGACTGCAGGCACTATTCATGTTTACAGCACTGTACCACTAACCCAAAGCTCTTGGTTAGAAATAGTCTGTTATGCTCAGTTATCTTTTAGACAAATTCAGGAAAAAGTGAGGACAAGAAGGTCAGTACCCACCTAAACTGTACTGTTGGCTTTACCTGCACAAGCTCAAAGATATAAAACTGTTTTTAAAATTGGTATGTAAAGCTGAGGGAAGACCAGATGGCTCAGCAGCATACAGCCTCTACCCTAGTCACTGCTGAAAATCAGGACTTCCCAAACCTATGTTGTGTTTTATTGTGGTTTTGGTCTAGAGTTGCTTTCAGCATTCATTTTGGTTTCAATGTTTTGATTTAATTAGGAGTTCAAGCTTCAAAATTCAAGTGGGAATTTGAACTGGGAAGAGATTTGACAGTGAGTTGGGAAGATGTTATTGCAATCAAATGCTCTCATTCCACATGCAAGGGAGCAACCAGTCTGTTTCAAGTATCTTCTCTTGATGTCAACAAAGAAATCACTCATGATGAACACAGGTTGTTAACACAATGACCAATGGAAACTGTTTCATTCAAAGGACAGCAGGGGTCTGTAGCATTGCAACATCACAATTATGCTACAACGGAAAGAAAAAAGGACAAGTTTATTGAATTGACATTGTTGAGGCAACTGTAATTTGTCAAGAAGAGGACCATAAAGATAACTGCAAAACTGAAACAGAAAAAAAGGCTTTAAATTTTCTATTAATAAAGTAGAAATGAAAAACTTGATTAGCTCACATGTTCAGATGTCAGGGTACAAAAGTAATTTAAAAACACACTACCAAAGTGACTAGTGATATGTCTGCTTACTACATGTTTTGAATGGTAATTATTTTTTCCAGTCTTGGTGAGGTATTTTTTCTCACTTAAGCATAATTAATCTGAGAGTGTGAAAGAACATCAAGAAAATATGTACAAACAACAAATTACATAAAGATGTGTACTTGTTATGCAGAGACTATTCTTGGATATTTTCAGCTGTGATTCAATTACTAAAAATATTATAATACTCATTTCTATAACCTAGTTGAAGAAGTCACAAACATCTCTACAGAAGTGAAAGTTTTCTGGGGTCAAGTTTTATGCTTACGCTTAAACATATGCTTTTTTTTAGAAGAAAAAACATATAAACATATAAAGCATATAAACATATGCTTTTTTTTAGAGGAAATGAATCTTGCCTTTTTTTTAAAAAAAAAGAAAAAAGAAAAAAAAAAAGAAAAACAAAACAAAGCAAAAACTCCTGTGGGGTCAGTAATAGAAGTAATAATAAAGCGAAAACTTAACACCACCAACATAAATAAATATCTTCAAATGTGCTCAGAAACCAGATGCTCTCAAAGAGGAGTGTTTCATGTAGAACTGCACTTTTTTTTTTTTTTTTTTTTAAATATTTGTAAGTATATAATATGCTATAATATCTATTAGAAAGCAACAAACTCTTGTGACCTGGAATTGTACCTGTTAGGGTAATTTTATGAGTGAGAACATGAATCACACTATATCATGTCTGGGTTTGGATTGATTTTCACTTATGTATCCAAAAGGTAGCAGCTTAACAAAAGAAGAGGGGTGTTTTGCTTAGTTGTTTTATTGCTATTATTATATTACTTTTTGCAGCTGGTCCTTCAGTCTCTCATGGCCTCACTATGAACCAAAAGTGTTAACCTGGAAAAAAACAACCAACCAACCAAACAAACAAAAACCACAACAAAATCACAGACATCACCAGACAAAACTGCATCACCCTTGAACTAAGTGTAGTCCTGGTGGGTGAGATGGGCTCCTATCTGGTCCTGCCACACCACCTTCAGGCAGACGAGATCTCTAGGGCTCCACACCCATTCGACCACCAGAGGGAGCAGAATTGGTATTTGAAAGCAGAATTTCCTCAGGTGTTTTCTGGTGAAAAAACAGGTCCTCCTTATTTTCAAGTAGTACGGCAATCCAGCTTACTCCGGTTTTGAAAGCCCAGTAAGATCGTGGCTTATGAAGAGACAGAAGCCAGAAGTCCTGCAGTTCAGCTGAGTGGAGATACATTGGCTGTACCAAATTAGGTTTCCAGCTACGGCATCAATAGATAGAAAAACACCTATGAGTATGTAGCTGATGAACAGATAAGTCGAGTTTTACGCAGGGATACTGAAATTCAATTATCAGTTTAGTCCTTCCCTCTGGTAAGCTTTCTCTCTAAGGTGAAGTATTCCTATGCTGCTGCTTTCCCGTTTTGATTGAAGCCTAGGTAAGGAATTGTCTACATCCCTGGTGGCATGTACACATTTGTTTATCTTATAATGATCAAAGAAGCTGTGGTGGTTTTACCGTGCTAGGCAGTTGAACACCACAACCGCTCTCTCACTCCACCTCCTCAGATGAGGAGGGGAAGAAGTAAAGGAAAGAACAACTCACGGGTTGAGATAAGGACGATTTAATTAAAGAGGGAAATATATATATATATATATATATATATATTATTAAGGAAATATTATTATTAATTAAACAATTCAACTAAAGGGAAAAAAAAAAAGGGAAAGGGGAAGAGGAAGGGGGAAAGGGAATAACTAAACAAAACAAGTAAAGGCTATGTGGAAATGCAGAGGAAAGAAATTACTCTCTACTTCCCACAAATGAGCGATGCTTGACCACGTCCTTGAAGCAGGGCCTCAACGCACGTAGCCGGTGTTCGGGAGGAGGACAGACGTTTTCGCAACAAGAGCCCACCCCTCCCCTCTTCTTCCTTTTTCCACCTTTTATTGCTGAGTGTGACATCATATGGTATGGAATATCCCTTTGGTTGGTTTAGGTCAGCTGCCCTGCTGATGTTTCTTTCTCACTTTTTGCCCACCCCCTAGGAGGGTCAGAGAGAGTCCTGATGCTGTGCCAGCACTTCTCAGCAGCAGACACAACACTGGTGTGATACCACTGATGTTCTAGCTACAAGTGCAGAGCGCAGCACTGTATGGGCTGCTGCAGGGAAAGTTAACATCCCAGCCAGACCCAGTACAGAAGCACAAAAAGTGGGAGACCTCCTCTGCTGGAGGTCTCTAGCCCAAGTATCTGCTCACAGCAGGGTTAACACCAAAGTGGTAACAGGTTGCTCAGGGCCTTGTTCAGGAAAATTCTATACATCTATGATAGTGCTTACCTCTAGATATTGGAGGAAAAGTGAGGGAGTATCCCCTGCTTCTACTGGGATGAACAATAAAAATCAAAAGCTAGATGTACACACTGCCTTTATCAACTTCATTTGTTCCCTTGCCCTTGTTTTTCTTCTCAAGGGAGAAAGAAAACCAGCTTGACTCCTCATGCAATCAAGTCCCCAGGTCCCTAAATGAGAATAACTTTGTGATCAAGAAGGGTCACTTGTGTTCCTTTGTAGGAGCAAAAAGTATCTGTTAAAAAAGGCCTGAGTTTCTGGATTAAAAGTACTCCACGTGCAAAACTATTTTGATAGGTGAAACCACTAGATGGTAGGAATCTATCTATCTTCTGTAGACTGTCTGAAGTCAACTGTTTGAAATATTCTAAGATAATTTCTGGAGGAGTAGAGCCAGAACACTTTCCAAGGTAAAAAAGAAAACACTAGAATATTAAACTGTGGTCATGATGGTGAGAATAAGAGAGAGGGGGTGCAAAACCTCTATAAGGAAAGAAACATAAAAACTGTCTCCTGAGTTCTACCGAGCTGTCATGGATTTTTCTTAGAGCTGTAGAGTTAATGGATAAAAGAAATGAAACAAGGCCAAAGAACAAGGGCCTGATTCCATCTACCAAAACCATCTCCAGAGCAAGTTCTTCCTTTATACTGAAGTGAAGCTTGTTGCAGAATGTGACCAGGACCTCTGGGAGCCCTATATATATCTGTGCTAGCATATATTACTGAAAGACAGTTCAAGGTGCACAGATTCAAGATACCAATACTAAAGGCTGACTGATGTAGGGATACTTTGTTAGTCTGGGAAGTGATATCAGCTGGGGAACGCAGAAGATTGTTTCTAGGTTCAGATTTGTTCATGATCTAGAAGGACATTTAATAGCACAGTGGTGAAATCCATAGCACTTTCTAAAATGTGAGGTACAGCAAACACAGGAAAAAAAAAAAAAAAAAGGAAACATGAAATAGTTCTGTCTGAACTGAATTTCAAAAGAAGCACATCTTAATTCTGTCTTGGGAGTGCCTTATTACTGTCCCAACATTACATGAAGACAAGACCTGGTGCATACCATTCCTCCTCACTTCCCTCACCACAAGCCCATATTTCTGTAGGAGGAAAGCCCAGGTGTGTTGTGTTTTGCTATTTTCCAGCTAGATAACTAATCTCAGCAATAAACAAAACAGGACACAGGAAAACAGAAGGAAAAAAAAATATGCCCTGCAATCCAGAAATACTTTGAGGGTCTAGAAACAGAGGATGAAAATCAACCCAAAGAAATGCTGAGAGTGAGTGTAAAAGATTCAGTTGTCCTCTTGCCGTAAAAAGCATATCAGAGATGCACAGCTCACTGGTAAGATATGACTATTAAAAGGTTTTGCAGGTGTAAAGATAAAGAGTTTCTGAAAATAAGTTATTTTATTTTATTTTTGTTTATTTATTTATTATTTGCTTTTCACCAGACACTAAGGGAATTAGCTTTGTCCAACAAGTTACAAAAAAAAAAATAATAAAAAAAAAATCCAATGTTATGATGCACAAGAAAAAACATCCCGTCAATGAAATACTTCGTGGAGTTGTATGGAAAATTCACATCATACTCCACTTTATTGGGTACAGCCTCTGTGTAGATTCCTTCTCTTTCCCTTAGGATCTGCAGTTTGGTGCAGAGGACACTTGGCAAAGCCACACAGCAGAGCTTTCACAGATAGTAGTAAAGTTCCAGGCATTTGGGTTTTCTACTTTTTTGTGTTTACACTCATTTATAGCCTTGTTGTTACTGTGACACATTTTGTTTGACTGTGACAATATTTTGTTACTGTGACAATGTTTTGTTTGACTACAACAGTATACCACTGTGACAATATTTCGACTACCTCTGTACACATTCTGAGAGGGAGCTACAGTAGGTGAATTCCAGTCTACAAAATAACCAAGCTGTACATGGAATTTCTGACCTCCATCATTTGGAATACTCAATTTTCTGACACCCATCAGTCAACACTAACAAGGGGGAGAAGATGAAAGTAAATCTATTTTAGGCCATCTTTTCCAATTAGCCCTAGAAAATCTGTTCCTGCACATCCTATCAGCTTACATCAAATGTCCTTGAGTATCTGCCAACTAAGTAAAAAGACACAGAGAATCCCCACATTCTTGACGCCAGAGATTTGGCACTTTAAATATTCTACAGATGTAAACCTGGGTATGCCTAAGGAACTGAATAAAATCTGCAACACTACTTTTTTTTTTTTTTTTTTTTTTTTTTTTTTTTTTTTTTTCTCCTCCCTCTTTAGAAAACATGCATGCTCCTGAGCACTCCTAGAGCCTTATCCTCCAGCTGCAAATTTTTTTTCTCTTTTCATGTCTATGGGGGCCATCTAATTCCATGCTTATGCTGTCCCATCACAAAGGAGAAGTTAGCCATAAGTACACCTCCCTCATTGCTATGTCATAGACAAAGAAGGCACAGTATTGTATAGATGAAAACTGAAATGGATACATTCTGCTAGTGCAAACTTAAGGTACGAGATGTAGATAGGGAAACATAATATTTGTGTTGCAATGGGCATCATTTAAATGCAGGGAAAAGATTGGTATAAAAATGTGACACTTAGCACTGTAGACTGAGAAAAAAAATCTTTTTAGACAGGATTAAACTGGAATAAATTTAAGATAACTAATTTGAATGACACTAATATTTTAGTTATTTTTATTGATATTTTACTTCTTGCATTATGCTAAATTTAAAGATTAGTATTTTGACTGTTTCTTCTGAAAGGAGCCCAGATTTTTTTCATCTATATTCAAACTTCTGGGACAGATTTTGGTTTTCTAAAATATGTGTTTATAGAATCATAGATTCATTGAAAGATTAAGGTGCAAGGGACCTCAGGAGATCTGTAGCTCCACCCCGTAATCACAACAGAGCTGACTCCAGAGCTCTATCGAGTTGCTCATAGCTGTGCCATGGTAAGTCTGGAACATCTCCAAGGGTGGAGATCCCCTCAAATTCTCCACGCAGCCCATCAGTCATTTTCTTCAGTCCTCTTTGGGGAGGAGGAAAAAGAAAGCAGGAGGAACACAGCCTTACAGCAAGTGGAGGAATATTGCCATCTCTATTTTATGGGGAGGGGGTTGATAGGTGTATTTGAGAGGGAATGCTGTTCTTGATGAAAGAACATCAGAATGGTGGAAGAGTTACCACAAAAGGAATTTATTTTGTATTTACATCCCTCAAGTAGGAAACAAAAAATCCCATGAGGTTTTCCTACCCAGAGAAAGAGGGAGTCCTCCCAGGTCAGTTTCTCTTTCAACATGAATTTTGTACTGAAAAGCAGGAGCCTTTGCCCATGACGAGGAGCTTACTAACAGGAAAATGATAATTCTGCAAGATGGTGAAAGGTCTGGAGGGGAAGACATATGAAGAGTAGCTGAAGTCAGTTGTTTTTTTTTCAGCCTGGAGAGGAGAGGGCTGAAGGGAGACCTCATCACAAGTCTACTGCTTCCTCATGGTGGGGGAGTGGAGGGGCAGGCGCTGAGCTGTGCTCTCTGGTGACCAACAATAGGACCCAAGGAAATGGCTCGCAGCTGTGACAGGGTGGTTCAGGCTGAGTATCAGCAAAAGGAGTCTCCGGAGCAGGACTGAGTACGGTAGCGAGGGCTGCCCGGGAGGTGGCAATCGGGAGCCTCTTACGGGGCTGGAGCAAAAGTGGAGGGAGGCTCCCAGGAAAAAGGTGGCTGCCTTTAAGGTGGGTTTATTTGCCTGCCAGATGGGAAGTCTGTGACCAGCCCCTTTAAAACAGGTAAAGGCAGTAAGGCTTCTCCACCCACTTGCCTTGATCTTTCATCATAACTGTGGGCCAGGCGGGGAGGTTGTGCAATGTGCGCGCTCCAGTCAGGAGGCTGTGGGAGAGGTTCATGCGCTCCGAGCAGGAGCTGAGGCTCGGAGGCCTGAGCCAGGAGAGCAGCCAGGGGCTGGGATCGAGGCCCCCTCTCCAGCCAGCATGGAGCTGAGGACCTCGACTGGCAGGATTGAGCTCTCCCTTGGGCTCCTTCTCTTCTGGGCTCTCCTTCCTTCTGAGGTGCCTGGGAAAGAAGGTGAGTGTGGGGCCTGCAAGTCTTGGGTGGCAAGCGAGTGAGAGGGACTTCTCTCTAAAGGGCAGGGAAAAGGGCCTGGTCTACTTGCATGGGGACCCAGGGACAGCACTGCCTGCCTGGAGAGAGCTGGAGAAGGTCCGCAGGACACTGCGGTGCCTAGGGAAGGCAGATGGGTGTGGGGGGATGAAGGTGAAGAGCAAGCCACTTCTGACTCTGGGTGGCTCAGTGAACTGAGCTCAGGTATGTGGTTCCCCCCTCCCTCTCCACCCCCACCCAGATGAAGCACTGGCATATCCAGTGATCCAAGAGAATTCTGCCTCTGTATGCATTAAACACAAATGTTGCAGATAACAACCTCAAACATAAACTCATAAAGTCATTGCTGCCACCCTCCTCAAAAACATCCCTAAAGTTTCCTAAGGAGGCCCAGTTAACCCTTGTGAGCAAGAGAACAGCCATTTTTGAAGGTTTGGAAGGCAAGGCTGTCTCTTTCACTTACCTCAGTGCTGGTAGGTAGTGTTGGGCTTTACAACTTCCTCTTCCAGCTCTTCTTTAAGACTCCCTGCTCCCCTTCCCTGTTCCATTTAGTCCCTTTTACTAGTAGTAATCCTTTTTTTTTTTTTTTTTTTTTTCTATCTTGGCAGTTGCATAGTGGTTATGAAATGTCTGGGGAATGGAAATTTTAACAGAGAGGTGAGGAAGAGTAAATCTCTGTTCAGTTTCCTACCTCTTGCAATTAATTCCTGTTAGAGAATTCTTTTTGAGTCTCTGTTTTGTGTGATGAGAAGTGTCAGGGTTTTTCAATCCCAAGGACAGCCCCCTCCTTTGCTGCTCCTGGCCCTTGATTGAGAGGATTTAGTCATAACTGGCAGCTCAGCTGAGGGCTCATCTCAGACTCACTGGGATGAATGCTCTTTTAAACTGTTCTTGACAAGCATGTTTGTATTAAGGATTCAGCTAAATGGATTCAGCTAGTAGATGTTGTGGAGAAGGCAAACCTAGGTGAGAAGTAATATAAGGTATTGCCACACAGGCTGTTTTCCTTAAGTGTGTGACCAGTAGTTGGCAATTACACTCAGGGACTTCTCTGCCAGCTTCTCACCTATCTCAAACATCTTATTTTGTCTGTGTCTGTGATCTACTCTTCCTTGGTGTGTAGTAGGGAACAGCCTATTTCCCTGATGTCCTTTCTTATCTGAAGTCTTTCTTCTTTTTGGGGAGATCTTCTATGTGGTTGGACAGCCATGGACAGATTTCTAGGAGAGAGGCTGTGGGCCAAAGAGCTAGTAGCCCCAGAGTACTTGTATTCCCTGTGCTCTTGTAGTCCTGCTTACTCATTTGTTCTTTCTTTGGAGACTCCCTGTTGTGAGTCTTTCAGTTTGAGAGATGCGCTTCTTGAGAGTGGTCTTTGCCTTCTCCAGTGGGCACAGGGTAGCTGAAGAAGCACCTGCTGGCGGTCCCATGGCATGGTACATGGGATGTGGAAGGTTTCTGTCCTGGCCTCTTCTGAATTCCTTTTCCTTTGCTCTCTGCTAGAACTTGCTGTGCAGCCCCTCTCACTTCCACATCACTGCTTCAGGCCTGAAGTGTGTGGGATAGATATTATCTGGGTGATGGTTCTGGAAGGACAGGCTACCTCACCCTGAGAATTTTTGGAGCCAACAGCACAAGAATAGTATCTCAGATAGACTGAGAACAGAAGGGAAGTGAGTGAGGAGCTTTGTCTGGACAGGGAGTCTGTGGCTAGGGAGGTTTTGCCATATGACCATGCTGTGAATGCAGCAAACTTGCAAAACCTGGATTCCTGCTTTTCCCTTCTCCTGATCCTGAAAGGGTGTTTCAGAGGTGAGAACAGCAGTGCAATCCCTCTTATCTCTGATTCTGGGCCCACAGCCGGCTTCCTCATTCCACAGGACTCCTGCTGATCTGCACTTTACACTCTATTAGTTGTAGTTGGCAGGCAGCATTTGTAAGCAGTCAGACGAGGGGGAGGAAATCTAGTTATTTAAATGCTGTTTAAAAATTTCCCCCCTCCTACCTTTCACCCCCCCCCTTTTTTTTTCTTCCTGTTAACATTAGAAATGTCCCCTCTGAATATACCCACAGGAATCCAAAAGGGAATCCAATGATTTTTTTCCAGGTTCCTATGTTTCCAAGTCAGGGCTGCAGAAGGTGCACCAAAACCAGTAGTCTGTGCTGTCAGTACCGGCAGACCCAAAGGCAGGCATGAAGCTGCATATCCAGCAGTACAACTTACTCTAACTCCTCTCCCTTCCCCCTGTTTGCCAAAGAAGTGATACATTTTTTCTTTAGATCAAAACTTCACGGTAAAGTCTGATTGTATTTTGAAACTTCTTTGCGGGCTAACAATGAATAGACTACTGAATTTCTCCATTGCACGGCTCCAGGAGCCAAGGCTTAACACACAGTCTTGCAGTGCAATCCTTTGAGAGGTGGCAATGCTATGCCCTGGAGATGCTATTAGCTTGCTCTCATGGTTAAAACTGTTCAGAGGGGGAAAGGGTAAAACGATTTCTAGGCCACCATCAGGTGGTGAACAGCCGGGGTCAGAGCTGTAGTGCTGGTCAGCTTGAGAAACTGCCTCATTGCTTCTGGGCCTTGTGACAGCGGAAAAACCCTTTTATAACTTCACATTGCCTCTGTCTTTCCGCCAGTGTTTGAAGCACTGAATAGTAGTTCCTCTAGGCGACATCGATTGATCTTTTGTGTTGGTAATTTATTTGATCACCTGCCTCTTCATCCATTTTGTCTGCTGGTTTCCCATTCCAAGGAAAGATGTGCTCAGCTGCTAATACTGGCTTCCCATTTCAATCGGCTTCAGTCTCCTCCTCCTATTTTGGGATGGCTTTTAAAAGGCAAAAATGTCAGAGTTTAGCATGTCATTATGTACTGTGTGTGTTAATTGAGAGGAGAGTGGAAGAGCAGAGGGTCTCATGAGGAAGAACTCTTAACTCCTCCTGATTAGTTGCATTGTTTTATATTTTCCCACCCTTCCTCCAGCAATAAGTTCTGAAGGTAAAAAGTCACAAAGAATGCATGAGCTGAGAGACAAAGTGCAGGCTTTTCCTTCTTTGACAAAACTAGAATGAAGTCATTCCATGGCACATATGAGTTGAGTTACTGATTTTTCTTTACCCTCTTCTGTTTTTCAGTGGATCTGCTAGACACAAGCACTGCACAGGGTGAACTGGGCTGGCTTCCAGACCCTCCAGAAGTAGGGGTGAGTACACGTGTTCAAGGATGGGGAGCTCCTGGGAATGCTAGGTGATGGAAAAACGTAATCCAAGTTGAAATTTCACCCTGTGTCCCAGAATCAGGCGTTTTTTTTGCAGCCCCATCCTCTCCTGGGCCTTGCATGGTTTTAAAGCCTCCTTTGCAGCCCCTTCACCTCTGCAGCCTCACCCACTAGCCAGCTCTTAAAGGACTGTAAGTCTTCTGATTCCTACTGATTTCCAGTAGCTTTCAGTAACTAAATGTGTTCTTGAAATGTATCATTTTTATGATGCAATAAAACTTAACTGAAAAAAAGGAAAAAATCAAATCATATGTTTCCTTCTCCAGGCAAATAGCCATGGCAGAAGTATTTCTGTCTACAAGCCTCTAAGAATTTAGAAACTTTGCCTGCTTAAGCTTGTTCTTTTTTTTTTTTTTTTTCCTTATTGAGTGTTAAACTGAATGATTCAATTACAAATTATTTTTTTAAATCATCAGCTGACTGCGGAAATAATTGTGAACTCATGGGGCAACAACCTGGCCTATTGGGTGGGCTGTAAGGTTCTAGGACTTTATATCCAGTCCTGTTGCTGTTTTTGACCCTCACAACTGATAACGAGGGAGGCATTTCCCTTTATTTCATGACTGTAAAATTGAGCTGAAGGAAGTGCTTCAAAATCTACTCCTGAAAGCACTGCAATATTGGACTCAAAAAGGCAGCTGAGCTCTCAACTATTTTTGTGTAAGTACGGATATTTTGTATCAAGTACAGATAAAACAGTCCCTCTTTGTGTTACAACTGAAATTAGGGAAGGTGATTTCCTTTCTAAGATCTGGACCATGGGTGGGGTGGAAGGAAGGACCAAAGAAAAATGGATTCAGGAACCATGTTACAGTAGTTAGAAGGATGCATGTTAATAAGTAGTTCAAATTCCTCATCCGTATCTTTCTAGCAAGGCACACGCTCTCCTATGGAGTAAGAATCTTTACTCTCGTTGCTTATAAAGTAGGCCTAGGCTCAGCCTGTTCCTAACTCATTTTCATAACTTTCCTCTGTAATGTGCTGTGGCTGGTTAAAATTCACCCCAGCCTCCTCCTACTCCTGGTAATCCTGCTAAGAGCCAGATAGTGAGGTTTTCCTATAATGACATATCTGCATTTTTGTTAGTACAGCTGTTTTGCTTATTATTATATGCTACTCAAAACAGGTGCCATACTGAGACATGCATGTAGATTGTATTTTGCTCACTGCTCCCCTTCTTGTCCCTATCAGCTGTCTGTGTGGTGATTTTGACCCAATACCGTGCTCCAGGCATGTTCAGGATGAAATCAGTATATTGGAGAGATGTGAAGAAACATGAAAAAGTGCATTTTAAAAATGTTGTCTTCTTTCTATCGGATTATTTTTTGTTACAGAACATCTGCTTTTTGTGGAGTAGGTTCATAGCAGTGCTAGGAGCTGGCATACCCTTCTGCTTGTGCTACATCTGCTTTTTAAAATTTTTATATCTATATTTAAAATGTAATTGTAAATAGGAATTTTAGAATATGCTGGAGAGAATAGCCTGAGAGCATTCTATACTAGTAGATCAAGATGCTGATGACTGGTAAACAAACAGATTATGAAAAATAGATTAATCGGCTTCTCAGAGCAACTCTTGCAGGAATTTGTCTAATTATATCATTTCCCTATAACTGTTAGGTGGATGTCTGACAAATGTCCGCAAGCAAAAAGGGAACCATGGGCAATTATCTTGGAATCAGAACTCTGAAAAAGTTTCTGAAACCATTCTTTCAGAATGATGAAGTAAATGTGCTTGAAAGAGAACCAAGATGAATTCAGAACATTTTTGATACAAAAGAGCAAAGCTTAATATTGAACTGTCTGACTAGTTTAAGTAATAACAGGCTGGAAACTTCTGAGCTGTATTGCTTATGGAGTCAAAGGGAAGAGCTGTATTTAATGTAAGAATGCTATTTGTACCTAACATCAGATGCCAGAGATCTCCTATCTGTGAGGTGGATTTGTGTCAATATGCTTATCACACACAGGAGGAATGTGCTGTAAGGAATTTTCATGCTTTGTATGGACAAAGTCTCTGAGGCGTTGTGCAGAAGAGGTTGGATAACTCTGGAGGCAGAATCAGACCTTTGTTTTCTGCTCTCTTTTAGCCTATGCTAAGTGCATCAAGTGGTTTGCTATGTGTGATTGTTTCATGGTCAGACAAGGTCTGTAGCTATGTTGTAGCTATGTATGTAGACAATGTTTCTGTTAACATATGTTCGGCTTGTGAACACCATGGTGCATGACAGTCAGTTTTGGACAGTATGGGTCATTGTTCTGGACTTTGAGTACACTGCCTAGCAGTGAAATCTTGCCTAAGCTTAATGGTTTGTAGGACTGAAGTAAAATGTCTATAGAAATTGTTTGCTAAAAGGTTTCTGCTAGCTTGCTTTGTAATAGCTGTTTAGAAAGTCTTTCATTCACTTTAAGTTACTATTGAAAACTAGGGCCTTAGAAAGGCAGAATACTGAAGGACTACTGAAATCCTGTAATGAATAAATTAAACTAGGTGCAGTAGCATTGCTTCTTGTCAGGTTGTAAAGTAACAGTATGCGATTTATCTGTTTTGCTTTCAAGTATAATTGCATCAGCCTTGAAAATATAGTAATGAGGAGTCATGCTATTCTCTTGCATTTGTCTTTCCATAGACAAGGCTTTTGAAATTAGCATTGCTGTGAGCAGGAGATTAGAGACCTGGAGGTCCTTTCCCATTTAAATCATAAGTATACGTGAGATTTTATGTATGTTCTTAGCCATTTTTACTGTAGGATGCTATGTGCTGGGCCTCTCAAGGTGGCATTCTATGCTGTTGTGTGGATTGTAAATTAAACATGTGATTCTTTGGTGGCTGATGATGATTTTCTTTCAAGGCGTACTTTTCAGCAGTTCTACAACAGTCTTTCTTTGGAAAAGAGTACTTTTTCACAGCTACTTTATTTTTAATTGGGTATCTGTTATTTCCAAAATCACGTGAACTCTGCTGCTGCCACATATTGCTATCTGTGTCAATAGGCACAATTTGGCCTATTATATTAGAATTAAAGGATAAGGATCAAATCCAGATTTTCTTAGTCTCCTTTCTGGACTCCCATTGCTCTCAATATCTTATGAATGGTGAGGTGGAGGACATCATTTTTTTTCTATACTTGTTTGCTTCTGCCCATACTTCAGAGTGTTGCTATCAGTTCCAAATTTATAATATGTCCCCTAGTGTGAATGGCACCTCGCTTTGGTGTAGTTTCACACATGTAAATGCACAGCAACTTAATGTATTCCAATGACATAAATAGCCACTAGCTGCAGTTATTATGGCTCCCAAAACACTTGAAAAACTTTAGAAATTATGCAATTCCTGTGCAGCTCTGTATTCTGTGTTTCACAGGATGTCTGATTATGAATGTAGCAGCAGCCAAAACTATATTATTGTACCTTGAGTAAGTCAGTGCTCAGATTTGTTTATTTGATGCTTTTTTTCCTATTAAACCCTAGGCATAGTACAAATTTTACACTGCTCAATTTTTTCCTTTAGGTAATAGACTAGATCAAGTACTTGTGACCTGTCAGCAACTTTTATGTCACTGACCACAAAATGATGATTACAGGCCTTCAGGTTCTAACAAAGCAAGGTAGTGTTTCGGTGTAGTAAGAGGTCTCAGAAACCAGCCATCAGTTGGTATCAGCATCTGTTTCTGCCACTTCTGTTCGGACAGATCAGCCTGGACATGAAAAATAATGGTGTGGGCCGCAGCCCTCAACCTGCAAGTGATTCCAGCATGGCTCTCCTATTTCATTAAACCTGAGCAGTTCACTTAATCATCAGTATCTTATTCAGATAGTCTTACCTGGAACAAGTTTCAGCAAGTCTGTATCATCTGAAGATGGTGTCAGACATAACCACCAGAAATGCCATTGTGTGCCTCTCTTTCCACAGCTGTTGATAATGTATGTCCTCTAGGATCTAACTCAGAGATGTTAATCGTCTCTGACCCTGGAATAAAGTATCATTATATACCTCAGCCTGCTCTCAGTTTAAGTATCAGGCATAGGTGCTTTACTCCAAGTGAACAAGATCTGCACAGAAGTAAGGGACAAAGCCTGGGAAAGCCAATAAGTAACTGGAAATGGGAATTGCTCTGTCTTTAGGGTCATGTTTAGTCACTGGAATAGGCTGCCCAGGGAACTGGTTGAGTCACCATCCCTGGAGGTCTTTAAAAGACGTTTAGATGTAGAGCTTAGGGATATGGTTTAGTGGAAGATTTGTTAGCATTAGGTCAGAGGTTGGACTCGGTGATCTTGGAGGTCTCTTCCAACCTAGACTATTCTGTGATATCCTGATATGCCCTATTGCTGTTGATATGCAGACTCATGGAGATACTTGTTGATGATATTAAGTGAAAAATAGTTACCTCATGTATATTTGGGAGAAAGGTTTTTAAAAGAATGTACATGTCCAGGTATACCTTCATCAGAGGGATGAGAGGTGGAATAGGAAAAGTGAGATGAGAGGAAGTCAATTGCATATTAATAGCTGTACAGTAAGTCAGATTGCATGAGCCACCAAACAAGTAGTCTCGGATGATGTTATGCACATACATCCAAGAAGCGATCTCAGCTAGCGAACTCAGTTTTCTGACTTGAAGGGCAGGAAAAGACATTCTGAGCCAAAGTGAAGATGCTCTACAACTTACATTCATCACCATGGCTGCTCAGGCACTACAGTGATGACAGCAGTGTTGCCTAGCAGCTTGAGGAAGCTGACTCATCTCTTTATAGCTGTTGGATGAGAGTGGACAAGGTTCACTGAGCTTCCTCGCATGAACACAAAAGCACCACAAGCCATCTGGAGCTTTAAGAGGAGGCTGCTTATAGCAAGGTCCTCTGAAAAGAAGAGCAGGCTATTTAAAGTTAAAACCAAACCAAAACAAGTTTCACTATAATACCAACTAGAATACTGCTGAGTTTGCAGGCAGACAAGTTAGAAAGTAAAGGCTTTATATCTTTTGCTGCCAGCTGTGTCCTTGCTGGGTTGACCCAAGCTTTGAAGTGTGATTCTTACTAATTCAGAGGCTGAGTTACAGAAAAATTTGCTCATTCACTCTGGTTTCTTGGAAGGCTATTTCCAGTGCTTCAAAAGCCAGTTCCTGCCTTCTCTGTGGCTAATCTAGAGCCTGCCATCTACTCGCTTGACTTTCATGCTGCCATCTCCTGCAGCTTCTTTTCTCTAGGCATGCTTATCTTTACAAAGAAAAGGCACAACTACCCTGTCCCTGCTTGGGATTTTATCTGATGTGATGCTCATTTTTAAAAGGAACCTATACAGACAGAGTAAATATTGCCCATTGCCATCAGACTAATTTTCCAGGTTTACTATAAATACTGGAAGTGTACTTGACACACCGTACAAAACCATAACTCACACCAGACTGAGCTCTTTGCCTTGGGAAAAGAAAAAACACAACACTTTCATTTGCAATAGATTCTAGGCAACGTAGAATGTAGTGCACAAATATGTGAGAGGTAACGCTTTATTGGTAATTGGATTTTAGCCATGAATTCTGAACTCCTAAGATGCGCCATCTGTTTTTCTCCTCCTGTGTTTTTTGTAATTATTGATATAGTTAGTGGGTGTTACAAGAGAAGACACATAAGAAATAAGTGTTCCAAAATACCTATGTGAATTGTTGGACAAGAGTATCATTTTCCCTGACCTGGTAGCATCTGTTGTGACCCAGACTGTTTTCATGCAAGACCTTAATGTGGCCAGCAGAGAATGAGCAGACAGTAGGACCTGGATTGGATAAACAGGTTATGTAATCAATGCACTGGAGCTCTGTGGTTCAGATTAGCACCTTACCTTCCCATAAGGATGTGAATACAAGTTAAATTGGAAGATGGGTGGGATACAGACCTGTGCACTAGTGCCCTAAAGGACAAATAATTGCACAACACTTGCTCCTCCCTGAAAATAATCAATGGATCACGGGGGGGGGGGGGCGGGGGAATATATCATCCCACCCAGACAGATATGCAGACAAGTAACCATTACTTTTATGTTTAGTTGTATCAAAGGTTCCATGATGATGGTGTGATGAAATCAAACTTGCCTGACCATTGCCAAATGTTCAAAGAAATAAAAACAGCCTCTTTGCTGTTCTGAGATATAAAGTTATAGGACTCATGAAGCTGAGTCTAGTTATAACCATGTTTCTTTCATTATCATCTAAATTGTCTTCCACACCTGCAAGAGAGCTTACAACAGCATTGAGCAACTTTCAGCACAGTGTCACAGAAGCTTAATTCTGGAATATTTTCAAAACACCAGTGTGATGCTGCTATTTTTGACGGGTTGGTCAACCTTTGCCTACTGACAGATTTTCATCAGATGTATTTTAGCTAAAGAGAAGCT
Source organism: Oxyura jamaicensis (assembly GCF_011077185.1). Classification (NCBI taxonomy): domain Eukaryota; kingdom Metazoa; phylum Chordata; class Aves; order Anseriformes; family Anatidae; genus Oxyura; species Oxyura jamaicensis. The sequence goes on along the minus strand of NC_048893.1, from coordinate 80,621,789 downwards.
GTTCACAGTATTACAGCAGATATCAGCAAGGTGTCTCTCTTGTCACTCTTACCTCTGAGAAACTACATTAAGAATCTAATACAGCTGAATCTGTAATGTACAACTGGCCTTTAACTCTAAAACCATGCCAATATTTTTTTTTTTGTCATGATGGCATGCAAATGCTATATAAATGCCAAAGAGGCAGAAGTGCTTCCATTTCTCCCCCCTTTCTGTTTACGTGGAGAAAGGAGAGAGAGAAATCTGTGTGTGTTCCGCTAGGCAGTTTTAGGCTTGGGGCACCAATGATGTACAGTTGTTGAGAAAGATTTCTCTTTCTGTAGCTCTTCTTCATTGTAGGTGGCTGTACTAACCCAGCTTGTCTTTTGATCTTAGTGTAACTCTCCAACCCAAAGTTAAACAAGTTAATGCTTTTCAGCATGTGAACTCCTAACCTCTCCAGTAGAGACCTGCATCTTAGTTTAGCAACTTCAAGCTTACTGGCAAGATCTTGCTTTGTTGTTATCCTTTTTAAAGTCTCTTAAAAGTATCCCTGTACCTTTCCCCAGGGGTGTGCAAACCACAGATGGAAGTTACTGTGCTGAGCTAACCTGAAGGCAAATGAAATATGGGTCACAACAGGCAGGCTCTTATCTGGAAGGAGATGGGACAAGTGCCTGGCAGGCTAGAGATAGAGACAGCATTACTGCTGTGAGCCACAAGCTCTTGCTCTTAGGATTTGCAATACTGTCTGCTGCTTCTGTCACTGGTAGCCTATCTCTTCATAGCAAGGGTGAGTTTTTTACTTTTCATCATAAAAGTAATTTTTTCACTTAAAAAAAAAAAAAAAAAGCTAAAACCAAAGAAGACCACTTTTCTAATGCCTGAAGAGCCTGTGACAGCGGCTCCAGGAATACGTACAAACTGTCTCAGTTCATTTCTTAAGGCAGACCTTATGAAGAGTACCTCAGAGATGGACGGAGGAATCACAGGTTGTCCTATATCATCATCTTCAAGCAGACCTAATCTAGAGAAGGCTTATTGATAGAAGAAGCAAGGTAAGCCTTCCTGAGGCTTCAGAGCATCAAACTATATAATCAATTCACAGCCAATCAAGACATATTATAACGTATGTACCTTATCTTATCTTTGGATGTTTAGTCATAAGGCAGACCAAGCCCATACTGTTTACTGCAAATATCTGTCAGCGCACTCAGTTTGTCATTCATGTCATTCTAAACTGGCTTCATAAAGACAGATCTTCTCCGTCACTGCTTTCTTTAATATTGAATCCAACCCAGCAATGGGAGGAAAGTTGCCTTCCTTTTCCCTAACCTTGCAGTATTCTGAGCTTATTGAGATGGTACTTTTGCTAAGTGATCTCTGAGGTTTTCTTTCACTTACCACTAACTGCTCTGCTGGAATTATTTGAAGAGTTTCAAGAACAAATCTCTGGAGTTAAGTGCTGTGTCAGCTACTGAGAAGCACAGAGCATCTTTTTGTCCTCAAATCCAATAGCCACATTCTTAGGCTTTTTAGAAACTCATGCTACTAATTTATGGCCCTCTCTTGAAAGCACTGGCTTTTGCCCTCTCAGCAACTTTAAGAATTCTAAAAAGCTTAAAGAATTTAAACTTAAACTTTAAACTTAAGACAGTTAAAACTTAAAATTAAGAAGGAATTTAAAATAATTTAAAATGAGTTTTTAAAAAAATAAAATGTAAAGAGGTTAAGAACTCTTTAGCTTGCTCGGCGACGGGGAGTGGAGTAGGTGATCTCCAAAGGTCCCTTCCAGCCTAAGCCTTTCTACAGGTCCAGACCTCATGAGAAAGTTTTCTAGAGCATCATAAAACCACAGTTCACTCCCTGCTGGAATGAGGAAGTGCAACTCTGAGACTCCTCCACTTCTCCTATAAAAATATTTCCCATCCTCTGTCCAAACTGATGACTGGAGTAAGGATACAGTGTCTGGAATTAAATGGGTAGAAAGTAATATTATCAAAGGAGGTTGATTCAATGTCATTGGCAGACAAGCTGGAGAGTCAAGTAATTCCTATTGATTGAATCAGACTCTACCACACACATTCATTAAGAACATTACATTAAAAAACAGAGGCATACGTTTTGCAGCAGATTCTTTGAGGATGTGAGACGGTTGCCTAGCAACTTCTGGACTCATCACCCTTTCATTAAGTGTTGTATGTAACAGTATTCCTCCACTACTTTGAATTTAAAAGCTTCACTGAATAATGAAGTCACAAGTGTTTTTAACGATAGTTCTGCAGTTGCTAGCATAAATAATATCCTCATTTTACTTCCTTTACCCATCAGCAGCAGAGTCTAGAAAAACCATGTCTGACTTCCTTGTTATTTCTTTGTGCCACACTGCACACGAAACCGTACAATAGACGTCTTTGCTCTGAAGATCTCAGTCTGGAACAAGATGGGCTAAGATATGCTGAGAAATACAGGAGTTGGGGGTTGGATTTTTTTCCAGTAGTAGAATAGGAAAAAATTCTGCCAGAGTTGTCACTATTGAAAATTTAAGTTTTGGCCCTGTATCAGTTAAGTTAGGAAAATGGTATATTTTCACCACAACAATTCATGTCTTTTAGTGAGACATGCAAAAATTGCTTTCTGGTGACACTTAGGTGTGACACTGCCTTGAAATAAACTGTTAGTGGCAACTTTTTTAATTCTTGGCCTTCAAATGCAATTGTATATTTCCTATCAGCTTGGTGGAGGCAGATAACCATGGAAAAAATGCTTCTAAAAGCTATTCTGAATGTTGGCAGTTTCTTTTGAAAATTACTTTTTTGTTACTCCCTTTCTAACTTATTCTCTTCTAATTTGATATACTTCAAGATGTCTTGTCAATTTAGTTCTGTAGCGTTGTCCAGAAATTTCTTCAATGAAATAGTCCAAGGGGTGATTAAGTGATTGACACTTGAGGTTGATCAACAGAGATCAACCAGTCCATTTCTCTCTCTTGCTGTTCTTAGTCCTTTGACCTGCAGTAAGTGAAATAAATGAAAATCCCGTGTGATGCAGGTATATACCAATTGAATCTGATTAAGCGGGTGGGGTAACACTGGAGATTAATTACATAGAGAGAAAAAGGAAACAAGAAGGGACAAATTGATACCATCTGAAGAACTTCCTGGGAGGAAACTGCAAGTATGCATTTAGGTAAATGGCTGAGAACAGACTGATACGAGCCAGTGCTATCGGCAGTGCTTGCTGTCTTGGAGAAAGCACTGATAGTTTACAGAGTAGGGCTGTACAGGAGATTTCCTTTGGCACTCTATCTCTAGTACTGCGCTAGCCAGCAGAGTAACCCACAGAGCTGTATCTGGTCTGTGGGATCAGAAGCTGGGAGAGAAGCTGCAGGGCTGTGTTGTGAGCACAGGAGGTAGTTGTGCTGAAGAAGAGAAACGTGTGAATCTCGTGCTCAGCCCATGAGACCTGACAAGCTTAGAGTAATATAGACACTGAGGTGTTGTTTAAAATGCACCTTAACCTGGGGTGTGATTTGAAACCAAGATGCTTAAACCTGTGCCAATACCTATGTGGGCACTTGTTTGAATGTAATTTGATTAAATATTTAAAGCATAATGAAAAAGACAGTATTAACACTGAATGAAAAAGGATATAAGCTATTTTCCCTGTGGACAACACCTTCCTTTCTAAGTTCTCAATTTTCATGTGTGACTTACTTAACATTGAACATTCTTTGCATTTCATATCTGACCTGTGGTGAGGAAACAAAAGCACAAAAAAGTCAGTGAAAATGCTTACAAAACCCTACTGGATTAATACAAGTAGTATCAGTGAGATATATCCAGCTGGGCATACATCCTTCTCCCAGTGATTATTTTGCTGGGAAGAAGAAGAACCTAGTATAAAGTCAGGAAAGCTAACTGAGTTTTAATAGTTAAATTAGGGTTTGCAAATATCACACCCAAATTAAGTGTGAACTCCTAATTAATGTGCACAGTGCTTCTGCAGTTGGCATTCCCATTGTGTCAGGCCCTCTCTTCTCTTGCCCCAGAGTGCTGTGCACTGTTTTCAAGGGCAGTTAACAGTCCTGGCATATCTTATTGTACAATATGAATTTAAACAGTGGCAGAAAGAAGTAGGGGAGTAGGGGGACTTTATGTAAGACAAGACAGTGCATGAAAGAAAAGAAGTTGGAACCGAAGGTGGATGAAGGGGATGTGCAGCAGTCCATGCGCTGTGGTTCCTTTCAGTTTCACATGAGTTACACCCTAATTAGAGTATCCTCTGTGTTCCCAGTGTAGAGTTTAGGCAGATATGGGGCTGTAAGGCAGTGTAAGAGGCCTTTCAGCTATGCAGGCTTTGAGTCATGAATGCTAAATAGGAGTGGATCTTGTAGGGTAGATTTTGTCGTATTTGAGGTGAAATTTGTTTCTCACATCTGTCTAACATGTTTTCTTTTACCCTGGGAGCAGTGGAGTGAAGTGCAGCAGATGATAAATGGCACCCCGGTCTATATGTACCAGGACTGCAGTGTGCTTTCTGAGGGAGACACCGATCACTGGCTTCGCACCAACTGGATTTATCGGGGTGAGGCAGCCTCTCGCATTTACGTGGAGCTGAAGTTTACTGTGAGGGACTGCAAGAGCTTCAGAGGTGAAGTGGTGACCTGCAAAGAGACTTTCAACCTCTATTACATGGAGTCTGAGCAAGATGTCGGTATCCAGTTCCGCCGCCCGCTGTTCATCAAGGTCTGTAGTGCTGTGGGTGTAAGGCTGTTATGCCTTTCAGCTTAAACTGGGTGTGTCTTGCTGGCTGGGGGCGGATGGGAGAACCAGCATCTGGGGAAGGGACATGAATAAGTGTTGTCCTTTGAATAAGCTTTGCCCCTAAGTGCCCTCTGTGATGCTCAGAGCAGTCACTGCCAGAAGAGGCAATAGTTTTCAGGTGAGATCAGACCTCCATTCTTCTTAACCACCTATTTAACTGGATGCAACTTAGGTAAGGATTCTAAAGGATTATAACTGTGCCTGATTGTTACATCAGTTTTTAGAGTAAAGCAGAGACCAAAATAATTTGACTTGCCTTAGGCAATAAAGCAAGATTAGACCAAGTGAAGAACAGAACCTAATTCAAACCTCTGTAGGTGCTCCTCTTCATTTGCTCTGATTGTTATTAGATATAGGGTGTTTGTTTTTATTTTTTCTAAATCTAGAGGTGTTGACTTGTTATGACATATTTCTACCTTGCGTGAAAATATTTAGCACTGCTATATTCTACCTGCTGTTTTCCTGATTTACTACCCTCTTGCCATGAAATTATTTGAATTACAGAGCAGGGAGCTCAGCTTTTTTGTAGAGGAACTTCTGTAACTCAGTTGTGTCCTAAAAGAAACCACGGACCTGAATTGACTGCCCTTTTCCTCTGCAGTTTAAGTGACATGTTATGAAAACAGAGAACTGTAAAAGCTACAGTTCGGCTGCTTCTGCTACAGGAAGAGTAGAGCTATCGTAGCTGACTCTTCCCTTCCCCCTCCCCAGTGCACCTCCCTTGCAACTGGAGGCTGCTGTATGCATGTGTGATACTTCTACAACTCTTAAACCAGCTTTGTGGTCCTACTAGCAGAAGCAGCTGCTGTGCAGACTTCTTGCCATCCGTCTACATGGAACAGGTGGTGTCGTGTAATGGGGAGGGACCTACAGTGGAGAGGATCATTTACCAGTGTCTCTAAGAAAGACCATCCCACCTGCAGTCCAGTTTTTCCATATCATTTGATGTCATGGAGACCTTTCCCATTTGCCCCACTATAGAAAGCATCTCTCACTGTCAGTTGGTGAGGCAGTGGGAATGTAAAAGCATGGAAGCATTCTTCACCCAAGTATTTTCAGTGCTAAAATGCCTTGAATACTGCATGACAAGCACCTTTCAGTAGAAGGTCTGATCTGCATCAAGTACAGCCTGGAAACGGGTAGCTGTAATTCACTGGTCAATTTCAAAAACACATCTTTAAGTGCTGTTGTGATTTTATTTTAATTTTTATTGCATATGATTTGCAAACAAAAATAGCACAAGAGAGTTTTGATCCTGATTTGTTAAATTCTGCTAGGGTAGTTCCTAAAGACATCCAAGATCACAGACCAAGAATACAGTGTGTTGTATAAGAAAGTGAATGACTGGAAATTAGTTGAAAGGAGATGGTGAAGAGTATGGAAGCAAGACAGGATAGTGCTCAGTTAGTATTTCTTCAAAGTGCAAAGAAAGCATGCAGTGCACTGAAATTAGAAACAGCCAAACATGCAGCCTCTAAAAGGCCTTAGTGTAAAAAATGTTTGACAGCTGTAGGTAACTCAGAGCTGCTGCTTGCTTGGATGTTAAAGCTGTTGTCTTTTTCTCTTTCACCTAGCTCAACACTGTGGCAGCAGATCGAAGTTTCACAAACAGAGACATTGAATCCGGTGCCATGCAGCTGAACACAGAAGTGTGCCCCATTGGGAAGCTGTCTCGCCGGGGCTTCTACTTAGCTTTCCAAAACTCGGGGGCTTGTGTAGCAATGGTGTCTGTCCGAGTGTATTACAAGACGTGCCCAGAGGCAGTGCGAGGCCTTGCCCGTTTTCCAGAGACGCTAGCAGGTTCAGAGGGGCTGACAGAAGTGCTTGGGGCCTGCGTGGAGCATGCAGCTGAAGAAATGGGCTCTCCCCCAAGGATGCACTGCAGCACTGACGGCGAGTGGCTGGTACCAATGGGACGATGCCTTTGTGCTGTGGGGTTTGAGGAAGTCGATGGGAGCTGCGTAGGTGAGTATGCAGACACAGTGGCTGTAGGCCATGGGAGAGGTTCCAGGGAGCTGGAGATCAGAGTATCTGTAAGCACAAATTGGGAGCAGGGGAGTTAGTGTGGTCTACTTCTTTCTTGCCTGCCCTCTAAGCCTGACAGCCATTTCTTAAACTTTTTCTCCCCTCTTTAGCTTCTTATTCAATTGGGATTTTCTCCTTGTGTGTCAGGTGTAAGACCTGAACACACCTTTCCACTCCCTCTTGGGCTTCATCCAGGAGCTTTCAGCTCTGGAGCTAGTTTCTGCGAGCTGTAACTGTGTGATTGACACTGACTCACTCAACAACTAGTTCCCAACCCTTAAATGGCAGCCTTGTTCTCTCAGGGCAGACAGGTCAGACACACAGTACAGTGCATTTGTCCCGTGACTAGAAAGCGAAGAGCTGTAGGGGGGCAGGTTTCTCCTTCATTCCCCCTTCTGCTTGGATTGGGATGGTTCTTCTGCCATGGGAAACTGTGTAAAGCACATTGCACAATACCATCAGGGCCTGGCTCATTTCTGAGGAAGGACAATTAGCAGGCATAGGAGTCTCCATGCTACTGGAGCCACAGAGTGAGACAGGGTTCTTGGAGCAAGCAGTGCAGCACTCTCTCTTTGTCAAGGACGGTAGAGGATTCAGCTTCTTACAGAAACTTCATGAGTATGCCAGGGAAGAGGATATGTGTGGTGGTTTTGGGGATATGTATTAATGCAGAGAGGGAGGTAAGAGCACATTTCCACTCTTGTTTTCAGAGCCATACGGCACAAGGCTGAAGCAGTTCAGAATATAGGTAAAGGAATCCATGCACTGCTTTCGGGGTTGGTGGAGTAACCTCTCTGCTCTGTTCTGCCCTTGTTTCACTGCAAGGATCTGGTGCCCCTTTGCATCCCCACTGCTTGCTGCTCATTTTGCTTGGAGAGCTGGCAAAGGTTGAAGCACAAGATCCTTGCCCTTCTCCAGCAATCCCCTATCCTTGTATAGCCCAGCCAGTTTTTCCACTTAGGTGCTACAGAGCTCTCCCCGCCCTCCTGAGAGCACTCCCCTGGGAAGGGGCAGGGAAGCTGTCATGCCTGGACAGGCCCTGGCTGCTATCACAGCACAGGTTCATTCTTCATCTGCGCTTTTATCCCACTCTGCCCAAGTACAGCTGCAGCTAGGAGTGTCTTTTGTTGTATCTGTGGAGAATTGGGAAGTCTCCCAAGAGATGAAGGGAAGAGGGGTAGAACCTAGCAGGGGAAGGGAGAGGTAACTTCTAGCCCCCAGAGCAGTGTGTTATTTTAGCATCAGAGAAGGTGAATGTAGGTTGCCTGTTGGGGAACATGTTTGGTTCCTCTCCCTCTACAGAAAAGACATGGTATTATGCAGATAACTGGGAACAATCCATGTCAGTATGAAGACTGAGGTCAGGGCTTCTACTTTTGTCCTTGCAAGGTGAAGGACTATCCCTTGAAACACAAAAAGAGGGACAGAACGGAGGAAGAATACCTTCAGGCAGACTATTCTGGTTCTGATTTTTGCCTTGAGCAGGAAGAGAGAAAAATGAAAGCTGTACTATGATCCTTGCCTCGTAACAGGGAGGAGAGTCTGAACTTGAGTACAGGACAGAAGGCAACAAAGTCAGAACTCCAGGTTCTGAACTAGTTCACCCAACCCCTCAGTGAATTTCCAGCTGGTGGATAAATGGCTCAACCATCCCATCATATTCAGAAAAGCTGTGCCTGCCCAGAGCATTACGTCTCAGCCTCTCATAGCATTTTATTACCTCTCTGTTATCTGAGCTTGGGACTACACCTCTGCCAATAAGCCTAGACCTCCATGATTAACTTCCTCAAGTACGTCATTTACTGTGAATACAGGAGGCTGACCATGACCCTAGCTTGCATTCTGGTTTCTTGGTGGGCTCTGCAGGGTGATGGGTGAGTCAGTTGCTGATGCCGAGCTCCCTGTCAGCATAGTTCTGGTGTCTGAAGACTGCCCAGTGCTTGCTGGCAGTCTCAGGACAATAACACCTGTAGGAATAAGCAGTGAAGGGTTAGACCACTGCTGCCCTCTCTGTCCTCTGGTTCTTGGGTGAGCAAGGTCTTTTCCAAACCTGTTTTTCACACCTTGTTGCCTGAAGCTTGGAGCAGATGACCAAGGGCCAGGGAAACCAAGTGCCTGGAGTGGGAGAGGGCCTGGACTGTAGCTGAAACTGCTGCTTCGAGGGAGAGCAGGGGGCAGGCGCTGACCTCATCTCTCTGGTGAACAGCAGTAGGACCTGAGGGAACAGCATTGAAGCTGTGACATGGGAGCTTACTTTCGTGCATAGAGTTGGACTCGATGATCCTTGCGTGCCCCTTCCCCCTCCTAACATTCTCTGGTTCTGCGATTCCATGACTTGAGCACCTCTCTGCCTCGCTCAGCCTGTGGGTGCCGAGGGCAGAGCCTGCCCTGCTTCTGCCAAATGAGCCCATGGCGGCCACGTCACAGGGAACCGCAGGTAGCAGGGCGCAGACTGGGAAGGACGCAGGCAGCAGCGGCAGCCCGGCTCCCCAGCCTGACGCCCGCTCGCCCGCTAATGCGGCAGGCCGCCGGCGCCTACCGCCCCCACGCCCTGCCCAGCCGGGCGCTCTGGGGGAGGCTTCGCACCGCCTCTGAGGCGGGGCCCGCCCCTCGTCCCTCGCGGGGTTGCTGGCTCTCCGCCCAGCCCTGGCCCCGAGCCGTCCCGCTCCTCCCCGGTGCTGGGCAGCCATCTGCCGGCCGCTGCTGGCACGGCGGCAGCGGCTGCGTGGGCCCCGGGAACCGCGGCGCCCCGCTCGGGGAGGCGGCCGCCGGGGGAGGCGGGAGCGCCCGGAGCTGGTCGTGGCGGCCGGGGCCGGGGGCTCAGCCCTGAGGCGCCAGGGCGCCAGGGCGCGGGCCCCGGGGCCTCGTCGTGGCCCCGGGGCTGTGCCGTGCCTGCGCCGTGCCTGCCGCTCCCGGGGCACCAGTCTGGGCTGGCCTGGGCTTGTTTTGGCTCACTTGCCCGAAACTGAATGGCCTCGTGCGTTCTGCCCCCGCTGTCCCGTCCCGTCCTTCCAAACGTGCCTGGGCCCGAGGCTGGCTGCCCTTAGCCTGGACCGTACCGTGGGCCTGCTGACATCTGGATATTACAGCCGTGTGCCCTTACTCCAGCTTGCACTTCCAGGCTCCATTTTTCTCTTCAGTCTAGACACAGCCTGAGGTGATGTGACCTGGTCCAGCAGACTGGTGTGTTCACTGTTACCTCCCAGGCTTATCCCTTTACCCAGATGTGCCCCCCCCGTGCAGTTTCCTCCCTGTACTGCCTTGCTACTAGGCTTACTGCCTCCGTCTGAGGCAGTCATCCTACCTGAAGGGTCCTAGGGCCACAGTGAGTAAAGCAGAGGCTGGCTTTACTCCGAGCAAGAGATGTGGACTGTAGGTCCATGTCCCAAATTTCCTTTCTGTGTTAGCTTGATATTAAGAGTGTGTGTATGTTGTACATTTATGGCAAATAGTATTGTCATTAAACATTGTCATATGTCTTACACCAATCTGTGGCTCTGCTCTTGATTTGTTTTTCATGTTGCTGTCAAAGCTGATCTGATCCAGTGTTGTGAATTTTGAAATCTTATGCTGGAGCAAAATGGCAGGAGGTCACAAAGTTTTCATCTTCACTCCAGCAAGTAGAAATGCTCCTGGTCATGAGCAGACTAGAAATCAAATAATTGTTTCTTCTTCCTGCCTATTTCTGAAAGAGATGATTTGATCTTAAATAGAATATAAATGGCATCTCTGGGCTGCATCCTCTAACGTTAATGAGACAGTCTGCCTGCCGTTTGAGGGCAAGAGAGGTAACCAACAAGACTGAGATTAAGCCAGTTCTCTGATGGCAATCTAGAGAGAGATCTCAATCTATGGTGATGATAATCATTCTTCCTGAGATTGGGCCTTTGTTAGCAGAAAAGTTTTTAGCTCCTTCAGGTGTTCCTCTATGTTGCGTAGAAGGAATGGCTGTAACGTTTTTAATTTTCTCGATAAAGGATTGATTTCTGGTTTATGCTCTACCACAGCAAGCCATTTCAGTCAGACTCCAGAGCAGATGGCTTTGGGATTTTCTCCATTGGGATATCCTGAGGGATTACCCAGGACATGGTTGTTCTCGCAGTGCAGTGTGAAAAGGGTAATATCCTCAATGCTCAAGTTAAATGCAAGGCAGAAGCTTGGTAGAAAATCAGTGTCTCCATTCCTCAACTATGTGATTAGTGATAGGCTGTTTGGTTGTATTTCAAGAACACTTGATAAAATGGGGGTTGGACAAGATAATCTTCAGAGGTCCCTTCCAACCTTTGGCCATTCTGTGATTCTGTGGAAATCATTTAGCACAGGCCAGTAAAGCATTAAATTCTCAGGGTACTGCAACTTTCCTCACTCCTTTCCTCCTTGCTACGTACCTACAGAGGTGAAGCATTAACCTCAAGATAACTGGTAGACAGACTAGTACTCCTAGAGCTCAAGCTAGTAGTAGCACATCAAGGATGGTGTCAGATGATACAGCTAGAGAAGGACATGGCTGCTTATTTCTGTAGGACTGGAAATAGGAAACACATGGCATGTGTTCTCTTGCAGTGTGTTAACTTTATAGCCAGTTGCACTCAGTGCTGTTAGGCAAACTGATAATTATCTACATATTCCCCAGGGCCCTGCTAAGTACAACATTTGAAATCAGAAAATATGCTTCTGCTAAATAGCCCACTGGCTATCCTGTAGGAAGTCAGCAAGCAGAAGAGTCTGAGGAATCCAAGGACTTGGAATCAGTATTTACTGATAGAGCAGAAAACTTGAAGAGTAAGATAGAAAGCAGTATGGGTATATGCTGGAAAAAAAAAAGTATTTGCTGACTAGGTTGTGTTTTCATTAAACATTCTTGAGATACTTCAGTCTACAAATCATCTCATAACATTGATCCCACCTTGAGTCTGCATCTCCTCTCTGTCTGCTCTTAGAAAATGAATGGCCTAGGTGACCTCCAGGGATCCCTTCCAACCTAAATATTTCTATGAACTGAAAGAAGGGAAGAAAGGCAAGCATGTAACAGGAGCTTTCAGGATTTTAATGAAACTGGCAGGTTGTTTCCTGTTGATCTTATGTTGAATTGTCTGTGTCTTCACAGCCTGCCAGCGGGGATTCTACCGTCACTCTCTGGAGACTAACCGCTGCCTCAAGTGCCCCCCAAACAGCTTGTCCAATGAGTCAGGGGCTACATCTTGTTCCTGTAACACGGGCTTCTACCGAGCACCTTTGGAGGGCCAGAACATTGCTTGCACCCGTAAGTTGTGGCTGGAGAGAAAGAACAAGGAGAAGGGAGGAAAGAGTGCTGGGAAATGGCGATGAGAGGTCAGAGAGGGAGAGAGGTTGGGGGGGGGGAGGACACAAAAGGCATAATTTGAAATGCATCAGCAGATGGGAAACTGACACCATGCTTTGTGTGTTATTAACTGCATCTAATACTTTCTCTCATATTTCTTGTAGGTCCCCCCTCAGCTCCCCGCAATGTCAGCTTCTCCCTTATTGGCACACAGCTCTCTCTATGGTGGCAGCCACCCAGCGACCATGGTGGGCGAAAGGATCTGACTTACACAGTCTTCTGTCAGCGCTGTCATTTCATGTCTTGTGAGCCGTGTGAGGCTGGTGTGGTATTCACCCCCAGTGCTTCTGGTCTCACTAAACCTGCTGTGGATGTGGACGGCCTAGAAGCTTACACCAACTACACATTTGCTGTGGAAGCCCATAATGGTGTCTCAGGAATGGGACCTGCACCCCAGAGAACTGCTCCAGCTGTCTGGGTCGCAGTTGGACATGCAGGTTAGCAGAAGCAGAGAGAAGTTCTTCCTGCTCATCAGGAAAAGGAAGAGGAATCTCTGTGAATGTTTAACCTTTCTCCATCTCCTTCTGTCTGCCACATGTGTTGGTATGGTATGATAAGGTACCTCTGCCTCTGGCATGTAAAGTCCATCAGTCATATTTCTTGCAAGCTAAATCAGCAATAAGCATTATCGACCAAGAGCTATGAATCCACCAAGGACTTAATAGAGGTGAGGAGGATAAAGCCCTCCCTGTGATACACAGGTGTAGTCCAATGAAGGTATTGTTATGTGTGTGACAGGAAGAACGGGGCCTATGGCATTACCCATGACTCAACAGCCCTTGGTACTTTCCCTAGTTCTGATTTAGTGACTTTTATGCGACTCCCTGTCTTTTCTTCCTTTTGCTATGCAGAGGCAGCATAACTCTGAGCTAGGAAAGCAGAGCTACGTTGGGTTTACCTCATCACTTCCTGGTGATGATGAAGGACAAGGAGAGAACCAGGCTTGACACGTCAGTCCCTGCAAACTGTTAAGAATTATCTTTTTATTCATGAATAGCATGCATCTGCAGTCAACTGGGAGATTTTGAGTATGGAATTTCACAGTACCATATGAAATGGAGCACTGCAGTGCTGGGTTAAATGTAATTTCTTGAAACACTGGTTTTATTTCAGAGATGAAAGATATGTGCTTTTTATATTAGAGTAGATACTATTGAGCTAGCACGCTATTCTTAGAAAACAACAAATTACAGCTGGAGACCTCATTTTGCTTTCACCACAGAAGAGAAAGTTAAGAGAGTGGCAGTGGCAATGGGAGTTATTTCTAGTTACATGGTATGATATAGAAGGAAAGATAGAGCCTCTGATGGAGAGAGGCCTTAATTTGTGTTGTTTGTATTTAATTCTGATATTCTTTGTTTTCTCCCCTGCAGCTCCAGTGACAGTGTCCCACTTTATCCTGACACAAAGGGATGACAGTAGTCTGTCTGTTTCTTGGCTTGCCCCAAGGCAGCGCAGCCAGACCGCAGTGGAGTATGAGGTCATGTTCTTTGAGAAGGTGAGACCTGTCTCGTCTGTTCTTCCCCCTTCCGCTTAAAGGGCTGAAAGTGTCCTCTTTGTTCCATTCCATGTGTGTTAGTTATTTAACCTTGTTCACTGCAGGGAGAGGAGGCACGATACACAGTGAAGCACCTTCTTGAGCCAAATGTCACTCTGACAGACCTTCAACCAGACACAGCCTACCTGCTTCGTGTGAGATCCATCACACCTCTTGGGCCTGGGCCCTACTCCCAGGAGCAGGAATTCCGCACCCTTCCACCAGGTAAAGTACAACCATTGGTATGTCATTAGTGAGAAACTCATATCTCCATCAGATTATATACACACATACTACACCAATCTCTTTTTATGTTCTGCTAGCTGCAAAGGCAAAGAAATTGCACTCCTGAGTTCTTTGTCACAAGGGCCAAGACTTTACAAAGCTTTGCTTTGTAAAAATGTTCAACAGAGAATCATTTTATCCTTTGTGCTTGCTGTTATACAGAATTCTATTGTACTTTCCCATTCAGAACTGATCGGTGTCAGTTTTGTGTGTTATACAGATAAATTATTCACCATCTGTTCATTTAGTTCTCCTGAAACATTTTGATTCTGAATAGTAACAGTTCTAAGTTCAAGTATTAGCAAAATAATTAGCATATTTATCCTTTTACGTGGAAATTGCTAATGAAAAGGAGAACTCGGAGGACCGCACCACTCTTTTTTTTCCAGCTTCATCATTTCTACTGTATGTAGTTCAGCCCCTGGATGTGAGTCTGGCAATTACTCTGCCCAAAAAGATGATATGTGCTGCTGAAAAAAAAAAAAAAAAATCTCACCCAAAACCCAAAGTCTACTGAGGCCACAGAAAAGGTCTTTCTCCTGTATCAAAGAATATCTTATACAGGTCCTACAACCAACCTTCCCTTTCCCTGGGTTACCCATAGACTTATCAAAGGTTTTCTATAAAGGAGCTTACTCTTTTTATTCCACAAATTCACAGATTCTCCTGGTGACCCTATGGATGTTTCTGATAATCCTAGAAGTGAGTTCACTGAAATGATGCCTATGAAAGGCTAGTTTTACTGTAATGAAGCAAGAAAATAGAAAAAAGCAAAGGCACACATTAATAAATATAGTAATTCAGTAAAAGCTGATAAAGACTTATGATACCATGATTGAAATACCATGTAAATATTTTCTTTTTTTTTTTTTTTTTAACACCAGGAGCTTTGGGTAGGATTTTCATACAGTCAGTGTCAATTATGATGACATTAACAACCTTAACCAATAGACTCACAAAGGTTCTGTGGAAAATATTTAACTTAACATGTAATAGATGTTTTTGATTATAAAATAATGTGCTAGGAGATACTTTGCAGCTTTCCCCAAGCTTATGCTTTTTTTTTTTTTTTCCTCTCTTTAAATAAAAGTTGATCATCTCATCATGCCAAGGCAAAGGTATTTTGAATATGAAAGGGATAAAAACCTTGCCAACAAGGTTTTATTTGGTGGGAGCGATTCTTTGATAATATAAGGATTTTTAGCTGCAATGGTTTAGGGTATTAGTGGAAGAAGATTTGTAGGGAGAGACATTTTTTAAATCTGAATTTGAGTTTGATTCCTTAATTTCTTGCAGAAGAGCAAGGTACTTAAGAGCCTGTCCCTTTTTTCTAGTTGGTTTAATAAAATATATTACTTCCCCTTCCAAATCTTGCCCTTCTGATTTTAGCAAAAAATAGTGTTAGCTTTGCCTCTTGATTTCTGCCTATCTAAGCTGGTGATTTTTAGTAATTTTAGTGGGATGAGTCAGCATCAAATTGAGCAAGAATAACAAGTGTTAATTAGGCTTTACAGATGCTGAGCATTGGACTGGATGTTAGGAAACACTTCCAGACACTGTTGTCATGCAGCTGTTCCTTGCTTAAAAATCCCTTACTTATTGAAACATTGTATTTAGGAATTTTCTTTTTTTTCTGCATGCTTTCCTAAATGTCTTTAGAAAAAATATTAAAAGATGTAGACGCTCATTAGATACGGATATGAACACTTTTCATTAATGTATTTAAAAATAAATTATTCATTTTTTAATTTACGAGAAATAAAGGCTTAAAAGAAACCAACAGAGGTAATTTTGTATTTACTCTGATAAATTCAAATATATTGTGTGGACATGGATGGTTTTAGCTTAAGACTCTAAGTAGAAAAAGACAACCTGAGTTATCTGAACACTGAGTTCTATCCAGTCACAAAATGAAACCGCCTGACGCTTGTTTTTTCTGAGAAAGCAGAACTATGATGTTAGATTTCAAGTTCATATGTCAGTGCTTGCTTGTTTTCAAAAATGTGAAGCAGCCAGTGGCTCTGTCAAATTAATTAGGCAAAGGACCAAACCCAGATTTTCAAAGGGAAGGGAAGGCAGAAAGGGGAAATGAACTGCATAAAAAAAGAAGAGTCAAACTAGACTGCTGTGCAAACTTGTCTTTGCTATGCCATAATCTAAATCAGCTGCTGAGCAGGAAGAAGAGTCTGATCTGAAAATGTAGTTAGAGAGGAGTGGGAGGGAAGAATAGCTGTTCTTCACTTACATGTGGGAAGAGACCTCTGGAGTCATGTAGTTCAACTGCAGCAGGGATTATTTGAAAGCTAAATCAGGTACAGGGATAAATTACTCATCTAGACCAGGATCATAGATAAGAGTGAACCAGATACCCACCTGAAGACACACTGTGTGCATGGATTACATGTGCATATTAGGACTCAAATATGGTCACTCTGTTGCCTGGAAGGTGAATCGCCATAGTTCACCTAATACCAGTGGTTGGTAGAAGCTGGTTGCTACATTCCAGACAAATAATTCTTGTTCTTTTAAATAATATGGCCTTTATCTTTTCCTTTGCAGACACAGGAGCTCTGTCTGGTGGAGTCATAGTCTCCATTATCTTTGGAGTTCTACTATTTATTGGACTGCTTCTGGGACTTTTGTTCTTTCGACGAAAGTAAGTGTTGATTTTTGGAGTTGAAAAAGATATAGATGTAGGAGTATGACACAAAGATCAGAGGAGTGGCTGATACCCCAGAGTGTTGTGCTACCATTCAGAGGGACCTTGACAGGCTGGAAGGTTGGGCTGGGAGGAACCTCATGAAGTTCAACAAGGGCAAGTGCAGGGTCCTGCATCTAGGGAGGAATAACCCCAAGCACCAGTATAGGTTGTGGGATGACCTGCTGGAGTGCAGCTCTGCAGAGAGGGACCTGGGAGTCCTGGTGGACAGCAGGCTAACCATGAGTCAGCTATATGTCCTTGTGGCCAAGAGGGCCAATGGTATCCTGGGCTGCATTTGGCAAAGTGTTGCCAGCAGGTCAAGGGAGGTGATCCTCCCACTCTGCTCAGTCCTGGTGAGGCCACACCTGGAGTATTGTGTCCAGTTTTGGGCTCCCCAGTACAAGAGGGACATGGAACTACTGCGGTGAGTTCAAAGGAAGGCTGCAAAGGAAGATGATTAGAGGACTGGAGCACCTGTCGTACAAGGACATGCTGAAGAAGTAGGCCTGTTTAGCCTGGAAAAGGGAATACTGAGGGGAGACCTCATTAATATATATAAATATCTGAGAGGAGGATGTTGAGAGGGTGGAGGCAATCTCTTTTCAGCTGTGCCCAGCAACAGGACGAGAGGCAAGGGGCACAAACTAAAGCACAGAAGGTTCCAGCTGAATATGAGGGGGCACTTCTTTACTGTGAGGGTGACAGAACACTGGAACAGGTTGCCCGGAGAGGTGGTGGCATCTCCTTTTCTGGAGATATTCAAAACCCACCTGGATGCCATCCTGTGCAACGTGCACTAGGTGATCCTGCTTGGCAGGGTGTTGGACTGGATGATCTTCAGAGGTTCCTTCCAGCACTGACCCTTCTGTGAAAAATAGCTGAGCTATAAAAGCTCAATAAAGAGTTCAGAAAGAAGGACTTGGTATCTCCAATGAAGTTGGATGGGTTAGTTAGAGGTGAAAGAAGAAGACCAGTGTGCTGCAGTAAGATGGAATGACTCTAAGTAATTTCAATTAGCATGGCTGGATGGGTTGATATGTCTGTCAGATAATTCTTGCTGCTGAAAACAAAGGGAAGTATGGTGATTTCTCTTTTTTTTTTTTTTGTTTAAATAAAATCCAGCACTATCATACTATTATCATGACAAATGAATAAAAAAAAGTGTTATGGCACAGTCCTTTATATAGTTGCTGATGAATTAAGCAGGCAATTCATGTATCCAGTTATTTCAAACCATTTTCCATATACTATTACTTTAATGGTCCTCTACTCAGATACAAAGTTCTACTTCCTTTCCAAATGTCTACATGGCTGCTTTTTTTTTTTTAAAAAAAAAAAAGAAGAGGTATTTTACTGAAAGTGTATATAAAACAAAATAAATAGAAATTAATCTTTAATTCAGCAACAGAGGAACAAACAAAACTATCTGCATGGAAACAAAGTTCAATTTCTAAATGTACATTAAGTACCACATTCTATTACAGGCTGTACTCTACCAGGTAGATGCAGTGTCTGGTTCCACTTTCCTCTGAGCTACCCAGAACTCTGTGCTTGGCCAACTAGGGCAGACTCCCTAGAAGTCTTGCTTTCTTTGCTATTTGTTAATCATTTGAGTTTCATGACTTCTCCTTATGTTCTAGGCATGCTCGTCGCAGACAATCACGGCCAGATTACAATACTTCAGGCTTTGATCGAGGTGAGCTTCAAAGGGATAGTGGAACCAGGGAGAAACCTGGGTTGCAAAAAATGAAAAGAATAATAATTTTCAAACAAGGCACCAGTGTGGATTTTCTGATGTAATCTCTCTCCTTCTATAATAGCTGTAGTATTATTCAATGTATGTTTGATGTATTTGTTGACTGCTTTTGTTTGAAAGACATGGATTTAGCTCTGCTTCTGTAACTTTGCCCTACAAAGCTTGACCAAAGAGTTGACAGGTTAAGTTGCTCTTTTGTTTCCCTTTACCATAGAGAAAGTCTGGTTGAAGCCCTATGTAGACCTGCAACCTTATGATGACCCCAGCAGAGGAGTGCTGGAATTCATTAAGGAACTGGATGTCTCCTGTGTCACTATGGAGAATGTGATTGGGGAGGGTGAGTTTGTTGGCCTTCTCTTCATCTTTCAGTTCCCCCACACTGATACTTGACTGCCTATTCTTGAGCTCATCTATGACCTGTTGTCCTTAGGGGAATTTGGGGAGGTCTATCGTGGGTCCCTACGGCTCCCAGGCAAAGAACGTATTGTGGTTGCAATCAAGACCCTGAAGTCAACATATTCAGACTCACAATGGTGGAACTTTCTGCGTGAGGCAACAATTATGGGTCAGTTCGACCACCCAAACATTGTGCATCTGGAAGGAGTTGTCACCAAAAGTAAGAGCATGGAATTGCGTCTTGTAATGACATAGAAAGTGGCACATTCCTAGGACCTTTCTTAGGAGAGGATTATGTCAAGGAGGCTGTACTGGGAGAAGGCACATTATTATATTAGCCTATGGTGGAGAATGAGGAATGGAGGAGGGGTATGGATTTCCAGTGGAGTCATGAGGCATTGTTAAGAGAAATCTTCTTGGGTCAGTGAGTGGAGAAGTTGCAATAGAGTAAGGGATGGTTTAAGGTTATGTGTGATACAAGCAGGAATACTAAGTCATCAGGGGAAGTCTAAGGGGGAGGGACAGCTAGCTGTTAGAGTGGAGCAGGGATGGTGGTGGTGGCTGGATATGGTCCCCTGTTTTGGGGGAATGTGGAGAGTGTTGAAACATAAATTGCAAAGGTGAACTGCAGAAAGGGTGACACTTTCTTCTTTTTTCCCCAGGGAGGCCAATGATGATCATCACTGAGTATATGGAAAACGGGGCTCTGGATACCTTCCTGCGGGTGAGAGATCCCAATCTGTAGTAGGCTTGTGTACTGCCAAAACTTTTAACTGAGCTGGATTTAGGACCCTAAGAGAAGCCTGGACAAAAGATCTCTACATCCATATAACTTCTGGTCACATTTCCAGTCTTGGCAGCTGAATCTTGATGCCATCCAGTTTGCTCAGTATGTAGAGTGTTGTTGTTGGCAGATAATGTGCAGATGCCTGGTGATGACTCTGGAGACCACCACCAGTCCCTTAGTGTGAACCTGTGGGGTCCTCTGGGCTGCAGCACTGCCTTTTTGCTTGTTTACCAACACCCTCTTTTACAAGTTGATAAGGCCAGTAACTGGAAAACAGCAGACTGATGTCACTTGACCAGGGTCTTCTGTCATTTCTTCCATGCAGGAAAATGAGGAAAAATTTAGCCCTGTGCAGCTTGTGTCCATGCTGCAAGGGATAGCCTCTGGCATGACCTACCTTTCAGAACACAACTATGTGCACCGGGATCTGGCTGCTCGCAACATCCTAGTCACACGCAGCCTTCAGTGCAAGGTGTCTGACTTTGGTCTCTCCCGAATATTGGAGAATGATGCAGAGGGAACCTATGAAACCAAGGTAATGCAAAAACAATCTCTGCTGAGATAAGGCTCAGTCTTGTAATTCAGCTGTAGTCTTCAGGGTTGGGATTCTGCTGGATAAGAATGGCAGGATTTCTTTGTAGTAGGAAACGTGCCAGGTAAAGGATTTGGACAAAAGTCTGAAGAAAATAGGTTTTCTTCTCTGAAAGAAAACCTATTATAAAATAGGTTTTATACAACTGTTATAATATATATTCTATTATAAAACCACATATATATATATTACATACATTTAATATTATATATTATAATAGATATATATTTTATTATAAACCTGCAAGTCACAGTGTGGTTGAAGCTGGTGTTTTCTTTCTGGAGTCTGTGCTGATTTTGTTTGCTAAGAGATTCAGTACCACAGAGAATGTGGTTTTTGAAATGAAGCAAAATATGGGATCTTATATTTTGGACTCAGTTAATTATATGTGGTTTTGAAGATAGCCCTGCTGTGAACAGGAGTTTGGACTAGAGACATCTACACATCCCTTTCAATGAAAGCTCCAGTGATTCTACTATCTTGTGTCATTCAAAGAAAGGCTGTTATTGGTGTCATTGTCTTACACCCACAGCCATGGTTTTGTGTAGCATTCAGCTGAACACAGGGCTTAAATTCAATTACTTTCCAAAATCATTTCTGTCCTTTTGACAAGATTTCCCCAAAGGTGATCACACATCACTTCAAGTGAAGTGGGCCCAGTCTGTGAAGCATTTTGTAAGCTCCTTGAATGAAAGCACTGGAGAAGCAGGACTCAGTGATACAAGCTGGATACACCGTGTCTCTTCTCTTTCACAGGGTGGTAAGATTCCCATCCGATGGACAGCCCCAGAGGCCATTGCTCATAGGATATTCACTTCAGCCAGTGATGTCTGGAGCTTTGGAATTGTCATGTGGGAGGTGCTGTCATTTGGTGACAAGCCATATGGAGACATGACCAATCAAAAGGTAACAGACATTGACCTTGTGATTATTTAAGTAAATAAACCAGGAATATAGGCCCAACTTGTGTTGATCTCCCTCTGCCTGCAGCCTTGTCATTCTTCTGAATACAAAACTACTTTGTCTCCTTCCGGGCTAAAAATCAGTGCAGCCAAGTCAAAGACAGTAATGTTAGGGTCCCTGAACCGGGTTCAGATGTCACCAGCAGCAAGCCAAATTAAAGACTGATTAATCCAGCCACAGTCCTTGGGTTTAGAGATGTTCTTTGCTCATTTCTTTCTCTCTTTTCTCTGTCTCTGAAGTATTTTTATAGTC
Source organism: Oxyura jamaicensis (assembly GCF_011077185.1). NCBI lineage: Eukaryota > Metazoa > Chordata > Aves > Anseriformes > Anatidae > Oxyura > Oxyura jamaicensis. The sequence continues at coordinate 80,600,328 of NC_048893.1, read as the reverse complement.
TCATACTTGTGCCAGGCTTAGTGCATCTATGAGGTTGCCACGTGGTGTTGAAATTATTCTTCAGAACCTAGATTCACTTCTCTCACTGGGCCTGTAACAGAATCACTTGGTCCTCACTTCTAATGAACACATGCTGTGAATGGCAAATGGGAGCTAAGCTAGTAAAGAGCTAAAACCAGCTGTGTATGCCACTTCACTTTTTGACATCTCACGGGTCCTGATCCTTTGTTGTGCTGCCCAAACTCTACTTTATACGCATGTAACTGTCTTCAATCCCCACCCAGGCTGCACACTGTGCAGAATTATGAACTGTCTGCTCCCAGCCCCACGGAGGCCTCTGGCTCCTCTCTTTCACTCTCTGCTCTTTCCTGAGTTCTATTTGTCCTCTGTGCAGGTGATGAAAAGCTTAGAGGATGGGTACCGGCTCCCCCCACCTGTGGACTGCCCATCTATTCTCTATGAGCTCATGAAGAACTGTTGGTCACACGATCGGATGAGGAGGCCTCAATTTCATGAGATCCAGGCACAGCTGCAACATTTCATCTCAAGTCCTCATCTCCTCCGGTCTGTTGCAGACTTTGATCCCAGGTAAGCGGACTGTCTTAGGGAGGAGGATAAGTTAATTGGGAAATTTTTGCTTCCTGGTTTGAGCAGGAGGAGAGGTGATGCTAGCAGTGCAGGCTGGCAAGAGACATCTTGAATGCTGTGTATGCAGAAGATAGCAGTAATCTGTCTCTCGTGGTGACACAGGGCACACACAGCCACTGGCCTGTGCAGTCTGATCGCACTGTGTAGAGAAAAGATGAGTTGGCTTAGACCTGGCAGAGAGTTCTTGCTCTCTAGCTAATGAGGCTGTCATCTGAGCCTCTTGCCTGGCTAATGAGGGCTTCATCTGTCTTTAGGGTAACGCTCCGGCTCCCCAGCTGCAGTGGATCCGATGGTATCCCCTATCGATCCATTCCTGAGTGGCTGGAATCCATTCGCATGAAGCGCTATATCTCCAACTTTCGCACTGCTGGCCTTGACACCATGGAGTCAATTCTGGACCTCACGGCTGAGTAAGTGCAGGCTAAGCTCTCACAAGGCACCCCATGCTATTTCACAAATAGCTGTTTCTGTCCTTCTGCTATCTGAACAGGCATTTATATTTATTTGGAAATCTTCTCTCCGTCCTTCTCAGTGCAGTTAAATGGAAGTGGATGGGTCTCTTGCCCTGTAAGAGAATAATCTGCCCAGAAAAATCATGATCACAGCTCAAACTGTGAGACTAATTCCTTAATTGTCCATGCTTGCGACTTTCCAGGGGTCTGAGTTGTTCTGAACTCACATTAGGCACACATCAGAGCAAGCGTAGGCAACAGATGACAGGCAGTTCTCTAACTTGACCATCTCCCCACCCTCATAGGACTTGATAAGAGAATTTTCTTGCCTTGAACTCAGACAGGCTAGGGACATTCTCCCCACATCAGCCAGGGACTGTTCCATCCTAGAGCAAAGTCCTTCTGGGCTCTCTAGAAGGACTCAGGCCAGATACTTTAGCAGTACACACTTTTCCTAGTGTGGGGTCAGGGATGTACAACCAAGTATAACCAGAGCAGTTACATAAGACAAATGAAAAGGCACAGTGCTCAGGCAGACCCTGCTGAAAGGTTGAGACCATTGGGAGCAGACATGGCTGCAGTCCTGATTTAATGAGAGCAAAGGCCTAGTTACAAAGTGGGAGAAAACAGTTGACTGGGTGGACAGAGGTAGCCAGAGAAGGAAAGGAACATCTAGATGTTTCCTCCCTCTGGAGAAAAAGCAAGTGTAGCAAGAGGCACTGAGGGAAAAGAAACTTTCTGAATGAATGCTTGGTAAGACTGTCTGCCCTTAAACATACCCCAGTCCCCAAGGAACAAGAATAGCAATTAATTTTTTTCTCTCTTTTCCATTTCCTTCAGGGACTTGAAACAGATGGGAGTGTCACTTCCCGGCCACCAGAAGAGGATCCTGTGTAGCATCCAAGGCTTTAAAGAGTGATCAGTTGTTGCTCTCTTAAGCTTGCCAAGTGCTGTCTTACCCATGTACCACTTGGAATCATTCCTATGGTAATTGCTTCCAAATGAGTGACTGGGACAAGCAAAGCAAAACAGCCAGGACTGAAAAGACTTATGAGGCAACACCACCTGCTCTCATTTCTGTTGCCCCTTGCTTTTGCTCTACAGCAGTCATTGGTACTTTTCGGAGCACTGGTCTTAGAATCTGTTCTCAGCCATGTCTTCTATAGTCTGTTTTGTTCAGCACTAAGTACTCCCTGTGGTCCGCGTACTGGACTTTCAGCCCTCAGTAAATCAAGTGGAGACATAAGATACATTCAGTTGGGGTGTGGGTAATACTTTAAGATTGGAGATGAGGATTCAGATAGAGTGGGACCTTCTAGGAACATGCACAAGGATGCAGATGTAGGGTTGGGCCCATTCACTCCCTGGTGTACATCCCTTCTCATTTCAGCAGCCTTCTGTCTTCCTTATTTTACAAGACGAACAAACTATTCAGTCTTTGACAAGGCTGCTGCTAAGGGATATATTTTTAAATTTGGCTGTTCTTGCCTTCAACACCACCAAGTCATGGTGTACTTTGTTCTTTGGAGGAGAAGTTGGGAGTAGCAGCACATCCTGCTGTAACTTGTGTGATTATGTAACCTTGGCATGTTGCTCATTTGCACATGTGTACTTCAGCAGAGAGATTTACCTCTCCCGAACCCGTTTAATACCTTTACTGGTGCCATGGACACAAAACCCTCTAGGTACCTATTTTTCTCTGCCCCTTTTTTGATCAAAAAAGAGGGAATGGTCTTGTTTGACTGGATAGGGTGTTTGTAACAGAAAAACGTGTAGGTGGTCTGTCTTATTCCTTCTCTGTGGAGGAAGTGTTATTATTTATCAGAATTCAAGACAGAGGTGCTATAGACTGTAAATAGTATTTTGTAAATAAACCTGTGGCAGAGCAGGCTGTGTTGGAGTGCTTTGGCTTATCTCAAATACTATTGGGACCTTTGCTCTAGCATATACATTATTATCCAGCAGTGTGCTTACATCTCAATTTAGTCGTTTCAGCAATGTTTAAAGTCTCTGGCAGTCATGTAACTGCAGATGAGCAAATGCAGCTGCATTAGGACAAAAGGACGCATGTGCAGGTGGTTACTTCAGACATTTTTTCTTTAAACCCGTGACAGCTGTGATCTGTTAGCCCAGTCCATCTTCATACAGTTCCTGTATTTACCCCTAAACTGTGAGAAGTATTAGAAGCTACTTCTCTAGTTTGAGGAAAGAGATGTGTAGTACTTCCTGCTGCAGAAGAGAGTATTCAGATGAGAAGGGGTGGGGGGAGAATCACACTTGGCTCATCCTAAAACTTGCTCAAAAAGCAAACTGGATTCTCACATCCTACCCAGGAAGACTTAGCTGTACTCACCTCATGAATTACATTTCCACACCTGTGCTAAGTCTAGCTTGGTGAAGATGGTGAGTGCCAGTCATTCTGCAATGAGTTATTTGTAAGTAGCTATCAGTGTTTCCATAACTGTATAATCCTCCAAATTCTTAAGGGTTTAAATTAACACTCCTGCTTTTGAGAAGGTCTTGCTTACCTATGCCCTTGCAAAAGATGAGGAAGACCAGAGCTAAACGGATGCAACTTAAGGCAAGAAGGATGGTTTCCATTCCAGATAAGAAGCAGCAGGGCATACACATGGAAACACAGTATGCACGTATCTCAGCCACTTGAGTTACTGCAACTATAGTAAGACACAGCTGACAAGATAAGCTTGGACTGTGAGTCTTGTTAGTATACCAAGTTCAATCTTAGTAATATTATCTATGCTTTATGTTAAAGTTGCTGCACAGATGATATCCAGGCTAGAAGGGAAGCTTTAATTAAGCTGACAGAAGATAAAACCATGTGTCATACATATGTAAACTTCAGCGTAGCCTTGCAGATGATAGAAAAGGGGGAGTGGCTGATATACCAGATAGCTGTGCTGCCATTCAGAGGGACCTCGGCACATGGGAGAAATGGGAAGAGAGGTGTCTTACAAAGTTCAAAAAGGGGAAATGCAGAGCCCTGCAGCTGGGGAGGAATAACCCTTTGTATCAACAGGGACAGACTGGCTGGGAAGCAACTTTGCAGGAAAGGACCTGCAGGCCCCAGTGAGCAGCAAGTTGCGCTTGAGCAACACACCCTTGCAAAGGAGACCAACAGTAACTGGATTGCACTAGAAAAAGCAACACCGGTAGCAGGAGGGATGCTATTCTTCCCCTCTCCTCTCCCCTCTGCTAAGACAGCTGGAGCATTGTACCCAGTTTTGGGTTCCTCAGTGCAAGGAGGACATGTATTTACCCAAACAAGACCACTGTAAGGCCACCGAGATTTTGAAGGGAGTAGAGCATCTGACATGAGGAGAGACATGGAATGGGTTAGTCATGCAATGAGAAGACTGGCTTTGGTTTGGGTGGCTCTTATCATTGTGTATAAATACCTGATGGGAGATAATCAAGAAGAGGAAGCCAAAGTCTCCTTGGTGGTAACCAGTGAAAGAAAAAGTACCAGCAGGCATAAATGAAAATACAAGAAATTCCCTCTGAAGGTAAGAAAATGTACTGGGAGTGTGGACCAACACTGGAACCCAGGAAGTTTGAGACCTTTTCATCCCTGGAGATACATAAAAACTGATTGGGCAGTCCTGAGCAACCTGCTCAGAATGACCCTGCTCTATGCTGGAGGTTGGACAGGGAGGTCCCTTCCAACTTCGACTGTTAGGAGCTGCTGAATCAGCTAACCTGAAAGATGAGGCTGTTCAGCTCCATGTCCCCAGGTACAGCCAGTAGCAAGCCTGAGCATGTATTCCCAATAGGCACGCCTGCATGCATTCAGGCAAAATACATATACATGTACATGTATATGCTACTTGTGTGTGCACACTTGTACATGAGTGACCTCACAGACAGAAAAAACACAGCAGTCATGCAAGCACAGCACAAACAACCTGATCCTATTCTCTTCTCTGGCTGATCAGGATAAGCCTGTTAGTGAGAAATGTATACATAAATACCACGAAGCCCTGGTAGATTCTACTGGTAGAATTGAGTTTCTGAGACCAACTGTCTAGTAGCTGGGTCAATGATCACAGCTCTCCTCAGTTGCTGGCACCAGAACTTAAGACCCCTCAAGGCCTGTAGCCACACTCCACTGCTAGGTATGTAGTCCTCTTTGCATGCACACACACAGATGATCTCTCCAGTAACGAGCTGTAGACACTGAATCTAGATAGCAAGCGACCCCAGGATTCCCTGGTCTCCCAGTCACCTTACACACAGATGAAAACTGTTCTCTGGTAAGCTGGTCCAGGCTTACCAGTAGCTGACTTACCTGTAGACCCAGGGGTAGCTGTCTTGGACTTCCTCGGAGCTCTAGCAGCTGACTGATACCGGACTTTCTGGCAGCTGGTCCACACTCAGATCCATGCCAAGTCATGGCTCTCAACTCTTGTATCATACTTACACTCCAGTTACTCTGACTTGATTTTCACCCAAACAATATACTTGCACTTTGGTATTTCCTGTTGCTGGCATTTAGACCCTCCATACGCATACTGAACAGCGTCTCATCACACAGGAAACTAACTATAAAAGGAGTTTAATAAAATGGGACAGACTCTGCTGCAGACATAGAGGACACGGCCAGATGAATGTGCTGTGTATGTGCAGCCAAGCACTTGTAAGCTCTTTTCCCCCTATTTTTTCCCCATGCTGCTTCCTCTCCTTGGTCCTACCCCTAAATACCTCATTAAATATGTTGTACAGTTCCTAGATGCACTTCCTATGCATACCAGGCTCCTCAGAGGCAGTAACTCTCCCTTAATCTGTGAGGTGATCCAGAGAGATCCCCTCCACTATACTCTGTCCCAAACACTGGGGCTTATTACAGGCATGCAAGGGGCTGCATTAAGGTGCTTCTCTCCCACCTGTCATTATTCCTCTCCTGTGTGCTCCTTGGTGCTTATGAAAGAGCTTTTAATCACAGAAGCTAAAAGCATTCACTCTGAAACCATGCCTATGAACCATCAAGCAGTCAGGTAAGAAACTAAGTAGAATGCAACTGTACAATTTGTTTATTCTTCGCTTACCCTACAGGAGACTTCCAGGCATTTACTGGATGAATTTGAAAGGAGCTATTAAGCATTTCCCCCAGCCTGGCAAAAGAACAAGAGTTGGTTTCACATCTTTGAAGTGCAGAAGCATTGATGCTTACCACAAAGAGTTTCACCTGCAGTGACTGAAACAGTACCGTGGTTAAACCATAAACACCAAACACTTTTTCTCTAAATAGCAATAGTGAAAACAAAGCAAATTGACAACTTTAGCCCAGTTTGAGGCAAGTGAAATGTAGTAACACCTATCAGTGATACACCAAGCAGACTACAATCTTGCTGTACTGAAATCTGAAATGTGGTCTTCCATTGCTTTAAATGAGAGCTATTCTCCAGGCACAGAAAGTAGAAAACTAAACAATTTGAAAAGAAAACCAAGATGTGAAAAGAGAAAGGCCATTTTGAGTCTCATAACATCTTTGGAGGCTGGGTGGAATAGCAACTACACATTCTGTAGTGCCTAAGACATCAATTCTCATGGGTAGTCGACCAAATACAGCACAGACACCTTAATGGAAAAATCGTCACTATTTTATTGGATGCAAACAGTGGTTAGACAGTTACTCAAAAGGTTTATTTAGTATGACATTTTCTAGTCCAGGAAGTGAGACTCAGTGCAGTAACACAGAGCCAGACAGTATATTGCAATGACAGTGTAGCTTCCACTGACAGCAGTGAAAGAACCCCTACTTGGAACAGGGAGATGCTCCTCAGTTTGCTGAATTCTCATCCACACATTGAGGCACCTCCTCACCATACGCTGCCCATCCTTGTGACAGTCTTTATTTGTAGACATGCGTTCTTTGGACTGCTTTGTTACTCTGTTGCCCACCCTGACTGTCCAGAAACCATGCTGAGAAAAAAATAACTTCGGAGAAAAAAAAAAAAAAAAAAAAAGTTTCCAAACTCAGGAGCAGGGTAGGATTCCAAACATTGCCAGTTTAATCTGGCTAGAAAAAAAAAAAAAAAAGATAAAAGAAAAAAAAGGGGGTGACAGGACAGTTAGACAATAAAATCCATTAGAATAAAAGCTAGTAGGTTAGTTTTTTTCCAGCCACCATAAGGAGGCGGCACAGGAAAGAGAAAACCTATGACAGAAGCCATACTGAGATGAAGGCTTCCACCTTCTAATGTCAAATAATCATCCCTGGCTTCGTGGAGCAGAATGCTCAGCCTTTCCCATTGCTGCCACAGGTCATTTTTGCTACTTCCACCAGGTGGTGGTGGAGATCTGGTCTTTCTCCTCCAGTGCTGAGCAAACAGAGATTTTGCACTCACCTCAGTCATAGCCCCTAGCCTGGAATGCACTATGGCCAGGAAGTGGTGATAGGAGAAGAGGTCCTTTTTTGGTGGGTGTGCATAGTGAAGTCTATGAGTTGTGAATCCTATGTGAGTAATGAGCTGCGCTGGCAGAGTCTCCATCGGTAGCAATCTGACTTGTCAGGCAGAAAGGTAGGACAATGATGGGGAAGGGAGGAGTATTGAGTGCAGGGGTCTTCAGGGTATGCCTGCTCCAAGCTCCTCAGCGTGCTGTTTTGGCACGAACAGTGTGACACTTCATACATAAAACATGCCCATCCAGTGGAAAACAGCCATTCTCATCTGCCTCAATGGATAAGGGCCTCCCACAGTCCTAAATGGGGAAAGAAGAAGAAGGAGGTAGCTCAATGACAGCAAACAACAGGGTGGATGCAGACAAGGATGTAAGAAATGCCCTGTTGGATCACGATAATGGCTCACAGCCCACTGCTCTGTCTATGATGGTGATAATGGGAAGCACCATTTTGAAAGAAGAGCTTGTGAGCATAGCCCCTTCTGTTACCCCTTGATGTCTCCCCAGCATACACAGCTGCTATATTAGAGCTGTGTTAGAGGCTACAACCCTGCACAGTCCTTATTCATGAACCTGTTGTCTGTGAATGTCTAAACTTGATTCAAAATGCTTCCAAGTCATTCAAAACAAGCTCAGTGTTTGGTAAGGATTGGCAAATTCAAAGGTGCCACCTAGTTGGTGATGATATGAATGAGATGAGAGGAGTGAAACCACCAGGATTACCTCACACTTGTAACACTTCATGTGGAAATTCTTCTCCAGTGCCACCACACGCACTGTCTCATCCTTCCCAGGCTCTGGCATGATGGGTTCACTACACACTGAGCAGCGTGGAGCATACTTCCTGTAACACAGACACATACAAAGGAGATGGTGATCACTGCAGGTTTCTCATTGTCATGTAATAGTACTAGCAGCAGAGGAACAAATCACAAAAAGTTTAAGTGGGAAAAGACCTGAATTGGTACGTGGTACTTTGCTGACTCATTTTTAACTTTATGTCCAGCTGATCACACGGGCAACCCAAGGCCATTTTGCAGTAAAACTAAACAGGTGTGAAGGAATGTCTGCTTTCAGACACCACATGAACGAGCTTTCTCCATACCTGTGGTAGTCATCCACACAATGAGGCTGGTTGGCCTGGTCCACAATAAAAGAAGCCCCCTCAAGAGGAGTGTGGCACATCACACAGGTGAAGCACTGGGGATGGTACGAGTTACCAGTGGCCTTCAGCATCCGATCTGTGATGGTCTGTTTGCAGACACTGCACTTTTCCAGGGTCCCCTAAGCCCAGAGAAAACAAGTAAGGCAACATTAAACCAATCCCCCATCCCCAGGGGACTACGCCACAGACAGGCGAAATGGAAGTGGGAAGGAAGAGAGGCTAGTCACAGCAAACTCAGCCCTCTCCAGCAACTTTCATCCCAGTGACTCACAGCATAGCAGTCCTCACAGAAGGGCTTTTCGTCCACATTGTAGAACTGCTGTCCCTGCAGCTGCTTCTCACATTTGAAGCAGGTGAAGCACTCCACATGGAAAAGGCAGTCTAGAGCCCTTACAGCTGGCTGGGTTCGTGATAGAGGCTTCCGGCAGAAGCCACAGAGCTCTGCCAATGGAAGGAAAAAGGTATTAGGAGAGAGGAAAACCCATCACAGCCTCAGTCCCACTGATGTTCACTAAAAGAACACACCAGAAGTAGCGGCTTCTACTGGGGGTGGGTGCTCCATATCCTTCAGTAGTTTCTGGGTCAACAATTCCAACTCTTCTACCTCCTTCATGGTCAGGGAAGAGTTTCCCTTAGGTGGATCTGCACTGGAACCTGTGGGTCTATGCTGCAAGAAGAGGAAACTGTCAATCCCAAAAGATGCTTATAGACAAAGCCCCTCCCACCTTGTCCCTAATAAACCTGTTTCCTCTCACCTTTACACCTCTTCTCTATCCCTTTCTAGGGTACAATCTGCCATCCATTACGTTTGCTTCTTTCCACCTTTACATGAAGTCCTGTCCCCCCTCCAGCACCGTTTCTAGTTCCAGCTCTCAGTAAGGCATTAAAAAGTGCTGTCTCTCAGATAAATAACTACTTCCCCCTACCCTGGGACAGACCCTCCCTCCTCATCCTCCAGCTACACTCCCAGTGATTCCATGCCTGCCCAGAGACACTGGTTCCACAGCTCTATCCCTTACCGTGTCTTTTACAGCAACAGGTTGTTCTGTGCGAACAGGCTTCTCCTGCACTTGGGGCCTTTCCCGCTGCTGAGCATAGGTGAAACTGGGAGGCTGCGGCCGAGAGGAGGGACCTGAAGGTGAAGGGGCTGTGAACTGAGTCTGGAGGGAGGTAGGATATCTTGTAGAGCTTGAAGGAGCCATGGAAACAGTGGCACCTGGTTTGGATCCAAACTTAGGAGAGCCAGCCACAGAAGGTGGAGTGAATTTAGGGGTAGGCTGAGCAGGAGGGAGAGGAGGGGGTGGAGGTACTGATGCTAGGGGCTCCTTGTGCTGCTGTGGAGCTGCCCATGGGGCTGGGACAGGGGTCACATCTGCTCCAGGGGGTTTGGAAGACAAGCTTCCACTTGGCTTTGGAGTGTACTTGGAAAGAAATGGATGAGGAGGATCTCTGGGTGCAGATGAGATTTCCACATGGGTCTTTGGGACTGATGGTTGCTCCAGAGAACCTGTGGATCCTGTAAACATCTGTAAAGTGAAGAAGCAGAGAGAAACAGGCAGTCATCAACAAGGTGGAAGAGAAAATAGGCTGTCTACAGCAATGTCATTCACTGTCTTAGACCTAAAATAGTAAGAGATCCCATACTATTTCATATTTAACTCACAAAAAGATGCAACATCTATGCTTTCTGGTCCTTCAGGCAGGCTTTGTTGCTATGGTTTATCCAAACATCTTAATCTTCGGTAGCACCCTTCTCACTACCTTACTTCAGCAAACCAGTCATCTCTCCTTCCACCATTTCTGGACGTTCTGGAGAGCTCACCCAGGATTTTAAGGGATCATTTTTCTCCACGTTTTCCATGTTATTCAAGATTAAAGACAGTAAGTCAATCTCAAGATCAATGCTGCTCATCTTTCAACATAATGGATACCATCATCCATGAGGAAAGAGGGAACAGAGCCAAAGAACTGTGTGAATCCCCTACAACACCAGACTTTGGCACCTGAGACTGTAGTACAGATCTGCTCCTGCCCTGAACAGATAGCAAGTTGGTGAGGACAAACAGGGTACTATCTCCAAAATTTACCAGCAGTGGGAAAATGCTTGGGATCAGAATGCCAGAAATATTTAGGTGGGAAAAGGAGGTCTGCAGTCCAATACCCTGCTAATCGCAGGGTTAACTCCCAAGCTAGACCAGGTTGCTCAGGGCTTTGACCAGGTGGTTTCTGAACATCCTCAAAGATGCATATTCCCCAGACTCTCTGGGCACCTGTGCCAGTTTTGAGCCACCAGTGGTGGGGAACAGGTTTTTCTTCTGTCCCACAGGAATTTCCTGTGTTGCAGCTTGTGTCCTGTTGCTGCTTCTTCTCTTGCTTGCCCCGTAAGATGAATCTGTCTTCTCTCTAGCACTCCTTTCAGTACTGCAGACATCAGTTATATCCCTGCCTTTGGCCTTGCTCCTCTTTTGCCAGCTGAAGAGGAGCATGCTCCAGTCCCCAGTGATTGCTGTGACACTTTGCTGGACTGCTTCTAGTTCAGTATTCCTCTGTGGTTACTACACTGGTGGGCCCAACTGGAAACAGTCCTCCAAGATGCAGCCTCAGCACTGAGGAGAGAAATAACCACTGCCCTTGCCCTGCTGACTACACTCTCACTAATATAGTCCCCCATGTGGTTGGCCTTTCTTGCCACAAGGGTGCATTACAGGCTCACGTTTAACTCTGTCCACCAGGATCCAATGTCCTTCATTTGCAGAGCTGTTTCCTGGTCAGTTGACCCTAACCTATGCAGGTGCATGGGGTAGTCCCATCCCCAGTGCAGGAATTTGCCTTTATATCAGCTGAACATCTACAGCCTCCTCCACAGTATCTTATAGGAAAGGACGGTGCAGACACTGAGGTGCTAAGCAAACACTTTCCCACATCTCCAGACTTCCTGCTGCTGATTTCAGAGAGAACTGAGAAGCTGTCTCAACTCAGAGTATCACAAGAAATATACCTCCCTTGACCTCACTCACCTGTGGGGCAGAAACAATGCCCATAGGCCCTTCATCAAACATTGGAGGAGGAGGAGAAGGAAAAGTTTCTTCTGGGGCTGGTGGAAAAGGCTCTTCAAAGGGTGGCGGAGGTGGGGGAAAAGCACAATTTGAGGAGAAACTCACATCTTCTCCAGGTGGGGGAGGAGGTGGCAGCGGCAGCTCTATGGTGAAGAACGAGAATAAAATCAGGTTTCAATCATTTCTTACTCTTAGCCTGTACAAACCCCGCAAGGACCCTTGAAGTTATTACAGTAAGTGGTCCCCAGTACTCATCAAGGACAGCTGAACTCCACAGGATCACTTCACCTTGTCCAAACTATTTGCCACAACATAAGATTTACTCAGTAGCTACTGCAATTACTCACTAGAAATAGTTATTGTATAACTGAGGAACATGTCTTAGTGTCCTTTTTCACTTCTCCTCATTCTTTGGTCTCTAGTATGAGGAACAGAGAAAAGCGATGTCTATTACAACACAAATCAAGTGTGAATCCTCTTCCCTTCACTATACATAGGAGAAAGATGTTCTCTCATCAACTACATGGCAAAGAATATTAAAAGACAAGCAGGCATTTCTTCATCTCTTATTCTGGATAAACTGAATACATACTTCTTTTCCTAGCTAGTCCCAACCAGCAGTAGCGTGAAAGACCAAGTTCATCACTCCTGCTGTTCCACGTATGACTTTTAACAGTAGCCATCAAGTTGTCTAATCTTTATATGCAACTGTTGTCCACAGACTTTATTAGGACTTCTCATTTGTAACCTAAGGGACGTGATACTGCCTGTTTCAGAAAACTGAAATCTTATTAGCCAGTGGAATGCATAAACTGCACTGGTATGTAGCACCTCTTCCAAGCCTTCTTGTTCTGCTTATGGGGAAGAAAGAACGAAAAAAAAAGGCAAAAAAAAGTAATACAAAGCTGCTATTTTTTCCCCAGAAACTACAGTCTGAGATCAAATTTGTATATGCTTGCTTTTTGGTTTAAATAAAGGATAAAGAATATTGCAGAAATGAAACCCTGATCCGCTGTCAAAATGTTTCAAAAAAGATTCACTAAAAGCTTGCTTTATGAATTATTCACTCAAACAAAAAAGTTCTCTACAAAGTTACTATACCAAATTTATAGAATGATCAATATTAAATATAACATTCCTACAGTGATGTTAACACGGCTACCCTGTCATTTAAAACAAATAAGCCAGTTGCCATGGCTTTATGTTATACTGGCATTTCTTTAGGGAGTGTACAGGAAAGGGAGAGAATGATCAATGAGATATGTATGCATCAGAGAAGGATCAAAGTAGATGCATTTGTTTAATGACCGAGCCAAAACTGAGTTTCACTTGACTGTCTGTACTTGAGGTACCTTGCTAGTACAGCATTGCTAGCAGTCCTCACTTGATGGTGACATGGCAGCTTAAGCCAATTGGTTCTTTTGCTAATCTCTGTCAAAGTAGTTTCTCTATAATAAGCTTTACAGGTAGAGGAGAAGTGAACCAATTAACACCCAATCCTCTACTTGTACTATATACTGAAAAATGTTTTTTAACATTAATTTGTCTACTTTTGTACTTGAACTAATATATTTGTGTCAGTGTGACACATCCTACATGCATGCTCCTAATCCACACAACTATAGCAGAAAAACAAAATCTAGTATGAGACCTTGGATGACAGACACAAGATTCCAGCCAGCAGCATAAAAGCAGAAAGTCACCAGAGACCAGAGTCAGGCAGTGCAATTCTAAGAGACAGAGGCATCAACACACCAAAGTCATCGTGAGTCATGAAATGGAAAAAATGTTTTAATCATTTGTCCCTGAGAACAAGACTAGACTTGCTATCATTAGATCAGCTGCCCACTAACCTAGTACACTAACCTAGGAATAACTGTGTTACACAGTCTATGCTAGACAGTTAAAGAAAAAAAAAATAGAAGTAAACATTATTTGAACATATCAGTCCTGGCTGAGGTGCAAGTTAATAGGATATTGGGGTAATATGCATCATCAGGCATGAGCAACAGGTCCCTAGAGACATTTCCAGTGGTCCCATGCTGATCAGTTCCAATTAGGGGAGGTATGCAACCAGGAACCTTCAGCTCCTTAAGACACAAACAACCACCACCACCACCACCAAAAGAACAAAACCAAACAAACAAAAACCACACCACCACAGGAAAAAAAAAAAAAAAAAAGAAAAAAGAAAACCACACACAAAAGCAAGAAGTCACCCTACACAGGAAAGCACACCCAACCCATGCCACAAGTAAAAATTATAAAACTCTGCCATACCAACTAAGTCTTACTTCCTGTTTTTGTTAGCTTGCACCCTTTTTCGTACAATTATTTATACCTCCCCACCTCTTGCAGCAATGATGGCAATTACAGAGTCCACAAGAAGGATCTCTGCAATCAGAGACAACTTAGGCTGAGATGAACCAGTAAGAAAGAGAACAGCATGATTCATCACCACCAGGGTCAACTATCTTGCAACATATTTGTTCTCAGACGTGCTTGCCAGAATATCACTGCAATTACACAATTATGCACAGAGGGAATACCACAAAAAAATCCATTGCATTCCTGCAGCTTGATTAAAATATCAGTGCAATGCAGAATTGACTTCCTGACTCATTTTCTATTGAGATGCCTCACATTTTGAGATTACTTTATAATCCTTTTATCTCATTCTGAGACCTGCAATTGCCTACAGCAAGAGTAGCATTCATTCGTAGTGTTTTTGAGCCCATTCCCTATGTTTAGCCCAGTTACAGACCTCACACTGAGGATTTAGTATCACATATTCACATCTGCCACGCCAGCCCTCACCTACCTTCTGCCAGCATGGACGTGGAAGCTGATGGGATTTCCCCTACCCTCCCTATCTGGGCACGCTGGGTGCCAGCTCCAGGAGGCTGTGGCAGCGACGGCTCTGATGCACCCCCAGCCTTGAAGGGGTTCACCTTGGGTTTAGGGGCGACCACAGGTGCAAACTTCTTCTGTGGGTTGTAGAAGGAAGGAGTAGAAATGTTGATACTGACTGTGGATGTCATGCGGGTCCCTGGGGTACCTGGCGAGGCCATCTTCTCAGTCCCTGTCCGGAGAGGAGAGAGAGGATACTGGTATGAAGTCAGACTTGGACCTGAGTCAGAATTAATAGAAAGGAACACATAATGGAGGGATACAAGAGTTTACGTATCGGCAGAGGAGCCTGAGAAGCACACACAGCACTTCCAGGACCAGCACAGCAAAAAAAGAGGAACAGAAACTACAAACAGCTCAAATAAGCCAGCACACTTCACTATCTCAGCTCAGTACAGCACTGACCACAGAGGGCTTCCTGACTGCTGTGGGGAAAACCAAGGTCTTTGCTGCATGAGACAATGACGATTCAGGAAAAGAAAGCAGCTGGTGACCGGAACAAGTGTCACTGCCCCAAACAGTGAGTCCCCCGTGCCCTAGGGAAGGCGCCCCCCCCACTCTCCCAAGACCAGAATTATCATTCTCCTCACCCCACTTAACATCATCTGTTTCCTCTTGACCTCAGCCTGTAGCATCCCCAGTAAGGCCCCCCTCAGCCCCAGCACGCCCCTCCATCTTCCATCCCACACACCTTTCCTCAGGACCCTTGCATGCAGGTAGCTGTATCAGCCAGAACAACAGGTCGAGCGAGGGGGTCCCCGGTGTCACATCCCCTGACGAGAACGCCCTGCTATTTGGAACCTCGTCTCTGCTTTCGCCCTCTCCTTCCTGTCACCGGAGCCGGCGACGTGAGCTCCCTCTGCCTGCCACTGGCTGCACCAGCCGCCTGTTCCGCCTCCACCAGGAAGCACTTCCAGGAGGCATCGCCAGCATTTCAGGAGCCATCCCCCTCAGCTTCTGCGGCACGCACAGCACCTTTAAGTCAACCCCCTTCTCTAAGTCAACCCCCTTGGACTGCAGGCTGCACAGTAAGCACCACGGCAGAAGAGCAAGCAGTGCCGCTGTAGTCCTGCCATGTGCAAGGACCCCAGGTCTCAAGATGAGAGCCACATTTCTAGGATTCCCTCAGCCCTGCAATGCAGGCCAGAAATCTCCATGAAGTAAGATACTTTGCTGTAACCCCTGGCATGCCTATAGTCCTCTTCCTAACACCCCAGCCCAATAGTTCTTCTGCCAGCACAGAGGCTCTGTACCAAGCGTTCCAAATTGGCATGTCCAATTCAGTGCCCCTCCACGCTGCCTGCCTCTCTCACACAGTCAGCTCACAGTAACAGCTGCTTGGACGGCCTTGGTGTCATGAACATCTGCCTACCATTAAACTCACTCATGGCTGCTGGTAAGACCTGCACGCTCAGTTCTAAGTGCTCCCACAGTTCAGTTCAGTATGGTGAAATACAGTTTTTCTCCAGGTCACAAGCGTGTGACAACATAGACAAACGTTAACTCTGTGTTGCTGCACTTTTTTCCCCCCTTTGTTTGGGGCTGACAAGTTGTGTGCACCTTGACAAGTTGCTCTAGGCTCTTCAAAAGCAGGAAGAGGCAGCAACAATGAGCAGCATACAAAGAGCTGAGCTAAGTATACCCCATATGATCCTGCATGGGAAAGGGCCAAGGAAGAAGAGTAATTAACAAGGTTTGTCCTTGATCCCTCTCATGGCTGGGAGTCTTGAACAACATATAGAATTGTAGAGTCATTAAGGTTAGAAAAGACCTCCAAGTCAACTCCATCCAGCCTGTAGCTTCTACCAGAGCTACCAAATCTACTAAAAAGACTTCTAACCTTTCTTTAGAGACTTCCACTGATGAAGGCACTTAGATGTCTTATGCTCCATTGTTTCGCTACAGTGTAACGGACCACACAGTATCGTTCTACCAGAATTGGCTGTCTTATGCGCAGAACTCCACAGTGGCAGTCATTTCTAATCGTGATCCATACTGGGGTTAGCCAACACAGAGACTGTCTCAGGACACTGGTTGCTTCATAAAATATGCTGGCTTCACTACCAGCAGCTGCTATTTCCCTGAACCCAAAGCAGACCATTTCCCAGTATGCTATGTCACACTTAAGGCCCTTTCTGCTCAGGGCTGACTACATCCAGCAGCTGCCCCTGCTCATCCTCACTTCTATTTATCTGTCCACCCCCGCACAGATCAGACTGAGAAAGGCTGTCCTTGCTTAGTCCCCTACCCAGCCCTGCACTGCTTGCTGTTAATATCATCTAAACCTTACCAGGAACACACAGCTTATGCGAGTCCTCTGGCACTGTTTGTAAAAGCTATTGGAAGAGGGAGTGTCAGACCAGCAGGCCTAATCTTAGATCCTTCTCCTCCTCCTGTGTTCCCTGAGGGGAGAGATTTTCCACCTGTTAACAGCAGTTAGATGACTCAAGTGGAACTGTGAAGAAAGATGTCCCCAAAGGATGCAGTGAGGATACTTAGTTGCCTAATATGTGGTTTCTTTCTAGCAGAGAACAAAATGTAGGACCAAGCAACACCTCCCTCAGCAGCAGGGTCACTTTCCAGAAGGTCCCATGGTGGGTCTGCCACCTGTTACACACCCAGACAACTTCCAGTTCTTTGGCCCCAAGACTGAACTTTCTAAAGCTCAGCTCCTTTCCTAGGTTAGTAGAAAAAGAAGGAACACAGGGAGGGAGAAAGCAGAGTGTCATTTACCACCTATGTTGATAGAAAGCAGCTTGGCTTGAGCCATGCAGGAGGCCCAGTAAAAGCTATTCCAGCACTGTGGTCTGACACACTCTACTTCCCCTGTTTGCCAATTTCCTTCCAACTGAGGGCAGTCAGAAGGAGAACTATAGAAGGAAAAAAAAAAAAAAAAATCTGAACTGAACAGATTAAACAAATTTAGGAGTTATGTTTATTTTCACTTTCTCTACAGGCTAATTCCAGAGAGTTCTCCCAGCCTGTCCCTGAACTACAGATCTTCAGTGCAAGCTAAGTCCTATCAGCTATGCAAGCTGCAAGGTAGAGCCTGAAGAAAACCAGGGTGGGGGAGGGGGGCATTCAGAGCTACAAGCTTTTTCCACATATGCTGGGCTTGTCTCCTCCCTATGCAGAGGGGAAAAAAAATCCCCAAAGCTATGCAAACATATTTAAAATGTTAGGAAGTTATGAATTTGCAAGCACTTGCATCTTCACTTTCTCAGGGCACTCCCAGAGAGACAGAAGCTCATATATTAAACAAATCTAATGAGTCAAGAGTCCCAGATTCGTCTCTTAAACACATCTGGAAAAAGACTCCATAGGTGTCTCAGTCTTCCATACGCACACAAAAGAGGGCTTGTCCCGACTGAAACCAGGCTACACCCCCCTCTCCCTTCCCCACTGCTAGGGCTACACCGGAGTGTTCAGCTGACTCCATTTCACCAGAAGGGAAGAAAACTCGCCAGATTCGCACACGCACGAACCTCTTAGAATTGAACCACTCCTCCGCGGAGGGGCAACCCCCCTTCCCCCCCCCCCCCCCCGAAAAAAAAAATAAAAAAATAAAAAAAGGGACCAAGACCTAAAGCAGCCAATCAGTCCTACAGGCACCAGGAGAATTTCTACAAGGCAAGCAACTCTCTCAGCCCAAGAGGGAGTGGGGAAAATCAGCATCCCCCAGACACACACGAAATCCGCGGGGAGTGCCAGGAAATCAGCATCCCCCAGACACCCACGTCGCACACACGCTTCCTCGACGCCGGTTCACTCCTCCTGAGCGCAGGGCTGCTGGCTAAAGCTTCCCGTTAAGCCGAGAGATGAGACTCACCTCTGGGGGAAGCGGGAAGGGGAAATTCCACCCCAGAGCGAGGAGTCCCCGGGGACCGAGGTGTGCGCAGCTGGGCGCTGCTGGAGGAGCCGAGGTCCGGCTGCTCCGTGACCGGCTCCTCGGCCCGCCCGGCAGGAAAGGCAGCAGAAATGAAAGGTGGGGGAGCTGCTGAGCCCAAACACTTCCTACCAACTCGCGAAAAAGGCCTCGCCCAGGCAAAGTTGTTTGACCATAAAAGGAGAGAGGCTGTGCGAACAGCTGAGCTCACTCGGTAGGGAATGTGGCAATGAGGTAACGGGGGAGTGAGCGCACCGAGACGGGGGCGGGTTTGCTCGGCAGCGGTGGGAGCCCCGCACTGACATCTTGTGTGCACGGAGAAGGGGCTTTATGTGCTTGCTTTGTCGGCGATGACGAAGAAGAAATGTTCGCTCGGGCGCCCCTTTCCGCTCCGCTCCCCTCCCGCCTCCTCGGGCGCCCACCCCGCGGCCCCTGCTCGCTTCCCTCCAGCCTGACAAAGGCCCGCTGAGCTCCGGAGCTGCCCCTGCCCGTGACCTCGCTTCCAGTCGCTGGGCTGGGGTTTAGGAAGAAATCCAGCAGCTCTGGTGAGGCAAGGTCCCCGCTGGGCTTTTCCTCGCCCGACCCAGCTGCGCGAGCATCTGACTCGCGCTCTCCTTGTCTTCCAGAGATGAAAGCACGATATCGGATGACTTTACAGTGCAGAAAAGGGACTTGTTCTTCTTGTACTGCCTGCAAGGCAAACACTAAACTTTTTTTATCAAAGACCAGCCAGTTGAATCGCTTTGTTGAATTGCCTGTGCTTTATTGCCATTGGCTTTATTTTTATCCCAGTGCTGGCTGGGGGGCTCAGTCCTGCTTGATACTTGGGAGACCCTGGCTCGGCGCAGCAAAGCATGTCATTTTCAGCCCATATCTTTTTTAATTCTCCTCGCTTCAAAGCCCCCTAGGAAATAGGAATATCAATGAAGACAGCATTCCTGTGCTTTTTGCAGTCATTATGTTTTGTCTTTGGAATTCAGCCTTAATATTGGGGTTAATTCCCGTACTGTTGCAAATTCCTTGGAGAATTACTGTATTTTGTAATGCTCAGAAGATCTGAAGTTTGTCTGCTCCTAAGTGACCTACTAACAAATATATCTTCCAGCATGGGTAATTCACTCACAGGTGGCTGAATAAGCCACAAGCCACACCAGCTGTACTCTGGCTGTGCATTACTGCAATATGCTCACATTAGAGAACTGTACAAAGAGAATCAACATGGCTTAAGAAATCCAATGTAAACAAATCTTCAATTTTATAAGCAGGGTTTGCACAAAGAGGTATCATACTTTATTCAACCAGCTGATGCTGTTGGAAAAATTTGGCACTCTGTGAGCTTTTTAATTTTTACACACCATTTTAAAATCACCTATAGCAATATATAGCACTGAGCATCTCACTGTTTCCATAGCTGCAACTGTTCACTGTTGACCTATGATTGTTAAATGCTTAGGGATATATAGTTCTTATATGGGTGCAAAATATTGTTATAATGCTACTTTGGTAGGTATGTCATCAGCCCTGTTACCTGCCATGGTTAATGCGTGAAGTAATTGTGTAGTTTGAGGAAGGTTTCTCTGTGCTGTGCTGGATCTTCTAAGACTGTTACTTTTCTATCATAGACAATCATTTTCCCTTTTGTTCAGGGAAAGATGTCAGTGTAAAGTAAAAAGATTTTGTTGTGGAATTGGTAACCAAATTCTGGAACATCGCAGTATACCTAACAAGCAGCCTGACCTCAGAGAATTCTACTGCTGTTCCCTGGGCTAGCCCCAACTCAAAAGAAAACAAAGAATGTCTCAGACTGAGATTAAAAAAGTGCTGAGAGAATATGAAAAAATTCTACTCTGTCATCGTTTCTGGTTACATCCCCATAAATCCAGATGCTTGTGTTTGATTGTCTCACCAATGCGGTGATGTTAAAAGCTCATGTAGGCAGATAAAGTGAAATGGGAATAAGAAAAAGAAAAGCAATATGGCTTATTCATGTTGTGTTAACTCCTCACTATGAGGAAACAGATCTGAAACAGAGAAGTGTTTAGCAGGTTGAAGATGTGAAAGACAGAATTCTCAAATCTGAGTATATCAGAACACATAGAAAGAAACTTTAATCTGATTTCATGCTTGCTATATAGCTGATTTAAAGTTTGTGCTTTTGTATCAGAAATGAAGCTTTCTCCAAAAATGAATAAATAAAATAAAATAAACTCCTTATGCTAATAACATTCCTTCATGCAATTCTTTGCTTGGAAGAGTAGACATTTTTTCTGCCTCAAATTCAAATTAGGGCCTTGAGATGTACACAGCTGCAGTAAATCTCATTACCTGAAGCAAAATATTAGTCCTGAATAGGAGTTTAGCTGCCTGGGTACAGACACAGATCAGCAGGTATACTCAGCTTGCTGTGCCAGAGGACGTGTTTGACCTTCTTCTCATTTTTGGAATTAGCAGCAGTCCTCTGCATGTCCTTTGGCCGTCCTGTGCCATGAAAAATGCAATCTGGTGTTTTGGAATATATTGTGGTGTGAAAGCTAGTCTGCTCTGTAGATGTAGGGTGAAATGACAGCTGACTACAAAGCAGCTGTCGGAGGGATTTAGAGTATGCAGTTCTGCCAGGGTGCTTCTTTGAGATCAGTGACAAGAAGCATGGCCCAGTGTTGGCTGTCAAACCAAAGCTTAGAAATTCTCAGAATTCAAGAAACCTACCTCAGAGAGACCAAGTTTTCATGGAGACAGATACAAAGAATCCTTATTGGCAATTTAGTTGTGTAATGTAATGAGTAAGTAAAGATTAATGCAATACAGAACTGATGTGGCAAATTCATGTACTGCACTGAAAAATGAGTATGCTGTCAGTGATTACGTGGCTATAAAATGAAAATAATGTAAGAGAAGAAAAAAAAAAAGGATTCTTTTCAGGAACTGCATATCTTAGTATTAACAGCAACTTAAAGGTCAGAGGAAAGCAATCTGGATGCTGGACAGGATGTATTAACTACATTAACAGTAAAAAAATATCTGAATCTGTATTATTTTCATGTATATTTAATAGTGCTGTTTTATTTTATCTCAGCATGAATTAGTCAACAATTACTAGTGCTACTTAAAAGTCCATGTTTTTCTAACCAATGAAAAATCCTGACTCATATCTGTATTGCATCTCTGATACTTCTTTAATCATATAACTTCTGTTTAGTCTAAACACATTTTATTTATTTATTCTAAACTAGTACTCATCAGCTTAGCCTGTGCTACATTATTTTATTTAAATGCTGTGTCTGGGCACTGAAAAATTGGCAATGTATAATGGGTCCAATTTTCTCCCCAAGTCAAGAGGTACAGATGAAGTCAGGCCCACATTGTCCAGAACAGACCACCTGCATACAGACTAATGCACATAATATAGCCTAGTAAGAGCTTCATAGCACAGGCCTCTCCTAGTGTGCTCCCAACTCACTCCCTCATGCACAGTGTGTGATAATCTCCCACTTAAAAGGTACATCTGACATCGGCTGACACCTGCTGTGGCATCGGGTTGGGCAAACTGCTACCACTTCATAGGTGTAATTGTCCTGGCAGAGCCTGCCTCAATCTGCAGGAAAGGGAACAGGCATTTGTCAGGTCTCACTCTCCTGAAAGGTAGTTTCAAGTTGGAGTGTCTCATTCTCATTATGGGATGCATGTTGGCAGCTGGGTGCCAAAGGGTCAAATTCAAAGAAGTTCTGCTGCAGAGCCTCTAGACCGTATGAGTCCAGTCATCCTCCTGCATCTGTGAAACTGGCATGCAGTCAGGAATGTTATTTGCAAAGGTCATGAATTCTTCCGGAGAAGTCCCTAAACAACAAACTACCCAGGACAGATAGTCAGTGTGTCTCTGCTGTTTCTCTTCAAAACTGAGTGTCTGGGGGGGAGGAAGCAATAAAGACATAGCCAGGCTAGTGATGCCCAGTGCCAGGACAAGAGGCAGCAGACACAAACAGGAACGCAGGAGGTTCTGTCTAAACATCAGGAAGCAATTCCATACTGTGTAGGTGATGGAGCACTGGCACAGGTTCCCGAGAGAGGTTATGGAATCTCCCTCCTTGAAGATATTCAAAAGTTGTATGGACGTGGCAATTTTTTCACTATAAAAGTATTGCATGATACACACATATATGTACATACTTCAAAAGGACATTCTAACCATTAAGAAAGGTGTGTCACAAGCTGCTTGAGTGATCAGACAGACAGGGGAGCAGGTGTCTGGGTGGAGTCTGTACTGGGGAGAATTTCCATTTCCAGCAGAGCTTGCAGATCTTTCCTGGACAGAGCTGTGGCAGCAAGATTCAGCCCCCAGATAAGCTATCAGCCCCACTTCTGTTTCCTTGTCTCCTGACCGCAAGCCTTCCTGCTGAACGGCTGCCTCTCTCCCCTTCTTGTGGGTGAAGTGGCTATAGGTGGCTGCCTTGGCCATAGGGGCCATGAAGTAGTCGAGTTTAAAATCTTCGTTGCTAGGAGGAAAAATGCCACTAAAACTTCAACCCCAAATTGAGGGAGAGCAGACTTCAGACTGCTCAGGGAAATAGTCAGTAAGGTCCCCTGGGAAACTGCTTTTGAGGACCATCAATGCTGGAGGGTTTTTAAGCACCACCTCCTAAGAGAATCTCCTAAGAGCTTAGGCTAAAAATGGAAGTGTATGGTCACTGAAAGCAAGGCTGGGAGACGTGGGAGGACTACAGGGATGCTGCTCGCCTTTGTAGGGAGAGAATTCATATGGCCAAGGCTCAATTAGAGTAGAAGCTGGCCAGCAGCGTGGGGGACAATGAAAAAGACTTTTTAAAGTATGTTAACAGAAAAAGGTGGACCAGAGCAAACATTGGTCTGATACTTGATGTGCACAGTCACTTAACAAGCAGGGACATAGACAAAGCAGAGATTAATGCATTTTTTTTGCATTTATCTTCAACAACAGTGAGAGGCTCTGGAACCCCAGCTGCCCTAAGTTGGAGGACCTTGACTGCGGGAACGATAAACTCCCAGTCAACCCCAAACTTAGTCAGGATTTGCTGTTCCACCTATAAGTCTATGGAGCCTGATGGGATTCATCCCAGGGTACTCAGAGAGCTGACTGATGTCATGGTGAGACCTCTCTCAATTATTTTTCAACAGTCTTGGGAATATGGAGAGGTCCCAGTTGACTGCAAGCTGGCAAATGTGGTCCCAATTTTCAAGAAGGGCAAGAAATAAGATCCTGGCAATTATAGGCCTGTCAGTCTCACTTCAGTGCCTGGTAAAATTATGGAGAAGATTATTCTGTGAGTTTTTGAAAAACACCTGAAGGACAATGCAGTCATTGGTAACAGTGAAGATGGGTTTGCAAGAGTATGGTCATGTTTAACAAACTTAATTTCCTTCTACAACAAGATAACCCATTTAGTTGACCAAAGGAAGCTGGGTAATGTAATCCTTTTGGATTTCAGCAAAGCTTGTGATACTGTCTCTCACAGTATCCTTCTGGACAAAATGACCAGAATACAGTTAGATAAAAGCATAATAAGGTGGGTGAACAACTGTGGGTGAAAAACTGGCTGACAGGTTGGGCCCAAAGATTTCTTGTAAATGGGATTACATTGGGATGATGACCTGTAACTAGAGGGGTTCCCCAGTGCTCCATTTTAAGACCAGTCCTCTTTGATGTTTTCATAAAGAAATTGGATGTAAGACTTGAAGGTGTTTTGAGCAAATTCATGGAAATATCCAAATTGAGTGGAGCTGTTGACTCCATCAGGAGTTGCGAGGCCTTGCAGAGAAATCTAGAAAAGCTAGAGATCTGGGCAATGACCAACCACATGAAGTTTAACAAGAGCAAGTGCTGGATTCTGCATCTGGGAAGGGACAGCCCTGGCTATATGTACAGACTGGGGGGATGAGATGCTGGAGAGCATCCCTGCAGAATGTGATCTGGGGGTTTTGGTTGACAGCAAGCTGAATATGAGCCAGCAGTGTGCTGTGGCAGCCAGGAAGGCCAACTGCACCCTGGGGTGTGTCAAGCACAGCACTGAGCACAGCATTGCTAGCCAGTCAAGGGAAGGGATTGTCCAACTGTGCTCTGTACTGCTGTCTCACCTCGAGTACTGTGTGCAGGTTTGGGTGCCACGGTATAAAAAAGATATAAAACTGTTTGTGAGTGTCCAAAGGAGGGCAATGAAGATAGTGAAGGGTCTGGAGGGCAAGATGTATGAGCACTGGCTGAAGACAATTGGTTTCTTCAGCCTGGAGAAGAGAAGAGTGAGGGGAGGCCTCATTACGATCTACAGCTTCATCAACAGGGAGAGTGGAGGAGCAGGCACTGATCTCCTCTGTGGTGACAGCAATAGGACCCAAGGAAACAGCTTGGAGCTACAACAGGGGAGGTTCAGGCTGGATATCAGGAAAAGGTTCTTCACTGAGAGGGTGGTAGAGCACTGGAACAAGCTCCCCAGGGAAGTGGTCACAGCACCAAGCCTGCTGGAATTCAAGAAGCATTTGGACAATGCCTTCAGACACATAGTCTGATTTTTTTGGGTGGTCCTCTGGGGACTCAGGAGTTGGACTCAATGATCCTTGGGATTCCCTTCCAACTCGGGATATTCTATAATTCTATGATACCTGGCAGGGCAGCAGACCTGCAACTCCATGGCTTCTGAGGCTTGCTCACTGACTTGCTTCCATACACTGCTCTCCCACACTGTCTCATTAATGCAGAGCTTGGCGCCTGAGAAGCAAACAGGCTGTCCTGGTGGAATATGAGCTGTTCTGTGACTCTGGAAAACCTCATCCAGTCAGCTAAGGTCTAGAGAAGACAGTGGGATGCAGCTGAAATACGGAAGAGTGACTGGGGTGTGTCCATGTATGTGGTTGTATATGGATGTCTGCCAGAACCTTTTCTGCTTGGAAAGCAGCAATACCCTTGCCATTTCCACAACCTCATGCCCCACCCCTTGCCACCAGCAAGAAAAGCTCTGGTGTGTTTGGTTGCTCTGTGCAAATAGTGCTTGTCAGAACTGACTGTCAAAGACTCAGATGTGTCAGTCTGCTAATTAAGGAATCAACTCTTCCTGTGTGTGGTATAAGCCTCTTTCCGTACTGAATGCTGTACTCTAATAGTAGAAGTCTCCTTTCTTCATTACATAATGTTATCTTGTAAGCGTGACACAAGTAAGCCATATTCCTTCTTGAAAATGAGTGTGATCAAATAGATTTATATACTCAAAATAGTTGGGTCCACACCTTGTTGCACCCTTGACAAAAAATTTCAAGAAAGATTTAAGTATGTATACGTGTGTGTGGGAAGGATGTCATGTCTTTGGAAGAGGGTTTCTCCCCTACATCTGTGACATGGGGGGAAGAGTTCCTTTACTGATCTCCTTCTCTGTGACAAAGCTAAAGGCAAAAACAGGTCCTCAGCTCCCCTTGGTCATACTGAGCCTCCTAAATCATATGGTAGGAGAATTTCTGTGGTGACTTCCCAGAGAAGCATCTGGTGCTGCTCAGTGCTGCAGGGACAGGGATGCTGGTCTACAATCTTAGTCATATTACACCGGGAAAGGATCCTGCTCACTTCAGTTCCCGTTTCTAAACCAGTGCCATTATTTTCAAGCATAAGAATTGAGACAACCAAATCAGCAGGGTTGGCCTTTGGAGACTGTTAAATTTGTCTTTTTGTAGAATGACTACAAATATGAGTCATGAATGTGCCAGGGCATGGCAAGAAAGCATATCGGGCTTGTGAGTACATTAGGGAAATAAGAAGATTGTTCTGGTAAGAAGAATGAAGCTTGGTGTAATCCACACCTGTATTACCTTTAGGGTGTGGATCTGGAAGCAAACTACTCTCTCTTTTGAGTCTCACAAAACTAAGTAATTGTTTCAATCCAGATTGGAGTCCTGGCAAAAACTAATACATGCACAGTGTAGATGATTAAGAAACCAGGGCTCTGGAAAAAAGTGATAAACAAACAAAATAGACAATGTAGGCATGTAGTCCAACAGTCTGCTTGCAGAAAATAATAGGCCAAATGCTATCTACAAAGTGCACAGTAAAACATAATTTGAGTACAGCTTTTAAGTGGTGCAGCCCTCCAAGACCTTGCTTTCCCAAAGCAAAAAATATGGAACTATATAAGTTTTCTGCAGGTCCCAGCTTTAGTACATGTGGCTACTAGCATGTTTGCTAGTTAATTTATTGCCAGTATGAATAAGAGGATGATTACAAACCAGACAAAAATCCTTGCCTGTTTCTTGGGGTAGTCAGGATATTTAGCAGGACCTTGCAGTGGAGCCACTGCCCTCTCAGTAGCAGCTGGGAATGCGTGGCAACTGACAATTTACTGGAAAGGAGCTGACTTTCAAGCCCAGTATAATTTTCAGTAGGTTGAAAATATAAAGGTGTGACAGGTGTTACTGAAGAGGTGTGCTAAGTACATTTTGTATCCCACAAAGTGGTGAAGCACTGTATGAGAGCCAATGACAGGGGGAATAGGATAGCAGTAGTAACAGGTCACCACTGACAGCGCTTTGTAGCTAGGTGAAGTGATATTGAGAGATCAGTAGCCACAGCTATTGTTCAAAATGCCAAAGAGGTCCTAAAAAGTCTTTAATCTTGTATTACCATGCCATTGACAATTTGCATGTCCATTTCTCCAAAGGTATGCTGGGATGACAGAGGCATAGCCTAGTTTCTGGATCAGTTGACTACCACCATTTTACACAGTTAACTCTATTAACTATGAACCATCCCTGTCTGTCACTAGTTAGTGGTAAATGTGTTGGAAAAGGGCTTAAGGGACAGCATTAGTGAACTCAGTGGTGGATGTACATTTCTGGAGACACATTTGTTTCAACGAAGGCATTCTCGATTTGTCTTGATGAAGGTGAAGATGATGTCCTAGGTACTTAGCAAAGCTCCTGACCCTTTACTTCCATAGCTCATAAAACAAGTTACTTGCAACCTTTATCCTTAACCAAAACACTTCAGTTTCCATATTGTGGTAGTTTAACCGCAGCATGCAGCTGAGCACCACACAGCCACTTGCTCCTCCCCAGGTGGGATGGGGGATAGAATTGCAAGGGTAAAGGTGTGAGGACTCCTAAGTTGAGGTAAAGAGAGTTTACTAGGTAAATCAAAAGCTGTGTGCACAAACAAAGCAAAACAAGGAATTAATTTGCTACTTCTCATCGGCAGGCTGATGTTCATCCATTTCTAGGAAAGCAGGGCTCATCATGGGTACAATTTCTTAGGAACACAAATGCCATCACTCCAAAAGTTTTTCCTTCCCTCCTTCTTTACCCCGGTTTTAATTGCTAAGCATGATGCCATGTGGTATGGAATATGTCCTTGGTCAGTCTAGATCTAGCTGTGGTCCCTCCCAACTTCTTGTGCTTCCCCAGCCTTCTCATTGACAGGGCAGCACAAGAAGTAGAAAGTCCTTGACTCTGTATAAGTATTGCTCTGCAACAACTGAAAGCATAGGTGTGTTATCATACTGATTTTCAATGACAATCCAAAACACAGCATCATACAAGCCTCTATGTAGAAAATGTACTCTTATCTCTGCCAAAAACATGACACATGTAAACAACTTTAAGTATGTGTTTGGTCAGTTGAAATCTACACAAAGATCATTTGTGTTCAGGCTTCATATCAAAATATACTCTTTCACAGGGATTCTTGAGTCCCAGGTCAAGTCTTCAACAATGCTGGCTAATAGTTGGGACAAGCAGGTAGTGAAGGATGCTTGTGAAACTGAGCCAGCTGAATCTCATAAGTCTGCTAATGAAAAAAGGTTGATCAGGTCCCTAACCCTGAAAGCTTTATTGAACCACTTTCTGCAGAGTAACTGATGGTTTCAGAGCCAGTATTGGACTTACTGCTGCCAAAAAAAGCAAATGTGATATTTAAAAATTTATTTCTCCAGATTGGGATTGTTTCTCCTAGGCCTTCCACCCAGGAAAACATGGGATTTCTTCCTGCTGCTTTGGTACATGGTATTCAACCTCGTAAAAATAAATAAACAATAAATAAAATGCTGGGTCATACCAGCAATAATCCTTTTGCTTCTTGTTTGTTTGGCTTTTATGTTCATGGTCACCAAAGCTGTCCCAAGGTGGTCATCAAGACTCTCTTTTAATAATATAAAATGAAAAAGAGATTTGATAAAAGAAAATATATGTTTGTATTATGTTTTTTGAAGTAATACAACAAAGATATGGATTTGTGCAAGGGTATGGTAAATTTAAAACAGTGCACGAGCCACGTATGCTATCTAAACAATGGCAGGCAGTGTATGTTAACATCACCATAGCATCTTCAGATGTAAGGCCTTGAAAGGGAAGGAGCCCTCTTAGTTGTCTGCTTGCTTTGGAAAACTGAACACAATGATACAGTCCTTGCTCCAGTGCTGTCAAATAACTCCAATTTTGAACATATAAATAAAATACAGTATCCATTCCCTCCTGAGTTAAAACAGGAGGCATTTCATTGCGGTGATAGTACATACTGCAAATCAATCTACTTGAGGAACAGGACAGAGAAGGTACAGGACCTCGGTTAGTACTGAGAGGGATAATGCTTTGAAGAACATGGACAAAGTTCTGGTCTGGTTGATGCTTTTCATTGCTTCTGACTCTTGAGACTCGGTATCACTGGAGACAAATATCTGAGCTTGGGTGCCAAAAGCCTAAATTTAAATTTGTGAGCTTAGATTGTGGTCAAGATTAGAGGGACACTAAACTGTTGAATCTTTTTGACTCTTTCATGTTCCATATTTTCAGGCTCCTGGCTTGGTTCTGAGGCTGAAATGATTCTCTCAGACTCAGCATACGCTGCTGAAAGGCCTACAGTATGTTGCTTTGTTCTTTTACTGGCATTTGGTAGAGTCCATTTGTGTATGCTCTTGACTCAAAAATTGCTCTTCACCAAATCCCTACACTGCCAAGCAAGGAGTTCATGTTATATAGTTGTTGCCCAGTGTCTGGTATTCCACTTTCCTAAACATAGCAATAATTTATCTGAGGGACCATGAGACCATAACTCAGCTTCTATTGTTTCAGCTCTTTCTTCTAGCTGACAGTAAACTGAAAAAGCAGTAGTAAATATGAAAGTATGATGATAATATTCTCTTACATAGTGCACATTAAAAATATAAAAATAAAAATTTGGGGAGATAGGAAGAAAGAACAACATTCTGTGGGAACAGAGAAAAGCTAATGTCCCTCAAAATTCAGAAGACATGCTTTTGCATTAGCTGCACCTTATGCTCCATGGCCTTATTAGATGAGAACAGGCCTATTACATATAGAAATGTGAGAACTGGGAAGCTTTTTGAAACGTCATGGTGGCTGATCACAGTATAATACTGTGAGTAAAAATATATATATATTGAATCAATATGTGTCTTGTTTCCATTTAAAACTGCTTTTCTGTCTAAAAACACAGACAGGACAGGATTGGCTGAAGATTAAAGATGCTGAATAAGGACAAACAACCACCAGTAAGTACTTGCAGGCATTAAAAACACTATTGATTCATGGCAGCAGTACCCAATTGCAGTTACTGTCCAGCCACAGACTTAGCCAGGTTTAAGAAAAAAACAGCACATTACTGTCTGCCAGCATAAAGACACAGCAGTGTTAAAGGAAGCCCTCCTCAGCACTGGTCAGCAGTGCTGAGGAGGTCACGTTGTTCTAAGGCAGCACTCCTTGATATCTCTGAGAAGTGACGGAGTTCTCAGTTAGTTTCTAGACACAACTTTGCCCCAGATGTTGGCAATTGACCTTCCTGTACTTTTCTGTATATGGACTTCAGGGCCTTTGGCTTAGTCAGGTACTGATATATATGACTCCATACACTCTAGGGTGTGGTGGTAAACATTATTATTTGAGGTGTTTCTAGTAGTCATCTCCTGAACTGCATTGCTGCCACAAAATCCAGGAAATCCAAGGATTTCTTCCAAGGGTCAGTTAGGATCACAATGAGTTAAGGACAGGATGCTCTCCTTTCCTGGTCTGCTTCTGGGGGACGATCTGCTGGAGAGGAGCTCTGTGGAGAAGGACTTGGGGGTCCTGGTGGACGACAGGTTGACCATGACCTAGCAGTGTGCCCTCATGGCCAAGAGGGCTAATGGGATCCTGGCACGCATTAAAAGGAGTGTGGCCAGCAGGTCAAGGGAGGTGATCCTCCCCGTCTACTCTGCCCTGGTCAGGTCTCACCTGGAGTACTGTGTCCCTTTCTGGGCTTCCCAGTACAAAAAAGACAGGCATCTCCTGGAAAGAGTGCAGAGGATGGCCACAAAGATTTTCCAGGGCCTGGAGCATCTTCCCTATAAAGAAAGGCTGAGAGACCTGGGTCTATTCAGCCTGGAGAAGAGAAGACTGAGAGAGGATCTCATCAATATGTATAAATACCTGAGGCGTGGGAGACAGAGGGATTTGGCCAACCTCTTTTCAGTGGTTTGTGGGGACAGGACACGGGGTAATGGCCGCAAGACAGAGCACAGGAAGTTCTGCACCAACATGTGAAAGAATTTCTTCATGGTGAGGGTGACGGAGCACTGGGACAGGCTGCCCAGGGAGGTTGTGGAGTCTCCTTCTCTGGAGATATTCAATGCCTGTCTGGACGCCTACCTGGGTAGCCTGCTCTGAGGAACCTGCTTTGGCAGGGGGGTTGGACCCGATGATCTTTCAAGGTCCCTTCCAACCCCTACAATTCTGTGATTCTGTGATTCTGGTAGGGAAGCACCTGGGGCACCAGAAGCACATGAGCATCAGAAGGACCTGAGAGTATCATCTAAAGGTCTCACCAGTCTGTCTCTTCTATACCTGGACTTCAGAAGACTTGAAACACAGACAGGAATGGAAAGGTCACTTCCAAATCAGCACAAACATTCTGGATCCCATAAGATCCCTTATGGAGTACAGCATAGCAGAGAAGGAAGATTTATTCAGAACCTCCAGAAACAGTCACAGGCCTGACTTGATTCCAAAACCAGTTTGAGTCAATGTTGATGTGCCAGAGCCTACTCACAGCAGATGTGTGCTCAGTGTTATATGGCAGAGTTAAATGGCAGAGACTACTTTCTGGAGTTTATTTATTTTTTAAAGATGAAGGCCATTCTATCATCATTAGTGAACAGTTTAAATTGATGTTTTGCATTATACCATCATTAGTCCAGACATAACAATTTGGCAGTGAGGACAGAAACACTAGCTTTTTAAATAAGAATTACTTCCTTTGTTCTGACTCAGTTTTAAACCTTTGTGCATTTTTGTATGTTTTTATTAAGATTTACATAACCATATTGCAGAAAAGCCCTTCCATTTCAAGAGTTAAAATCTACAATTTCTGAGAGCTTCTAGTTCCCCATTTCCAATAAACCAAAGGGACAGAGTGAGAAGATGACAACTGATATTTTGTAAGGCTAAAAATACTGCGCCTTTTTACATAACACTGGGAATTTAAAAAGCACATTTACTGCTTGCAGATTATTTTTAAAAATGCAGTTTGAGCAACACCACTAGTATAGATTCAACTGACATTTATGAGAAGTAGCTGCTGTATGTCTCACTGTTTGGGATGAGATATTCAGTAGAGAATGAAGTAAATGTTTTTAAAAAGGCCAAATAAGACTCAGACTGCATCAAAGATATTTGCATCCGGGTATACACCACACGTTTATGTCATTGGTGGTGTCTCTTTTCCTAGCATATACTGCATAGCCTTTTTGACCCTCCACAGAGCTATCTCCTCAGACATTCCTGCTTGGTACTAGCTACCTGGTGGTGAGCAACCTGAGTACTGTAACTACTACAGATTCACTGAGTTCCCTCTCTTTCACTTTCCTGGAATTTCCTCTTTTTCTCTCCTTCCCCTCCCCACCCCCCCAGTCATTTATCCCTCCTGGGACACTCCATCAGTGTTCAGTTTCCAGTAAATGATTCCAGGATATCCAAAGTGTGTGTCTCTACTCTGGCAGCATAGACTGATTTGAGAACTCACTGTGCAGAAGAAGGAGAAAAATAATCTTTTAGCGCCACCATTATGTCTCTTCAACAGTGTGGGAGAAAATAGTATTGAGCACCAGGAGGAATTTTTAATAAATACTCATGTTTTCTCATAAAGTTTTTTATCACCTCTAGGTGCAGGCAGAACAAGATGACATTTGCTTGGATGCGGATGTAGGTATGCATGAGCTTATATTGCAATACGTAATGCAAACATTACATGTGTAATGATTACATGATATCCTGTGTCTGCACCTCCACCTATTGTTCCTTCTAATCTTCAGTTGATTCACACAGTCTCAAATATTTTCCTAGCTTGAAAGGACCCAGCCTTCCATTTATGTCAGATATCGTTCACCCCTCTCAGGATCTGAACTATGCTGGTGCTTCTTTTTTCAGTTTTTTGAACCCCATAAGAAGCCTTTTTTGTTTGTTTCCTGCACCGAAGGAGCTCTGAACAAGAAGGGATGGTATGAGTCATTTTGTTATCTCATTTCCTTTTCAGTCCACATGAAAATCCTATCAGTAGCTAATACAGCTTGATGTAGAATTAACTCTTGTGGTATCTACTCCATTACTTCTGTGAAGCAATTACAGAGATCTCTGCCAGAAGAAGCATTTACTGGGGTATCCATGCTGTCAGTGGCAGAAGGCCAGCAGAGAAGCATATTGGAGCAACAGTTCCTGAAGGGCAATTCCTGTCTATATAGATCTAATACAGACACTATTTTTGTAAACATTTCCCACTCAAGAAGTTAGTAGGCCTCTGCACATTTTTCACAGCTGAATGCACATCTTGCAAGAAGCATGTATGAAGTTCCTCCATATCTTTCTGTGATCTAAGTTGGTCATGAGACAAGATTTTAAATAAGGATTTTAAAAAGGATCAGAGAAGGGAAGTGAGCAATCATTTTTCAGCCTTTTCAAGGGAGGATTAGATGTGGTTGCCCATGAGATGGGAACTCATGTCAGTTTGAATGATAGAAGGAAAATATTTTGAATTATTTTGACGGTGGGCAATGTTTAATTAAAAGTGGAACATTAGGTGGCAAGATTTATATATATATATATATTTCATTTGAACTGGTTTAAATGGCAGCTAAGGGAGAAGATGGGCAAATTATTTATTGCAATATAATCTGAATTCCTGATAACTAATTAATGAACTTAATACATGAAGCAGGTATGACAGTGACAATAGCTCCATATTTTATAAACAGTATTTCTCAGGAAGACACTGTTCCAGTATTTGTAATTTACAAGATCATTATATTATATTTATACAGAGCTATAAGGAACATGTAGAAAAGTAGGTTTAATAGAAACAATTCATCAATGGCTTATAGAATGATAAACAATGCTTAAGAGGCATGTCTTAAAAAGCAAACACAAAATAACTAACAAACAATTAACTGGAATAAGCTAGACTAGCCCAGAAGCTCTGCTTTGCAAACAGAAGTTCCTCAGGGCAACAACCGACATGACAGCTAAAATACAGCCATGTTCTTCCTTTTGTGTTGCCCAGTGTGCCTCTTATAACAGGGTATATGGAGGGGGAGGTCTTTAGCTCTACAAGAAAGAGAGGGGCAGTTTCCTCCCAGTTTTGTGTCATCAGGAAACTTGCTGAGGACATGCTCTACTCCATAATCTAAATCATTAATGGAGACATTAAACAGGACTGGACCCGGTATTGCCCCCTGGGGTACTCTGGAAGTTACTGGCAACCAGCTAGGCTTTGCACCACTGACTACTGTCCTCTGGTCCCACCCCTTCAGCCCATCTTCAACCCACCTGTTTTTCTCTCTAGATGCTTAAATGTCTCCATCTACACACCCTGTGTGAACACTTACATTTATGAAGACCTTTCAGATCAGCATTTAAATCAGCACTACACAAAACGTATTTTGCATACGCTTTCCCATAAATTATAGCACTGTGGCATTAGGACATGTCAGACAGCTATGCAGCAGGCTAGTAGTTCTGTGGAGTGAAAGAATATACACACTGGTACAATTTTGTGGGAATAGTGGACATTCACCACCCTTGGAAGGGAGAAGTCCTCCTCTTTTCCAGTTCTTTCCCCGCTCTGCTTGCCTGACACTTACCTAGTAGCAGTGTAAGTGCTTGCCAGACCCCTGTGTAATCTACTACCACACTAAAGCAGCAGAAAACAAATCCATCAAGAACTGGAAAGCTGATTTGCAGGCAGGGTGAGCGCTAGGACTTGCTCACCTGCCTGTGGAATCACAGCCTGAGGCAGAAGTCTGAACAGATTGATGTAGATTTCATTGTAGCTTAATGAAAGGAAAGCCAAATGCACACTTATTAGGACCTGGAGTATGACACTGAGCTTGAGACAAAGTGATAGACAAGTTGAAGTGTTAAGCCCAGGGAATAAAATAAGGAGAGTCAATGTGACTCACCTGAAACCTTTACTGAAAAGGAACCAGTGCAGAGCTCTCTCAGTACAGAAAAGAGGTTTGCAGAATAACAGTTTTATATTGGGGGTAGAGAGAAGGGGATTAAAATTAAAAAAGTAAAGACTTAAGAAATTGCCCACAGCTGTATTAGCAATACATCTCTATGCAGGGGTAAGACTGCAAAAGCTGTTTGGTGGGGTTTGTGGTAAACCTCCTCAGGACAGCTATCCTGATCAGTCATAGAATCATTAAGGTTGGAAAAGACCTCCATGAGACTGTGGAGGACAATAGTTGGCCGGACAGTCACTAATTTAGAAAACATTTCTCTTAGAGAAGCCTTGTGCATTAATATACCATTTTTCCCATTTCAATTTTCCTTCATTTCCCCTATTCTTGCATTTACATCTGGAAGTCAACATGGATCTCCTCTTCAGGGAGGCTAGAAGACCTCTGGGTAACATGAAGTTTCACAAGATTTATGGTTTCCCAGCATTTTTAAAACTTAGTTTTCAAGAGTTTAGACACATCAGGAAAATGTCTTTATTGAGTCATCCGAAACAATTCCAAGAAAGTTGACAGGTTTGGAAATATATGGGGGAGGGAGGAGAAAAATAGGGAAAGAATTCTGACTGTGGAGAGATTTCATCCTCAGTGAAGATATAATGTGCTGTATCCAGTGAAGAACATTAAAGCACCAGACCATACTCTCATTGGCCTCAGGCACCCAGACAGGAGGGGACTGCAATCTCTTAACATCCAGGAGCGTCATATTCACCATACTTAGTGAATATTCAGTACCATGAAGCAGGGGAAAAGAAATAATAGCTGTTTATATTCAGACATTGGCACCTTTTTTTTTGTTTCACTTTTTTTTTTTTTCTTCACATGTCATTTCTATTCAACTTTTACTTTGTAAGTTGACTTTGTGTAGGTAGATTTCCTCCTCAGAAGAGGCCCATGCAAAAACATATTCTCTCTATATGAAATATTAAGCTTTCCCCCCCCTCCCCCCCTTTCTTTCCTCCTCTTTCTTTAGGCTTGGTGTAAGTTGTATGTGGCAGAATGAGCTGTTCCCCATTACTGCTGTTAATTGGGGCTGTTCAGCAGCTGGGAGTGACTTCTCAGCAATGTACACACACACAAAAAATGAATTTCTCAAAGATGAGAACAAAATAATCCATTTGGAATCAGCAAAATTCAATTTGCTTTTAAGAGAGACTGGTGGAAAGAAGCCGGTGAGATCGGAGCGGCTTTGGCGATGAAGGAAGCACAAAGCAACTGGGAGAAAACATGAGCATTTCAGAGCGTGCAGGTGGAAGGAGCAGACTAGGGAGGGTCAGTGGTGCTGGGGAGGTGGGCCAGGAGGACACTGCCTGTTGTTATCAGGGGAAGATGAATTTTGGTTGTGAAAGGAGCCAACCTAACATCTTCATCTGGTGAGATGCGTTCCCCCCTGCCATGGTAGCAGGGAGCTTGAACGAAAAGCCTCTTTCTTCCAAAGGGCTGAGTGCTTCTTCCACCGCTTCGCAGAGGGGTGGGGAGCGGGTAACGCTGCTGCACATCCGCACCCGCACATCCACAGCCCTCCAGGGAGCCGCGAGCGAACCAGGCCCATCCCCGAGGGCCCGGCCGCTGCCGCCGGCCGCTAGGGGGGCATCCTTTAATTGAATCAAACCTGCAAGTGTAGTTACCGGGAAACCGTGGCGAGCCGCCGAGGGCCCGTCCTGCCGCCTCCATCCACCCCCGGCATCTCCGCGCCCCTCGCTTCTCCTTCCGGGGGCGCCGCCGCTCCCCTGTCCCCCCCGCCCGCCGCTCACCTGTGCCGGACGCTGCCCTGGCTGCCCCCGGCGGCCGGGAGGGGCCCCGCGCCGCCCGCCCCTGTGCGGGCAGGCCCCGGCCCCGCCCCGCTCCGCCCCGCCGGCCCGGTGCCGCTGTCCCCGGGGTCGACGCGCGGCCGCCCCCCGGCCCGGCCCGGCTCGGCTCGGCCCGTCCCGGCCCGGCCCTGCCTCCACGGTCCGGCAGCCAATCGGCGCGGTGCTGCCGGGCCGGGGCTGTTTACCCAATCCGTCGGGGAGCCGCCGGGGGGAGCGGGCGGAGGGGCGGCACGGCGGAGGCAGGCACACGGCGGAGGCAGGGGCGCAGCCGCGGCGAGGGATCGGCACGGGAAGCGGAGCCGGGGCAGATGACAGCCTGGCCGGCGGAGTCCCCCCCCGCCTGCGTCTCCCCGGCGGGGCCAGCCGGCGCTCGCACCTGACCATGACCCCTCGCCGGTCCCGGCTGGGCCGCCCCGGCGTTTGCCGCTGAAGGGACCGGCTCCTCTCCGACCTCCCCCGCCGCCTTCCTCCTCCGCCTCCTGGCTGCCGAGGCTGCCGCCTCTTCCCGGAGTGATGGGCTGCATCGGATCCCGCACCGTGGGTGAGGAAGGCGTTGGCGGGGACGGCGCTAGAGGATGCTCGGGCGGTGGCAGCCCCCCCCGCTTATAACCGAGCGACGGTGGGACGCGGGTCGCCCTTCGCAGCGCCCATCCGTGCCGCCGAGGGCCCGCTCAGCGCCATTAGCTGCGCACGACGGCCCCCCGCCTCCCCTTAGCCCGGTGCCCCGAGGGGCGAGGGGCGCCGCCGGCCGCTGGCCTCGGTGCTGGGAGCGGGGCGAGCCCGGGGCTGGGGGGGGGGGGGCGGCGGGGGGCATCTCCCCGGTCACCCCCGGAGGAAGGTCGCGGAGCGTGTGGGCTCGGTGCGGTACCCCCCAGGGGGTGCGGGGGTGCGGGGCGTGCCTCCCGACGCGGGATCAGGCTGCCGGCGGCTGCCTGCCTTGCACGGTAGCGGTTTCTTGTTATCAGAGTGTACGTAACACTGCATGATCTGCACGTCTTCTCTCTCTCCCCCCCGCCCCCCTTCCCCCTACGGAGACTTCAGTGGAGAACAGCAAACAAAACGGAATCCCTCCCTTCCTCCTTGCAGAGCCATGGCGAGGGGACACAGTGGGAGGAATAGCGTATTTCCACCCGGCCACGCTTATTTTTCAGGAGAGAATCCCAAGCCCTTAGGCTGTGTAAACCTATCTCTCTCTTCCTACGCACATGTGAATACCAAAAAATCCATGGATCTGTAAACGCAGGTCTCTACAGATAAAAGCAGAGTCCAGTGGCACACTTTCCTCCCCACAGGAAAATTTCTTTCTGTGCAAACCACATGTAAAGACATCAGATAGGTGCATAGAGACATGCCATTCAAGAAAATAAAACAGTACTGGAGACAAAAACACCTAATTTGGTGGAAGACCTCAAGCCTTTCCATGAAGCACACGGGCACTGTGACATAAGTGGGGAAAAAGAAACCTTTGAGAGCAAGCAAATTGAAGCAGATCCCCAAAATAAACCTGAGGGACTGTCAAAGCCTGGTGCTGTGACACTTCTTGGATCAGTAGGAAAGCCCTTTGTGAGCTCTTCCAGGGGACCATATACTCCCATAGAAGCAAACTTTAAACTAGAAACTACAGTTTCTACCTTGGGATATAATTCCCACATCTAGCTTATGTTTCTTACCAGTCGGATGTCCTCATGACCTGAAGAAATCTTTTATGTTTTCTGTAATGTTCACATGGCAAAGTTCACTGTAAAGATTTTTCAAAATCACCTGGGTCTGTATGCTGTAATGCGTCAAAACATGTATTGCTTCCCTTACCTGCCTTTCCCATATCCTCTACATGTACACTCTGCCAAGGGTATTATTATCCTCTTAGCCAACAAGTAATCTATACCACTTTTAACAGTGCATGTTGTACAGGTAGCTTTAATTCTTGGTCCCTCTCCCCACAACGCTCTTCAAATAAATAATTAACACACAATCTGGTAGCATCCACTCAACTTCAGAATGACACACAGCTTTCATACTTAACCATGAAGGTATTTGTTCCTGTGTATGCCAGCATTTTTACGATCTCTGACCTGGTATCTGTTACAAAAAGGCAGTATAACTAACCTGTTGCAAGTACCGCTCATATATACATCACAGATATACATTCATGTATATCTTATTAGAGTCCTAGAGGCTGGACTGGGTGCAGGTTAGATCTTTGGATTTTACTCGGACTCCCCCACCTAGGCAGGTTTGTTCAGAACAATTCTGACTTGACAGACTAGATTTTTCACTCCAGGCTTATTGGAGTTATTGAGTAGGTGCTTCAGACTTGTTTTGGGAAAACAGTGGGTATAAGTGCCAAGTCTGAGCTCTAGGATATGGTTGGAAACTAATGCCCTAGCATGAATAGAGCTTTGTGTTCTTGTTGTATGGTGTAACTGGTTAGATTTTTGCATAACTAGATTATTATACAGGTTCTGTATTGCCTTTCCATGACCATGGAGATCCCAGAGGTAGGTGAAGGACGGTACACTTCTGTTGGCTTTACCTTGGAATTTGCATATAGCAGATTTTGAATTCAGAATTAGTGCTAGAAAGCTCATAATCAGTCACATTTAGTTTATTCACCACATGGGGACCAGTGAAGGATTGTGCCCTGAGCTTGCTGTGGACCTTTTTCCGTTCCAGTTTTAAGCAAACCACATGATTTCTCCATCTCCTGCAGGGACGTATTATTATGATCTAGCT
The DNA here is from genome assembly GCF_011077185.1 of Oxyura jamaicensis. Taxonomy (NCBI): domain Eukaryota; kingdom Metazoa; phylum Chordata; class Aves; order Anseriformes; family Anatidae; genus Oxyura; species Oxyura jamaicensis. The sequence continues at coordinate 80,560,745 of NC_048893.1, read as the reverse complement.
GGATGTCATAGTTTGCACATTTAGTGATGTGAAACTTCACATTTTCTTTCCTAAATATGAGTTTTCCTGCTATTTCTCCCTGGGAAAAGTAATTGAGAGGTTCATAACAGCAGCTCCATATGTATAAGACTGAAGTGGAAGTCATATAACATCTTTCAGTCTTACAGGGGACACCAGAAGTCACAATGGTGATGATCAGATCTGGATTCCCTAAAGTATGAGAAAAGTTGACAAGTGATCTTAAAGGCTAAGTGGATACCCATTCACCTTCTCCACAGATGCAGCTACTCACACACCAATGTCATACATGTGCGTTCTGTTACATGGTATTATATCAATTACACAACAATCCAGAGCCCTTTTAAGCATCACAGTTGACTTCTGCCACTGATATATGCCTCTGATATTCTGCCTCTGATACTGCCTAGAGGTCAGGTCTGTATATTAGTGATAATTACTCACTCCAACATAGTTGCCAGAGAGCTGCCTAGTGACTCTCACGATAGCTGGGACTAAATGTATGTAAAAAAGGTTATGTAAAAATGTGTATGTAAAAAAGGTTTTCACTGAGGTTGCTGGACAGGTAAAGTTGCAAAATCCAGCTGGAAACTTGTAGATATTTGAGTTCCAACTACATGCAAAGATCAGCTTGATTATTTTTAGTAACTGAATTAGATAAATGTAGGATATTTCAGACCTGAATGTCTGAATGTATTCCAATTCAATTCTGAATGCATTGCAAGTGTACCTTTGACCATAGTTTAGACATAAAAAAATTGATTGTTCTGACTAGTGTGACAAGATCTCTCTTATTTCCTTGAATAGATTTAAATGAATGGATGGCTCAAGCCTATTATGCTCAAGAATACCCTCTGTTTTGCCCAGTGGAGTCTCTAATTTCTCTGATGTCTTTGCACAAAAGCCTACAACAAACATGTTTTGTGAAGTGACATGAAACGGTGGAAAACTATTTCAAGAAATTAAAAACTAATAGAGCTTTTGGACTGTGTGTGTGGGGAGAAAATAGAGATGCTCACACTGGATATCAGAAAAACTTCTTGACCATGAAGAATGTCAAGCATTGGAACCAGATAGGTTGTGCAGTGTCCATTCTTTGATGTTTTCAAGACCAGATTGGGTAAAACTCTGAGTAACCTGGCCTAACCTCATAGCTGACTCTGCTTTGAGCATGAGTTTGGACCTCAAGAGGTGTCTTCTAATTGGAATTATCCCGTGATCTAAAGCCTGGAGTGGTTGACTTTCTGAATCAGATTTGGTCCAGTGCTTCAGTCATGTGCTGTCTAAGGACTGCAAGCTTCTACCTATTGTTAATACATTCCTACTATACTTTTCCCACCCATCACTGGTTTCCTTTAGCTGCTTAGAATACGATGTGACACAGACTCCCTCACCTCACTATAATAACCCCAGCTGTCGGCTGAAGTCCTCCCGATGTTTGCTTAGTATGGCAATTGTGCATAAAAGCAGCTCAAGTGTTAGCTCGTTTAGGCTCATGCACAGAGCATCAATCACTGTGTAGACCATGCAGATTGGAAAAGGTGGTGCTCTTACTTTGTCAGTCTCTGGGTAAAATAATCTGACCTGCAAAATCTAGCTAGCTAGTTTGCTGCACTTCCCTCTATATGGAATGATCAGTGTACTGTCAGAGGGAGAAGCAATACAGGTGCTGGTAAGGTTGAAGAAGCCTACACTTTCAACATTGCTTTCTCACTGGCTGTGCTATACAAAGTGTAAACGAGTGGCTCATAGCATCCACGGTAGGAGAAATGGAGCCAAAGACCACACACTTCCAATCCATCTACTTTAGATTCAGCAGAGTGGGAGCATGATAAGAGACTGACAAGAGTGGGGGTAAGCAGCTGGAGGAATCAGTGAATACCCCCTTCATTTTACTCCTCATTCATTCCCCAACAGATCTGAAGGTTGCGTGGAGTGAGATCTGGTGTGGCAAGTGTAGTGTATACAGTACATACTAAGGAGATCCAGTGTCTGATTCCTTCCTCCTTCCCCTTCAACATAAAAGTAAGCCAGTGAAAAGAAATAAAGAGAGGGAGAAGTCTAGGAGAGCAAAAGCTGATGCAGAAGGAAACTGAGTCATGACATTAGGGCAAAATATATTTTACTGGCATGCAAACAGGTTGAAGGAGCACAGGGCTCTGTTCAGAAACCTCTCTTTCATGGGCAATGTGGTAAAAAGGGTGGGAATACATGAAGAAGGGCATCTGGGTATCTTGTTCCTCTCATAGCCAGGGGAGAGAAAAACAGAAAAGGGGACAAAGGAACACCTTTCTTACCAGATCAGACTGCTTTGTGCTTGGTCTCACTTCATTACTCCTACTTCTTCCCAGTCTAACCTTTCTTGTTTTGAGCAGTTCTCAATTTGATCACTGTAAAAAGTCAACCAAAGAGCTCAGGGATAAGAGCTCATTTCTGCCAATAAGGATCCAAACAGATACTCTGTCCCTGACCTAGCAGCCAGTTGTCATAACGTGTCTACAAAATGATAATCTCTGAGACCACTATCTCTTTTGTCAGGTTTAAGTTAGTGGTTTCAAAGTTGTTGGGAAAGAGCTAACAAAGAGGCCAGTTGCATAAGACTAGTTTTCTAAGGAAAGCATTCTAGGAAACAAGTGCAAATTATATTTTTCACCAATACCAGTCATTAGTATAGGTTAACTGTATTCAGCATGTTGCTGATTTTTTTTTTTTTTTTTTTTTTTTTTTTTGTGGACTGTACTACTGACATGATCTTGAGGAATAGAACTGAAAGAAAACATACTGAGTCTGTTAATTCTTAGAGGCAGTAAGTTGGGAGAATTATGAGAGAAATTGCAAAGGAGGTGATGGGAAAATTGAAGTAATGAATTGTGTTGAGAGAGCCGGGAGTCAGTGACTTCTATAGACCGATGTGTATTGAAGCAGAAAATGTGATCTGATCAATGCATGTTTCGCCTGTTTTTTGGGGGGAAGTAGGAGAAAAATAGTTTTCAGCTCATTTAATAAGTATATATTTTTCAAAAACAAACAGCAATGATGTCAGACTGATACTTAAAATAGCTAGTTTTAGATAACTTGCACTCAAGAGTTTTTAAAGAGTTGGATAAAAAGTCAGAACTGTAGTTTTTTTTGTTTGTTTGTTTTTGTTTTTCCCTTTTCCTCCAGTAAGTCTTGAAATAGTGAGATAACCTAAGCACTTATTTTGTCAATCTGATATAATTCCCAATAAAATATTAGAAGGACAACATGACAGACAAGAATGGCTTTATTCGAAACGGATCCCATCAAGCTGACTTTATATCATGACTTCTATGAGACTCCCCACAGTCAAATACTCCAATGAGAGAAGTAACTTCACCTACGATCATAGTAATAAATCTAAAATACTCCTTGGTAAAAGACAATGATCAGTTAGCAAACAACTTAGTACTACATGATTCTTTTACTAGTATTATATAAATGTGGTACATATGGTGCATCAAAATAGCAACAAAGAATCATTTTCGAAAAAGTTGTGTTTCTTATGTGATTCTACGTTTCTCAGTATAGTTGTCAGTACCCCGTGATTTAACACAGAAATCTAAAATATTGATAAACTTCACAGAATCTAAAAAGATTGGATGAATTGCCAAAAATAAAAATACAAATGAACAGGATAAATTACTGATATGGAACAGTTTAATTCATTTGTATTATCTTGACTAACGGTGTGCATTTGTCTGACTCAATATGAGTTCATACATCTATTGACAGTGTGAATAATACATACAGAACCAGAGCTCTATGTTAGAAAGCAGTCACACTGAAAAAAGATTAGAGATGTCTGAACAGATAATCAGTAGATCAACAGCTCCTATTGTGATGCTGCAGCCAAAGAAGCTAATGTGGTTCTTTGATCTATGAAGAGCTGAATATTGAACAGAAGAGAGAAAGTTATATTTTCTCTGTATTTGGCATTGGTGAAAAAAAAGTCTAATTTTATTATTCTCACTTTGAGAAGTGCTGCAAAACTAAAGAATCGTCAGAAGATAAATATGTGAACCATGAATAAAAACTTACAGGGGTAACTTGATGGTTTTTAAGTGCTTGAATGAAGAATAAGCATCAGAACAATCTGAGTCTTCAACCTAGCAGAGAACAGTTAAGATGCAAAGGAAAGATTGTGGACACTTCTGGACTGGAACTAAAGCAAAAAAAATCAAATGGTAAAAATACTTAACTATTGGAATAATTTACCAAGAATTGTGCTGAGTTTTCAGTCACCTAAACACACACACATATATATATATATTACTGTATTTCAAGTGCAGAAATGGAAAATATAATTAACAAAGGGAATACCTTTAGCCTCATTTAGTTTAAGGAGGTCAGATTAGATACAGGGATGTTTCTTTGTGAGTTTAAATCCAGGAGTGTACTAGACTTACGAAAGGACACATAGTTTCTATATCCTGGAAAGATGAGTTTGTAGCTACAGATGCTGCTCAGACACAGTTTATGGGGAAAGTTGCACTGCAAAATCTCTTAGCTGAAGTGGAGAAAGTAATCCAAATGGCTAGCATATGGATTAATGCTCCAGACCTAAATAGGGAAAAATAGTTTTAGGGATTATACTACTAGCCACTTACTGTCACTGGTCAGGTTGGTGACAGGAAACAATGACAGCTACAGGAAGATCAAAGAGGCTGTCAAGGTAGTAAACTTAGTAGTAACATGGACTTCAGTTAACCCTACGTGTAGCCTGGTAAGAAATGTGAATGTGATGCAAAAATTAAATATTTACTCTAGAAGCCAGTCAAAAAGTCAAGTAACTTGCCTTGTGCAATGATAAGGATTTAATGCATAATATTATTACTAAAGAGGCTTTAGGTGACTCAGAGAGATTAAGACCATAACAAAAAACAAGCAAACAAATTAAAAAAAAATCAAATAATACATATTTGCATCTGGTTGTTGTGGTGGAATTTATGGAGGTTTATCCTCTGGAATCTTTCCATGCTGAGGATATAGCAGGAGATTAACTTCAAATTGAAGCCTTGGTGAATATGGTTGTAAAGTAGGTAGACAAAAGAATAACAAGTCTTGGAGGAATTTGACTGTGAAAAAAGTGAACTACTGATTGTGGTATGTAATGTCTTACAGTTACTTTAGTACAAGAAGATTGGAAGTTAGGTGATGTGATGCCTGTTTTTAAACAGATTTTGAGATGTAGGAAATTATAGGCTAGTCAACAAGATATGCATGCCAGGCAAGCTAATAAATGTTGCTCTAAAGAACAGTAGTAGTGCATGCATGGACAAGTAAGATATACTAAGGAAGAGCTAATGCGCAGTTGTTGAGGCTAAACATGCCTTGTGTGTCTTAGAAAGCCTCAACAAGCAATGCATGTCTTAGAAAGCATAAACAAAGGAGATCCAGTGGCTATAGTCTACCTGGATTTCCAAAGCACATTTGTAAGGGCTGTTAAAGACAGCCTTTCTGCTGATCAAAGCAAAGTTCCTAAAGTTATTAAGTAGCTGGGTAAAGATAGTAAAAAAAAAAAAAAAAAAAAAAAAAAAAAGATTAGTAAGAAATGGCCAGTTTTCACAGGGATCTTTTCCAGGTGTGCATATCCATGAATGGTGTGAAGAAGGGGGCAATTAATGAGATAACAAAGTACCATAATGACAGTAAATTATTTGGGGAAGCAATTGAAGCTGAGTGCAAAGATTTACAAAAGGATGTCACGATATTGAATGATTAGGGGTTAAAATTATGGGTGAAATTTGTTGTAGATGAATGTAAACTGATGCACAATAAAGCAATTCTAGTGTTACATTAGCAATGATGAAGGTTCTGAGTTGACTATTTCCATTCCCAAAAGAGATCTTGAAGTTACAATAGATAACTTAATTCTTAGTAGCAATGACAATGTCAATCAAATGTTAATAATTAGGAAAAAAATAGAGACAAACAGACTTATACTACTATGTGTAAATCCATGCTGTTTTGAATACCATGTGTTGTTTTTGATTGTTCAGTCCCGTTTCAGAAAGGATGTATTTGAACTGGAAAAGATTCAGAAAAAGGCAGCAAAGACAATCAAGGTATAGTGTGGCTTATGTCTTGGGAGCCATATAAATAGACTGGGAATTCTGAAGCCTGGAAAAGAGATGATTAGGGCAAGTTACGACAAATGTCTATAAAATCATGAATTTTCTCTACAATATGAATAACATGGAGGAAAAAAAAAAACAGAGAAGAATATTTTATTATTATTTTTAAAGACATACTAGACATCAAATGTAACCAAATTGGCAAGTTTCAAACAAATAAGAGCTAGCATTTTTCACATAATATATACTTAAACTGAAGAACTCTTCGCATAGGGTGCTATGGGTACAAAAAGATTTATTTGGTTTAGAAAGTGAACAGATTAATAGAAGAAAATTCCTTTAAAGGTGACTAAATACAGAGACAAAATCTCTGTTTCAGGAACCACTGGAGGTATAAATTGCTTTGAAATTAGGAGAAGTATTCCAGGAAAATATCACTACTGTTTCCCCTTTTCTTGTATTATTTCTTATATATCCACTCCCATCTGAGGGACAAGGTGATTAATACTCATACCAAACAATTACTAAATGCTTAATTCTGCCCCCTCCCCCCCTCCCCCCCCCCCCAAAAAAAAAAAAAAAAAAAAACTCAAAGAAAAAAAAACCCAGCAAAAACAAAAAAAAATATAACTAATAATAAAAAAAAAAAGGGGGGGGGGGGGGAAGAAATAAAAAAGAACAGTGTAAAGACTAAAAATAGAAAAATATAGAACCAGAGAGGAGCAATGAGTAGAGCTCTTCTGTACTTCCATGGTATACAGGGACTAGTGGATGCTTCCTAGTGATGCCCTGCCTAGAAAAAGGGAATAGAAATAGGACTCCTAGTTGCTGGGATCCAGGGTTTTCCTCCTCCTGCAGCTGCAGATAGCCAGCTTGGTGAGAAACAGAGGAAAGCTGATTAAGAAAGATCAGAATTTAGTATGGCTTGGGATAGGAGCCCTACAACAGATTTGTTAAGAAGAGTATCCAGAATCTAAATAACAAGTTCTGGAGGAGTCCAAAGACATGCCTGATATACACTGGTGCCAGTCTGTCTCTCATTGCAGAAGAGACAGGAGGCGGGGGATCCTGTGAATAAACTTATGTGCTTGATGGAGGGTGTTCCATCTGATGTTCCAAGTGGGCCATAGAATTAGACAGACTAGAAACTAGCTAATGGGGTTTCTCATGCTCTCCTGACAGGGACTTGTTCTACAACCATATATCTGGATGGGATATGACAGTAAGGAAGTGGAACAGCTGATGCAGGAATGCATAGAAGTGTTCTCAAGGGAGGTCATCTGGTTTTCAAAGCTTACCAGAGTGGTGTGTGGGCTGGACAGGGAGTCACGGGCCAAGGCCTCAGAAGGAGCTCAATGGAGGTAGGTGTTGGAGGGGGCTACCCTCCTGTGGGACTTGCCTGAGGTAGGTTGCTGCAGGAGCCATGCTTCTGTGCAGTGAGGAGGTTTCTGCCTGCACGTGGAGGTGGGTTTTATGCAGCAGGGGCTCAACAAAGACATTCTTCCTTGTTGGTGATCATGAGAACCTTGATTGCACCACAGAGCTTCTGAGTTCTGAGGAGGGCCTTGTAAAAGTCAAGAACGTCTTGCAAGAGGCCTCTTGTATCAGTGGTGTAGAATGACAGACATCTCAGTGCTCTATACCAGCAAGTTCTGTAGACAGAACTACAGTCCCTAGATTGCAGGGAAGCATTCTGCCGCCTGGGTCCCCTTCCCTCCTTGAACAGGGCCCTCACCAATGAAGATTAGGTTTTGTCTGCCATGGCAAGGGTCAGCTGCATCTTCTTCCCAGAGCAGTTAGTCTTCAGCAGTTAGCAAACGTAGCGGCTTGTTCCCCCACTGGCCAAGGATACTAGATTCGGTGCTAACTGGAATGACTGAAGATGCAAGGATGGGGGGAACCATTCTGAGATCCTGTAGATGGGGCTGTCACAGAGGAATGACAGCAATGGCCTTGTTCACCTCAGCCAGCTGTGGCCAGCTCTGCCCTCTTGTCTGTCTTTGAGGGTCCAGCTGTGACCTGAAGTGGCCTCCACTGGAAGAGATCTGTCTCCTCTTAAGGGATGGGAGATGTCAGGCCCACAGAGATGCTTTCCATATGCTTTTCCAGGCATTAAAGCACAGAGGAAAGCAGCATGAAAGGAAATTATTTTTCCCTGTAAACAACGCTCTTCCTCCCTGTGTGGGATTCCCCACAGCGTGGGTATCTGTTTGTCGTGTGACCATTTCCATTTCTCACTGGCCAGTGATCTGTTTCTGGGCCAGAAAGCAGCCAATGCAGAAGTGTCCCAGACTCTGCAGGGAAAGCCCTAAATGACCCTGGAGGAGCTGTGGATGTACAATAAGATTCCTGACGTTAAATGATAAAAGATTCTGCAGCTCTCCATAATGCCATGTACAGCCACCAGCATCTGGATGGATCACTGGTAGAGGGAGATATCGTTTGCAGGAAAGGGCTGATGAGAAACACCAGCTTCTTCAGGGCAAAGAATAGGAGGGTGAGGAGAGCAGCACTGGGAGGAGGGGAGAGACAAAGTTAAGATAATCTCTACACCCAGGATTTACAGAAGCTTGAGGAGGAAGAAGAGCCTCCAACTGAAGTCCTTTGCCTGTTGCCTCCCACAGAGTGGCTTCTGTTGGCAGAAAGAAAATCTGCTATGCTTTGGTGGCCATTGTCATGCCATATCATGGCATGACTGCCTCTAGCAACTCCCACACTTTGTTTTGGCAGGAGTGAGTGGTGAGAGGGAGGCAGCAGTCTTTATACCTCCTGTCTGTAGAAAGAAGTGGTTCTGACTAATACAGCTGTTCCAAAATGAGGTGGTTGATGAGGACTGTGGCTAAGTGTGTGGTGGCTGTGGTGGAGAAGGATGTAGCCACCTGGCTGTATGCTTTGGAGTTTCCAAAAGGATATCCCCCAAGCTGAGCAGGGACAGGTAGGGAGAAAGGAGCCTGAAACTGTTAGGTGGCAGCTGCCCCTGTGTGCTGGTGTTTTGAGCAAACTTTTGTTCTGCTTCTTCCTCTGACTTGTCTTGCTGACTGGAGAATGTAGTGGGCCTGAAGATGCAGCAGTGGAGTCTTGTCTTGGGCCTGTTGACATCACCTTGGCAGAGGTGCTGGCTACCCCACAGGCTGAGGGGAAAAAGAAGGTCTGGGAGAAGTCCCTGGGGTCAACAACCACCCTTTCTCAGTCTGTCCTATCTTCTCCACGCAGGCAGTGCAATGGGGTTGGGTATCTGGGTGTTTGTAATACTATTTGGGAGAGGGTCCAGAAGGGTGCAGAAAGGCTGGAAGTTGGGAAGAGAGGAGTGGACTGTGCAAGGGGAAAAGGCCTGGGATCCACAGGTAGTGCTGGAGGGCAGGTCATGGATCAGGGCTGTCCTGGAGACAGGCAGGGGCAGAAAAACAGAACACAAAGAATGCACAGAGGTGCTGAGGAGGTAAAGAGCACCTGGGTAGGGGTATGGTGTGAGTGGGAGAACATATGGGAAAAGAAACGGTAGGGGGGCTCACATATATGTGTTTTTCATATGTAATATGGTAACATCAGGGTGAGGGAAGAAAAGGGTAAAGGGGACAGTTGGGTAGCGGAAAGGTTCTGTGCTGTCCCTTCTCCAAGTCCTTCTGTGTGTTGCAGAACCTGAGATCAACAGGAAGTGGTAGTGATACCTTTCTTTCTCTTCCTGCTCCAGAGTGCAGGGAGAAAGGTGCATTGCGATCTGCCAGTTGACTCCTGGTGAGTAGCTGGGATGGTCCTTCTTCCTCACTGGTAGGGATGAAACTACAGAACATAGATGTCACAACTAATGATATTCTCTAAGACAGTGCTCAGTGCTCATGTGACATGCTGGCCACAGAGATTAAAATTTAAATACATAGGGAGAGCAAGATAAGAAATTGCCTGCTGCATATTTCTTCTGCAATGTTGGCCCACCAAAAAAAAAAAAAAAAAAAAAAAAAAAGAAAAAAAAGGAAAAAAAGGCTGTTACCTTTGTTCATATTGACGTTTTCATACTTACTGTGCTGAATGAGGCCCCTGGGGACACATTCTCTGCACTTCAGAGAAGCACTGAAGAATGAGGATAAATCCATCGCTGCTGTTCATGCTGGCTGATACTTGTTCTGCAAATGAGACAGGTCTTTGAGATTTTTTGTTGTTGTTGTGTTAATTGGATGTGTTCCATTTTGCAATATCTCCTTAGCTTAAATGACACGACTGCTTCTCAGAACAGAGCTATCTGTGTGTAACATTAGTCTCAGTGTTCAGCTCTTTTTAGTTGCAAGGACATGATGTACAGTAACCTTTAGAACTGGTTTGAAAATGCTTCCAGTCAAGAAGGAAAATGTTGGTCTTGGAGCTTTGTTCCTTAATTCTATTTCCTAAGCAGCTCTAAAAAGGGACCTACTTGCAGAAAGAGTCAGAATGGTCTGGGAAATAATTTAGGTTACCCAAATTCAAAGCAAAGATCCTGAAGAACTGCCTGTCTGATGCCTAATCCTACAGACATCTCAGAACTGTAGGTGTTTTCATTTTTGATCAAAAATTTTTGAGACATCTGTTTTGTGGAGACCAAGATGCTTTGAAGAGCACTACACTGCTCAACCCTCTCTCATCCATGAAAACAGGCATTTTAGTATTCACCTTCCACAAGTGGTTCAGTTGCTATCTACATTCTGAAAAAGCCAACAACAGCTAACCACTATCTATGTTTCCTTATCCCTGCTCATACAGTTGCACAAATAACTCAGTTTGATTTCTGAGCTTTACCTGGGAGAATCTGAATGCCTTTATCTGAGGTTCAGCTCAGGGACACTTCACTTGGCACAAAGGCTTATTCCTTTCCTCGGTGTTGCCCTTTAGGATAGCTTTCAATGGCTTTCTGTAAAGCACACAGGGAAGAAAAAGGGTTTTGTGATGTGCTATCTATCCATCTGTCCGTACTTCCCAGTAGCTTCCACTTCTTTCATTTCAACCACGTTTGACAGGACATGTTCTATTAGACAAAGATACTACACTTCCACGAGTGTCACGAAAATTCATAGAATCATAGAATATCCTGAGTTGGAAGGGACCCACAAGGATCATTGAGTCCAGCTCCTGGCTCCACACAGGACCACCCAAAAATCAAACCATATGTCAGAGAGCATTGACCAAATGATTCTTGAACTCCGGCAGGCTTGCTGCTGTGACCACTTCCCAGGGGAGCCTGTTCCAATGTTCAGCCACCTGCTTGGTGAAGAAACTTTTCCTGATATCCAGCCTGTCACAGCTTCTTGCCATTCCCTCTGGTCCTGTTGCTGGTCACCACAGAGAAGAGATTGCTGCCTGCCCCTCCGCTCCCCTCATGGGGAAAGCTGTAGGCCACCATGAGGTCGCCCCTCAGTCTCCTCTTCTGTAGGCTGAACAAACCAAGTGACTTCAGCCACTCCTCATATGTCTTGCCCTCCAGACCCTTCTCCAACTTCATAGCCCTCCTTTGGACACTCTCTAATAGTTTTATCTATTATATTGTGGCACCCAAAACTGCACATGGTGCTCAAGGTGAGGCTGCACCAGTGCAGAGTACAGCGTGACAGTCACTTCCCTCAACCAGCTAGCAAGGCCGTGTTTGATGGACCCCAGCATACAGTTGGCCCTTTTGGCTGCCAGGGTACACCGTTGACTTATATTCAACTTCCAATTGATCAAAACACCCTGATCCCTTTCTGTGGGGCTACTCCCCAGCCTCTCGTCTCCCAGTCTGTACATATGACCAGGGCTGTTCCCCTGTGCAGAATCCAGAACATGCTCTTGTTAAACTTCATATTGTTGGTGATTGCCCATCCCTCTAATTTGTCAAAATCTCTCTGCAAGGCCTCTCTACCCTCAAGAGAGTTAACAGCTCCTCCAAAATTGATACTGGGGAAAGTACAATTTAAATACTGATCATAATTACTGCAATTACATTTGTTGCTTTCTTAGTCATTCAGGGTAAAGAAATGAGTGGAAAGAAATAATTGAACCATTTACTCTAAATATTGGTGTTTACCAATATTAAAGTTGCCTACCAATATCGAATGATAATGTTTCTGCTCTCTGCGGAAAGTAAAACTTGAAAAACAGAAGATGGTTTGCTAACAGTGGATAATAACAGTGCTGGAAACTCAATGTATAATTAATATGTTTCTTGTTATGTTAATTGACAACGCATCTGAAAGCGATTGACACAAATATATGTTTAGTATATGGTGTGTATCTGCACCAGCATTGCACTGGAAAAAAAGAGAATTTAGGACTGTAAAGCTATATTGTTCTATTCAGTGCAAAACAAAACATTGAAGACAAATTAGGGATTTTGAGCATCCAACACAGAAGTTGCAACAAAATAGATTATTAAAGGCTTCTACATAGATGCAGGTGTGCAATTCAAGCAAGTACCTTGTTAAATGAACAAAGTACAGGCATACATTTCAAATACACTGTCAATGAATGCACAGTGGTAATAGAATTGAGAAATTGCAAAAGGAAACCCAAAGAGAATAGACTTGTTAACATTACAATAGATAAGTAATTCAAAACCACATGATTTTCCTATGATCACAGAAATGAAAAGAAACTGAAAATATGTCCAACTAAGACATTTTATGTCTCCATAAGAAGTCAAAGTATTCATCAAAATGGGCTCTAAAATAAGAAAAAAAAGTAATAATATTACATCACCAAGGTGGGATATATTCATCCAGATGGATTCTTGGAATTTTCCAGTGCATTCTTAAAAATCATTGCTATTTCATGTTGCTTGTGAATTTCAGAAAATACATTTTCTAATTTCTGAAACCATGCTAGTTACCATGCTTAAAAGAAGGGGGGGAGTGGTCTTGGTATTCTCTTTGTCTCATCTATTTTTTTCATTTTAAAACATTTTTCATATTTATTATTTAGAAACGTCTGACTTAAAATTAAAACTTTATTTTTACTTAAGCAGTACTGTAGAGAGCAGCGGGACAGTATCTTTCCCCCCAAAGGCTAGAGTAGAAACATTTCTTCAGTTGTGATGGATACATCTTTCTTGATAGGCGTCTGTTATATTTTTTTAAATTAAAATTGTGTTAAAAATACAAAGCAACTTTGATCTGTAAACTGTGTCACTTAGTATATTTATGTATTTGAACTGTGTTGGTTTTATTTTACTGCTTCTTATATTTAGCTTCCTACTTCAGTCATCTACTGAGTCTTTCAGAGCAAAGATGGAATTTATGATGTTAAAAACAAAACAAAACAAAAAAGAGACAACTTTTAAAAGTGCAAGGAAAAACAAAAGTCCTCCCCCCCTTTTTTTTCTATACACACTGTTCAAAAATGGAAACTATCAGTGTGCTACCAGTATTGAGATCAAAAATTGAATGTCTTTTGCCAAACTTTGGGGCTGTCGAGTTGCCTGTACTGAGCACCTGTCTGCCTGAGGTTGGTCTCTCTCTCTTTGCGTCTGAGGGGTCCTTGCAGAGTATTTTCAGAACAGTGCTGCAGCCTGTTTTGCTCTGTGTACCATGATGTGTAGACTTACAGTAGCATCACAACACTATGCTCAGAAACAACTGAGAGTACAGGAATGAAACTTAGAATAAATGGAGATAAAACAGCCATGGCACTGCTGTTGAAGCCTGTAATGAAGGCTTCTGTACTTCTGCCTTCTGCTTTGGAGTAGTAGCACCTCTTCTGCCTCTCCAGCATCATTGTCTATATCAGCTCTGCAGCAGGAATGCCTCAGCTTTCCCCTTCTAGTGTGATAGAGAGTTACTGACAGAGCGAAGGAGCAGGAGCTGCCTCTACAAGAAGAGGCAACCAAATCCCAATAAGCAGAGGTAGGCACCCACTCCTACACCTAACTCCACTTTCAGCCTTCTGCTGACCTCTGTTGATTCCTTGGCTCACCCTGATGACATTCAGCCCCTCCACTCCTTCCTTTATGTGCCTTCTCCAGATTTGCACTTCCTTGCGGTGCCCCTTTCTTGCCCTCCATCAGCTTCCACCCTCCACCCTTTCCCAGCTCAAGGGAGATCAAATACATTTATTCTAAGCCAACAGCAAAACTTATAGCTGTTGCACCCGTGACTAGCAGCTGGGCTTTTCAAGGCTCTATCAGACACTTTCCTCTGCTAGAGATATTTCTAGCATTGATTTTAACACCAAACCTAATAGCTCTTCAGCCACATTACGAATCAGCAGCCCATGAGTGGGCCCTCTATGGCCTTGCCCCTCTCACTTGAATGCAAGCACACACCAGAGCACACTCTCTTGCTTTGACAAATTCAAGATTGCTCAGTCTCACAGGGAGTAGTGCTGTCTGCCACAAAACAAAACAGAAAGAAATGAAACTGCTGCCAAATAGGAAGGCCAAAGCATAATAAAAGCTTGTGTAGAAGGTAGCAATGATGTGTCAAAGCTTTATGTACAAAGCTTTTATACAAGAACTGATTGCTTGGGGTGAGCTAGTTGCAGCTGTACTCCCCAGCCAGAGAAAGCGAGGTAACTGTTCCATACAGGCATTGCACACCAGGATTTAGAGGAAGTTTTGGCAGCCTGGCCTTGGGGATCTGCCAGGGCTTGAGTGGAGATACCTCCAGATCTGCTGGGAAGCTCGTGCACAACTTCAAGGGCCCTTATAAATGGACACTTGAAGCCCATGAGCAGATATGAATCCAGTAGCCCAGAGGTGGCAAGGCTGCTGTAGCTCTGTGCCACCAGGTGCAGTGAGTAGCAAGGCTGAGGAGGCGTACACACAACCATGCATACACAACATATACCACAGGCACATACTCAGCAATCGTACAGACTGCATAAGCATCCATCAGTTTCAAAGTTGCTCTAGAAAACCTCTTCCCCTACCTCATCTTCATGGACACTATTTCTGAACCATGGGGCTGAGGCTCTCTTGGGAGGGGCCCAGACAGGGTGTCCCTTCCTGTGAGTGCATAATTTGGGTTGCCACCTGCTGTTGTCACCCTGTGAGCCTCTGGATGTTTGGAGACATGACTTTGATGGGATGATGGTTCCTGTACTGTGCCTCAGAGCAGCCTGCCAGGGTACTATTTGGATCCCACCCTTCTGCCATTGTCTCTCTGTGCATCTTTGTGGATGTGCAGATAAGCTTTTATCAGATAATCTGACATTATACCCTTCAAAGGAGGGTGACTGCGGATAGAAGCTGAATGATCTGATCAGAATTGAAAACAATTTCAGCTGTATACTTCTAGCTCATGAATTGATCATGGTTAATAGTAATCACAATTAGAAGTAAATAATGGAGCTCAGTAAGGACAAATACATGCACGTACTTGTTAGGAAAATCAGTCAAGATGATCACAGCCTTGAAAGGTAGTCTTCGTCATGTTCATTAATGCCAAATCCTGCTACCACCTGAAATCTGGCTATGTCTAACCTCTAATGCTCAGCTTTGTAGCAGACAGCATGGGATCTTATTTATTTATTTTTTCTTTTAAGTTCCCTGAATAGCTTCTGTTTTACTCAGCCAATCAGAAGCACATGGGGGATGCTATTAAAGCTCTCAGTTATCCCGATGAACAGAAACATATTTCAAGTGTGAAGGAGAAAATATGACATGATCCTTTGAGAAAGAGGTTTTCTTAGACAGCAGAAAGTGATGAGGTGTGAAGGTGTGGTGGACACTAAATCAAATAATACTTGCTTTCTGCTGTTTTTTTGACTTACCGAGCTTAGCCTTTTTAAGAGACCAAATTAACTTTTTTTTTTTTTTTTCTTTTTTTTTTTTTCATTTTGAATTCTAGCTGATGAATGCCTCAGGCTTCCCACCCATAAATGCCTACATGCCTCCTACAGGCCTGTGTAGGGCAGAGGTTTGTACAATACCTCTTGCCTGTCAGAAAATCTCTACCTAAGTAGTGATAAACCAGTGTTAATGTGCCAGAGCTGCTAGAACAAGCAACAGGGTTTTCATATGTCTGTGGCAAAGAAATTTGCCACAAAAAGCAAATAAAAAGCAAAACGCTGTTGAAAATAGTACCATTCACATTCAGTAATATATATTTCAAATAGACTAGAGATTGCACAATTGATCCAGGAATCAATGATCATTATTGTAGCTCTGTTTCTTGCTAGATTGCAAAAAACTGTTTTAAGCACAGTATAACCTTCTCCTCCATGACATTAATGCAGGAATAAAATATTTTTTACCAGAGCTGGAGGTTGGAACAAGGATTGAAGGCACAGTAAATAGCTATATGGACAGAGAGGTCATACAGAACAGTCTTAATCCTTGGCTATATGAGGTTACTTTGCATTTAGTTTCACTTATATAAGAATTTAGTCTTAATTAATCATTTTATTATTTATTCTTTCAATTTTATTATTCGTTATTTATTAAATTAACATTTATTTTTATTTTGTCCTTTAAGTTGTATTAAAATGCATCTAAAATTAAACAGCACAGATTCTGCTTTTGAATGGGTGACAGTCCCAGAAAACTGGGATGCATAGGGATCTCAGTGAACAAGCAGCTGAACGTGAGAGTCTACTGCAAGGTTATGGCACAATGGGTTAATGTGATGAGGAGCAGCCAGTCATTTTTACCTTTATTAGCAGAATGGGTGAAAGCAGTCCTGTATTACTATGCATGGTTTTATGTCTGCATTTTGAGGAACTAAAAAAAGTTAGATGTCTTTTAAAATAATACGCAATTTAATAAGGGGGATGGATAAATGCTATACAGTAAGAAACCTAGAGATCTCAGTCTATTTGATATGTCAAGAAGAAAGTCAAATGTATGAATAACTTTTCTGAAATGTAACAGTAGGTATTAAAAAGCTCTTTAATCTTTCTGAGAAAGGCAAAGCAAGGACCAGCACCTCTAAGCTGAAGCCAAACCATTTCAAATTAAAAAGAAGAAATGCCTTTTTAAGTAATGATGGCTTAATATTGGAATAGGATATCAAAAGAATTGGTTATTTCTGTCACATCATGACTAGATTATTTTCTTCTGGGAAGCTATGCTTTAGCCAAGCATACATTCTGCTTGAGAGCAACACAAATGACTGGTCTTCATATGGAGGAATCCTTGCTAAATGTAATAGTCAATGATGTACAGATGGTTTGATTAAAATCAGGTTTGGTTTAAGGCCATTATGGCCTTAAAGTCAGTGATTCTCCTGTATGCTATGCTGACTTGGCTTTTAAGACTCTTAAAACACATTTAAGACAGTGGCATTTGGAAGCCTGACTAGATATGTTCCTGCAGGAAATGAGGTGATTGCAGTAGACTGGAAAGGACTGAAAGATGTGGACCAAATCAATATGGACAGCACCAGTTCACTGCATGGCAGCAGCTTCCACCGTCCTTCCACTGAGGTGAGTGCTTGTCCCAGACACACTTATCCAGGGGGCTCAGAAAGATTTGATTCTTTCTGAGTTTAGAAATGAATGTTGTTTATCACTGGGGCGTCATCTGGGAGGGGACTTGAATGACAGTGTGCACCCAAGGATCAGACCTCTGTATCTGTGCAGTTTGGCTTGTGTTGAGTAGAGTTGAGTCACTCTTTAGAATATCCAAAGTGAGTAAGAGTTTGCACATAAAAATGTTTTTAACCCCTCACAACAGAGGCAGAACAGAACATGAATAAGACTGTGGCAGTTCTGACAAGCCTGTAGGTCTGCATTCCTTGAATAATGGATTCACTGAAATATCCAGCACTATGTCTGTCCCAGCTTCTGCAGTATAGCCATACAATCTTCTGAAGAAACATTTGTCTCCATTTCGATTTTTAGGAATACATTCACTAGTAACTCACTGCCAATTGATTTAGTGTTTAGTCAAGGGCTAATTCATTTCCAGCTCTGAATAATTGCAGTTTAGATACTTGAATTTTCAGCTCTGTAAGGCTCAGAATATGAAGTCCTGGTTAATAAAAATATCAACAAATAACATTTGGGAAATCACAAATACTGTTCACAAATAACATACAATTTGCCTAATCTTACAAAGTACTAATGTATAGGTATTTTATTTCCTTTTTATACTTTATTTCCTTATTACACTTTGCTGGCTTGGAATGTAACTCTAAGAAACTTGGAGTTTCACAAAATCATGACAGAAATAGTGGAGCCTAACCTTGAATGGAAAACTCAGTTAAAATCAAATACAGATCTTAAAGCTAGTGAGTGTAAACCATACCTCATGAAACATTTTGATTTATGTAAATTACCATAGCTGTAATCAATTCATCTAAATTTTCCTGAGCATTCACATCCCCAAACCAAGATGTAGAGATGTGAGTCCTCCCAGATGAAGAAAATGCACTATGAATTGTTGCTGTAATGACTGTTATGGGCAAGGGATCTGGTTTACAAAGGGAAAGTGGGTCAGAGTGGACAAACTGAAAGACTACAACCAAAAATAATTTCGGAAGAAAATCATTCTGTAACTTGCTGTCATATAGTAAAAATAGATAGGTAGTGTAGCTCCTCCTTGTGTTAGCCTCAGAGGGATGCACCTCCCATACAGAGACGCCAGCTGCAGTACTTGGCAAAGAAAAGCTGTTAGAAGGGGAGTCTTAAAGGTGTTTGTATTTCTCCCTCTCATACTTTTTTATCATCATATTTACTTGCATACTTCCAAATACCATGGTACCTACAGTCACCACAGTCAGCAACAGGGAATAAGCCAGCTTGAAAGACACAAGTTTTTTTAATCTATCAGCTAGAGTAGTGGCTGTTGATTATGGAAAACTACTGGAGAGATGAATAGCTGTTTGCAACTTGTTCATTACACTAACATCATGTCCATTTTTGGTTTCTTTAGCAAACACGGACAGATTTCTCCTGGGATGGTATCAATGTGAGTATGCATCATACTACTGTTCATATTCTAGTCATAGAAAGCCCAGGATTTGTCTGTTATTAGATACAGTGGCAATCAGAATGGAAACATGAACATAAGTCTTCACTGCCACTGAAATTCTGGGCATTGTCTAAGATGCAGAGGATGCTGATGATTTTTGGTTTGCTTCTGTGGCTACTGTCTCTCGAGGTATTTAGATCTGGAGGTGCCTTTTAAGTTGCCTTTATCCCTGTGGCATAAATGTGTGTTATTTCTGATATTTTCTTTGTGATATTTCTGGGCACTGTTAGATAAAGAAGAAGTATATCCAGCAAGTTTAAAAAATCAGTAGTCTTTGATCTTTTCCAGGACTTTGGAAGAAATGTATCTTATCATTTTCAGCTACATACAGAAGTAAAGGCATTTTTTACTGTCCCCTGAAGAAGATGGTCAGCACAACTTAACTTTAGCTAACAAGTGGAAGAAGAAACAAACAAATATTTTAATATGTTCCTCGTTGCTCTTAACAACTATGCCATGATTTTTTTTTCCACTAACGCAAAAACAGTATCCTGAAAAGGGAAAAATTTCTATTAGTGCTACCAAACTATTCTTTCTGGTTGAGAGGATTAAAAAGTATCTTCCCATAAATTAGCATTGATAGTTTTATACATTTTGAAAGGTAGGATTAGAGGGCACATTTTTGGCAGTTGTAAGCAATTTCAAATTCCAGATACTTTTTAAATGGGTGTCATTTTCTGGTTCTCTGTGATTTGAGAGCACATGGGTCACTGAATATCAAGGGGACTTGCATTTTTAACCAACTGTGGTGTTTTTACCCTGCTGGGCAGCTAAACCCCACCACAAATGCTCTCTCACTCCCCCTCCTCAAAAGAAGAGGGGGAGAAAATGCAATAGAAAAGGGCTCTAGGACTGAGATAAGTACAGGCAGTTTGCTCACCAATTACTGTCACTGGCAACAGACTCAACACAGGGAGATTAATATAACTTTTTGCATATCAGTAGCAGACTAGAACAGTGAGAAACTAAAAGCAAACTAAAAACAGCTTCCCACCCACTCTCATCAGCCCTCTTCTACCTCCTCCCCGAGTGGTGTAGGGGAACGGGGAATCTGGCTTGCGGTCAGTCCATGACGCTTCATCTCTGACAGACCTTCATGGTCACTCTCTTCCCCTGCTCCAGTGTGGGGTCCCTCCCATGAGATACTCTATGTGGGCATCCCATAGGCTTCAGCTCTTCAAGAACTGCTCCCATATGGGTCTGTACCATGGGAGCAGTCCTTCAGGAGCAGAGTGCTCCAACACGGGTCCCCCAGGGGCGGCAGCTCCCCCCAGGTCCCCTGCTTCTGCGTGGGCTCCTCTCCATGGGCTGCAGCTCTGGCCTGGGGCCTGCTCCTGTGGGGGCTCTCCATGGGCTCTCCAGGCCACATCCACCTACTCCACCAGGGGCTCCTCCATGGGCTGCAGGGGAACTTCTGCTACGGCACCTGGACCACCTCCTCCCCCTCCTTCTTCACTGACCTTGGTGTCTGCAAGGCTGTTTCTCATTCCTCTCTCTCCCAGCTGCTGTTGCACAGCAGTTTTTTCCCCTTTCTTAAATATGCTCTCCCAGGGGTGCAACTAGCATTGCCGATTGGCTCCGCTCTGGCCAGCAGCAGGTCCCTTTCAGAGCTGGATGGAGCTGTCTCTTATCTAACATGGGGCAGCTTCTGGGCTCTTTTTACAGGTGCCACACCTGTAACACTTCTGCTACCAAACCCTTGACGCATAAACCCAATATGCCAACCCTTACTACTGACATCTCATTCATTGTGGCACTTATGGCTTGGGATGTTTTGCTTAGGCTCTTTTGCTTAGAGAAACACATTGAGCAGGAAAAATACACAGCATATAGCAACTCACTAGAAGAACTTTATAATTTTTTTTTTTTCTCATTGCACTTCTGTCTACCTGAAAGCAAGGTACACATGGTCACGTTTCCTTAAAGATATTAGAAGATAGTTTTCTTACTTGCAATTTCCCATTTTCTAGCCCATTCTGAATCCATCAAGTCCTTTCTCAATGTGTCTCTTTCTCTTCCTCAGTGTAATTCTGTATGTCTTTGGTGTCAACGCTGGCTCATGAATTTCCTTCTCTTCCTATTCATTCCTGCCTTCCTGCCATAGCTGTTCAGGCTTGGAGTGGCAGAGACCTCCTGCAGATGCTTTCTGTTCTAGGTCATCTTCATGAGGTGGCTCACAGCAGAGTCCCCAGGCTGTTTTGAAACAAATAGGCAGATACTGAACAGCAGTGCCCAGGCAAGAATGACCAGTGGGGGCATAGACTGACATTCTTTAACCAGCTTCATCATCAAAGGAAGTGCACAATGGAACAAGCTGTGTTCTCAGCTACACCTTACCTTTTTTATTGTTCTTACCTGCTTTCTGATAGCTTCAGCTTATGTGTCACACACACTCATTCCTGGCTGCAAAGTTACAGGGTGCCTCACTCACTACATTTACACTCAGTTTTCAGAGAAACTCATCTCTCTTAGCTTGGCAATTGACTGGGATTATACGCAGTTTGATATCAGTGCTTGTCTTTGCCTCCAATTATTTGACTGCCTAGTTATTGTTCCTCTCAGCTTTCATGAGGTCTATACCTATGACCAAATGGTTGCTTCAAATCAGGTTTTAAAATTTCCACTGTCATGGTCACTACTTTTGAGTATCTTTGTGTTTGGATGCTGAGTATGAACATGGTGGACTTTATTTTTAGAGGCTGAAATGAAGAGCAAAAGCAATGCTTCTTTAGCCCTTATGAAAATTTAGCCTCAAATGCAATGCCTGGCATCTTCGAAGAAGCCTGATGAGTTCATCTTGAGAGACTGTGTTTTATTGTGTTTATGACTGCTGCCTGTCCTTGTTATTCAGGGACTGAGGATGAAGAAAGAGAATAGAGTGAAATTTACTGGAATTGACCTAATTTCTTTACTAGTAGTTGTAGGTGCTTGAATGAAATAGGATGCACCACTGATACAGTCACGTTCATTTTAAGGCCATGTAAAATATGAGAGTAAATGAACACCAAAAGCAACATATAAAATAATATCTGTAGTGTGATGCATATTGGTGTGTCTTGCCTATCACATTGTCAGCTCCTCATAAGCTCCCTGATTGTCCATCAGCCATGCCTTGCCTCTCTGACAAGGAGCAAGAACAAACAGTACAGCATGTCCATAGAGGACTGGCAGCAGCCAAAGGGAGGCCTCACAGCCTACTTCTGTTTCTGCCACTGACCTTGCATCACTCAGTCCCACAGCTATGCACTATCAAATATTGGTAAAATAGCCTCTAGTTTTTTCATCTCTTTTGCCTTTTCTTGTTGCTTGCTTCTGCTCTTCATCTTCCCTCTATCTTCTGGAATTCTTAAACTGATTTCTTACTTCCATTCACTTTCTTTTCACCTTCCTCTATATATTTCTTCATATTCTCTCTCTTTTCAGCTCTCCATGGAAGATACGACCTCCATCCTCCCCAAGCTGAAACGCAACTCCAATGCTTATGGGATTGGGGCTTTGGCTAAATCATCTTTCTCTGGTGAGGTCCTTAAAACCTGGGTTTATTCTTGGCAGCTTCTCTCCACAAGCCTTCAAGGCCTCTTCTTATAGCTCCCTGTTGCTTTCCCAACTGCTCCCTTCTGACTCATGCCTTTTCTAGGCCTTAGAGCAGCTTCTACCACCATGGTTAGAGATATAGAAATCTCTTAGCTTTTGCACTTTCAAAGAAACAGATTTTGCTTCTCACCATGCACCCCAGCTCAGACATCCTCAATTGTTTCCCCTCAAACTGTCTTGGGTTTAACCCCATTTTCTATTTCTTAGTTTGTTCACTTCCAGGTTTCATCACTCATGCCCAACTCTGTCCCAAATGGATTCTAGGCAAGGAAGGAAATGGTCTTTCATATTTGGGGTTTCCTCTTTTTCCCCCTCCTGAGAACCAGTCCAAGAAAAGATGGAGAAACTCTCCTGGAGAGGGATACAGTGAAAGGTGGGAGACACCCAACCCAAGGCCTGAACCCTGTCAGGAAAGGAGGGGAGAAACCCCACTTCCAAGAGAGGTAAACAGAGAGGCAAACAACCTTGGAGCTGTGTAATAGCCCCTCCTTGTTTTCTAATGTCTGGCCCCTTAGGGATATCCCGCAGCATGAAGGACCATGTCACAAAGCCAACGGCTATGGGCCAAGGCCGTGTGGCTCACATGATTGAATGGCAAGGCTGGGGTAAAGGTAACAGCCAGCAGCAGCAGCACACGCATGAGACAGCACGCAAAGATGCTGATGCCTACTCAGACCTGAGTGACGGTGAAAAGGAGGCCCGATTCCTTGCAGGTAGTTCTGACTTTTTTGCATGTGAATTGGGTTGGTTGGGATGCCCCAGAGCAGAATCACTGGGATACCAACGTGCAGGATCCTCAAAAACACACTCAGGAATGTCTCTGGGTGGTTCAGATGGCAGAAGGAGATGAGAGACTGTGGTTGGAGTATTGTCAATGGAATGCAAAGTGTGAACTGCAAGGGCCCATAGTTACGGGTGATGGGCGTTGCTGAGATTGGACCATAGTGGGGCAGAGGGACCAAGAGATGAGGTTTAAGAGGATGGTGAGAGGTGGAGGCGTTCATGCATCACTGCTCCCCCTCCATGTCTCTTTTGGCACAGGAGTGATGGAGCAATTTGCTATATCAGAGGCGACTCTCATGGCCTGGTCCTCTATGGATGGTGAGGATGTGAGTGTAAACTCAAATCAGGAGAATCCAGCAGGCAACTACTCTGAGAACTATCAGGAGCTAATGGAGAGCCAAGGTGAGCTCCAGCACCTCTTGCTAATCTTGAAAGACCCCTTTTCTGCTCTTGGTGTCATGTCACTGTACTTCCATCTGCCCTGTTTTATTCTGCAATGTTGGAATCTAGCAGAGGCATCACCTATTTGCACTCCAAGGAATCTGACATTAACAGAGAGGCTCCAAAGCCCAGTTCCTTTGGCTTTTGGGCACAACTGTAGAGAGCCACTAGCTCTTGCAATTGCTTGTGGGTATGGTCATGTTCATATGGTTACTGCGTAGAACTGCCTCTCCTCTTTACCCTCCTCTCCCCTAAAGGATTTATCGACCCTGTCCAATACAGTACCACGTACAGACATCCAAGCTATCTGAATGTGAATCTTGGATTACACTGTCTAACTGTCTGTTGTTTCCTTCCTTTTCCTGCAGAGCATATGGCCCAGACACAGTATGATAGCTGGCCTCATTCCTATGTCTCACAGGGCATGTATTGCTTAGGTTCATCTGATGCCTGGGAGACCAGCGACCAGTCCCTCATCGCTTCCCCAGCAACTGGCTCCTACTTAGGCCAGAATTTTGATGAGTCCCAGACAAACCTTCAGGAAAGTATTTTGATTCAGAGTGGTCTTCTCCAGCAGCAACAGCTGCAGCCACAGCAGCAGGAGCAAAACTTCATCCAGAGCACAGGGCTGGTCCATGTGTGGCCCCTGCAGACTGCTCAGGGCGGGGATGGGGCTGAGTCCAGCACCTACATGGAGGACCATGTTGAGGACGAAGGGCACCCACAGCTGGAGAAGGCTCCTCTCCTAAACAAGAAGCCCTCTCCAGAGGAGGATGATGTAGTATGCCGGGACCTGGAATCTTTGTCTCCTCGAGAGGAGCTGGAACATGCTGCACTGAGCCGCAAAGTCTCAGATGTCACCTCCTCTGGAGTTCAATCCTTTGATGAGGAAGAGGGAGAAACAAACAACTGATGCTTTTTGTGAAATTTTCATCAATGCTGAACAAAGAGATGGGTGGCAAGGAATGAAATGACAGGAATTCTTCTCTCCAGCTCCCTGTACTTTCAAGCAGACACACCTTTCATTCCTACATTTAATTATTTTTTTAAACAAGAGTAAAATCTCAGAGTGATTGACACATTAAGACCTTTCCCTCCGGTGTGGACATATATTTTCTATTTTCATTGCTCTGGGCAATGCACGTGAGGTGCTTGGAGAGATCTGGATTGGTAAATCATGTTTAAATATTATAAATACAAAGTATTGGCTCTGGATACAAACTTCTGGTACTGGGGATGCGGCTGATAAGACAGGCTTGGTATAGGGAGTGGCTATGTGGCTAGAATCCATCCTGGCAAAATGGATGTTGCTTTGTGGACTTGATGCCCTTTGATAGAATACATGAATATAGACTGTTTTAAATGAAGATATGGCTTTACAAATATAGATTGCACTAGTATAGTGATTGTGGCTGATGCAGAGAATAAGGCTGTATTCAGTATAGACTGTACTGAGATGAAGGATTTGCTGTGTAACCAGGTCCTCAATAGCACCTTGATATGAAATCATAGGCTCAATGGATACAGACTGCGCTCCGTGGGCACTCACTGTGCTGCACTACAGATGGTGTGGATCTGTGGGCATGGCTCTACTGTGGCATGAAAGAATGGATGCAGATACGAATCTAACCCTGCTCTGAGATACTCATGCTTTGGTTTCTTTCTTTCTAGTCTTTTATTTATTTGTTTCTGTCTTTGACATTTCTACCTTCCTAGGAGCTGGCAAGAGTGGTGTGTCCTTTTGGCACTGAGCACTGGATGCCAGTGGAAAGAACATTTTCAGCTACAGAGACAGTCATAAAAAACTGACTCTTGTAGAGGGCTTGAGAACATGTCCATCTTGGTGCTGCTGCTGCACCCTTCTGTCTTTTCCTTTGCCAGAAGCATGGGGAGGCAGCAGATCCAGGAATAGTGTGTACAACTATGAGATCACAGATTTCCAGTTTACAGTGGAATTTTCAGTTGTTGCTTTTTAAAAAACTTTTTATATTGCTGGTTAAGTGTTCCTAAAAAAGCAGTTAATAGTGGTAAAAGCCTGTACTCCAGTATCAGAAATACTGCACCTTTCCCATTTCTGCCACTCCTTCTGCAGTGCCAAATGTAGATGGAGGCAAGAGGCTAGAGAGGATGTTTCCTCCTCTTCTTCCTGACTATATTCCTGACTTATTTTGTTTTCCTGCCCCCAAGCAATGTAAATAGTGCTCAACACGTGATCTGTTTATTTTCACATTCCATCCCTTTTTCAGGTGTGGAAAAAGCTGATTTTAGGAGTTTTTTCCTATTTGTATGGCGCTTTTTTTTTTTTTTTAATTTGTTTGTTTTGTTAAAAAATGGTTCATTGACTTGTGGGAATTCAGTCTCTTGCAATTGCTCACCATGTTTCTACAGACCTCTTTTTGCAGGGGAGGGACTTTGAAAGGAAATTGAAAGCCTGTCTCAAGGTAGAAATTTACCCTACCCTGAAACTGTCTCCTCTCAGGTGGAACTTTACCCTACTCAGCTTTCTCCCACTTACACAGGCAGCTGCATGAAGAGGGAACTCCTCTATGAACTCTCAAGTCTTTCTAGCCAAGACCATGTCAAGAGGATCTGTCTTACCTCTCCATTGCTCCTCTAAAGGAAAAGACCTTTGGATATTAAAGTAAGATTGATAATTTGGTGTAGGTAAGAGATAAAAACTTTTGTGACCTTATTTTTTTTTTTAACCCATTTCCTTGGGCTTGCTTACATCTGTCTTAGGAGGTAGCTCTTCTCCTGAATGATGAACTTTCAATATCTTTGTACAAATGTTTACACATTCAGGTGCTAACCTCTCCTGGGCAGCAGTGCTTGATAGAGATGAATCTATAGTTTTTGCAGGATCAATGCTAGTTCATTTTCCTGAACTATCTTGAGCCTAGCCTATGAAACGACATGAACCAGAACAAGTGACAGGTCAAGTGCCAAGGGCACTTCATCAGGTGACAAATGAGCAAGTGTTAATTATTTCATTTTCTAAAAACCTTCAGGGAACAGAATGGTCTAGTATGTTTCTTTGTGGGAGAAAATTTGGGCTAATTGCTTTTTTTCTTACAGTTTTGTTCCCATGTGCCTCTCCAGGACCAATCTGGATGTTTATGGTAACTTTCAGAATAGCTTCAAATGGTCTCTCCGTATTATTTACAGGATTGGGGTGAGAGAGCCAACTTGTCCAGGGCTTTTTTTCTTTTAATGTGGACATGTGATACACTTACTAAGGTGTTTGATCAATGTCTAAAAGGTGTACATTTTCTCCATGCAGGGGAGCGAGAGGGAAATAACTGCACAGGAAAAAATGCAAAAAAAAATAAAATAAAAATAAAAAATAAAAAATTGAACTTACAGAAAATTCTGTGGATTTCAATAGCAGGAGAAAACCTGTCAAGTTTTCCATTTTTCTGTGGAACGGGATAGAGAATCATACCCTGCTATATAATTTCATAACCTTATCTCTAGCAACCTGTAGACTCATTCTCTGTGAAGTCTGACAGGTTTCAAGACTACTCTCTGTAAAAACTTTAAAGTTTTCTAAATTCTATAAAGCTTTTTCATAAAGACCACGAATTTCTGTGAATAAAATTTCATGACCTCTTCCGCAATCCAAAAGAGAAATGTATCTTCCTCTCCAGTTGCAAGGAGCTTGACTAGAGATAGCAGGCCTACCTGTAATCAGTTGCAACCTGAGTGAACATCCAGAGCTGGACTGGAAAGGCAGTTTGAATATAATTTGAAAATGGTTTTGTATAACCTGGCCTTTTCTTAGGTATCAGGCCTGCTGCTTCTGTGTATCCAGTGTCAGAGAGAGGGACCTGGAGCCTACTGTACATTTTTCAGAAAAGCCATTATTATATAGCTACACCTATTCAAGCATATGGAGGGCACAGGTGCTCTGTGAGCAAATTTGGCCTGCAGTTCTTTATGCTGGTAAGGGTAAATGAGTTGGAGGGAGTCCAGCCAAATACTCAGAGTGGAAATTGAATCCGTGAGGCTGAAAATAAGAAGGAGAGGTAAGCTGAGTATGCTTGATCTGGGGTTACTAAGAAACTGAGTCCTACTGTTCATTTATACAGGCCCATTTTAGACCAGAGCTGCACTACATATTTTTTGGATATTTCTTGAACCAGCAAAGGTAGATTTTTTTTTTCCCCTACCACCACCTCAAAGCCTTTGTCTTCAACAGGAGCTGCTGCTGTTATTATCGTGAATGTGAATGAAGGGTTAAACTAATTGAAAGAAAACTCAGATTCCACTGTAAGAAAATTCTATCTTCCTTTTCCCATGGTTGCATATTTTTGGTCAGTTATACTACTTCATTTAAACCCAGAGACTGGACTGGAGGAAGGAATAGGGAAATAAGATTGGCAAAATCTTGGCAGATAATATGTTAAGATTTGGAGCAAGCACTGGGCCAGCAGTTTCAGTATGCCCTAATAATGTATGGGTAATGATTGCCTCATAGCAAACTAAACACAGGACAGGGGCATGTTTAACCTCTAAGGCATAGTGTCTAACTTACCGAAATGTTGAGGGCAGCTGGGTGAGTTATGGAATTGCTGAATGGTACGTGGACGTTGTATCCCACAGGCCTTTATAAAAATAAAATAAAATAAAAAAATAGTGGCTAGGGAACTGTGGCATGTTAGGACCACCAAGTCATTGCTTTGAGCCTCTGCTTATCTAGCAGTAGCTGTAACTCTTTCCTATATGACCACTTATGTAATTTGATGAATATCAAGTGATTGTTTAATTGTCCCCCTTGCTCTTTTTCTGGTGCTGGTGTCAGGAATGAAACAGTGCTAGTGCTTCTGTCACTGTGGTTGTATGACTTAGGGGAAGGGCAGATCTTATTTTCTCTGCCTAAAATCCAGTAGGGTCCACCACATTTGGGCACACTGGGTTGCACCCTTCCTATTCATCAGTCACATGAGGTGTACAGGCCCTGCTGTGTTTCACAGTGTGGGATCCTTCCCTTCAGGGCCCTGGGATTACAATGACTCAGAGAATCATTTTGCCTGCGCAGTCCAAACCTCAAAGTCAAGGACCATACAAGAGAAGCTTACATAAGTTCTTCTTTATATAAGTTTTAGGCTTTCTTCACAAGCCTTGTGAATTTTTTCAACCCCATTACCTTAGGCTTTGGGGTTGAGAAGTCAATCTGCTACTTCAGTTTCTGTGTCTCTAAATCAGCAACTTCTGTGAAGCCACTGACAAGTCACCCACTTCCACTTTCCCTCTTCTGCCCCCACCCCCCCTTACCTCTGTAAGACTTTAACATCACCTTTCATGATAAGCTTGCAGCAGAGAATAGCATTTAAGCATACCTCCGAGCTGATCAAAATGGGAAGCTGTTGTGAAGAAGGTAGCCCTCTACTTTAGCTGTACTCATCTCCCACAGTCCTTGTACAGATACTAGCACACTGCTGACCTCATAACAAGCCAGGCTGCTTACACCTTTCTAAAATAAGGAAGAGGGAACAGCTGTGAGCAAAGGGAGAGTGAGCATTATTCTCAGCAGCTGGCCTTTATGTTAGGCTAGGTAAACTGTGAAAGTGCACTTTGAAATGCCATCTCTGTGATAAGTCTAAGCTGACAAAAGAAGCTGTCATGCTTCTTCCCTTCCCTCATCACCAGCTGTATACTTCTGCCTAAGAAGCACCAGTGCTAACACTCATTTGGCTGCTCAGGAACTGGCACCATTGAAAACTAACCACATCGCCTATCAAAATAAGAGTTTCAGTGGGATCAGCAACTTGTATTTTTTACATGGTCAGGCATGCATCACTGAGGTCCTGTGAAATGTGCAGACGGTCATGTTGAAGGATGTTTCTCTGACTGCAAATGCAACTTAAATTGCTTTAAGCTGACTGTGAAATTTCTGTCAAAGTCAAAGAAACCCACCTGGGAAACCTGAGTGGATATACTCCCCCTATCCTCTTTCCCTAGCATTTTCCTTAGAATTTTTAGTATGCAGTAATCTGATTTGGTCCTTTTTGTTATTTAATGCTCTGTTGTTTCCTTCACTGTTCCCTCCTCTTCCACAGGCTCCTTTGAAATAATCCCTTACAGTCAGGCAGGAGGCCATGAGTAACTCAACATACCCTTGAAATTCATAAAACTGATATGCACAAATCACTGATGTACCCAGTGATTACACCCCCCAGCAGCTAAAGATACTGATGAGTCTTTTCTTGTAATTATAAGAGGAAGAGCCTTGTGCAGGATTAAAGCACAGATATTGGAGGTGAGGTTTCTCCCTGTCTTTAAGCCAGTTCCAATCTAGTGTGATTCAGAAGGGCTTTTCATACCTAGGCAGAGTCTGTGCATTATGTACTGTGTCTAGCAACAACAGTCAGTTGAAGGCCTGAAGATGACTGAAGAGAAGGAAACTGTTCTCTTTGTTTGACAGGTGTGAGGTTTGGTGGTGGGGCAACGCAGGGTGTCACAGGCCAAACTTGTAGACAACTATGTGTGCTTGGTGCAATGGCAAGAAGTGTAGCCAGTGAGGGAAGGGAGTTGAGAGAGAGGCTTGGGAAAAAGATCAAGAAAAGCTTGAAGTTTATTTTTACAAAACAGAAGTAGGAAGCTCTGTGCCAGACTTCAGGCAGAAGGGAACCAGGTAGAGAATTGCTACACAAGCTGTAGCTCCAGGATTGGCACAACTCATGGCAGTCCTTATTCTAGGCCACACTTTTTGTCAGACAGAGTGAAAGGAAAGAGACCTTCCTGAATTAGGCCAGCTGCTGGCTTCATTTTCATTGTCTTTGAAAAATGGTTCACCACATGCTTAATTCTTCAGGGGAACCATTAAGAAATACTCCAGATAAGAACTTATTCATTGTCCAGATGAAGTTAATGTGAATTTTGTCGCTAGCAGAAAAGCAAAATATCTAAATTTGGCTCAGTTTATCTTTACTGTTGCATTGGTAATTGCCTAGAAAGAGAAACAAACTGAAATAAATTCACCTCAATCATTGTGGAGAGCGGGCGGGGCAAGGTTATTCATTGTAACTTTGATCTGTGCCACATCAATCTATTCAGTTTGCCTAAGTCCCTACTATCTTGCAGTCTAAAACTCTTCCTTCTAATTTCTTCTGGATAGAATTTCCCTTGTTCCTTGTTCAGATAACTCTAAACAATCTAGCATCTCCCTTAAACTAACTTTTTTTTTTTTTTTTTTTTTTTTTTTTTTTTTTTTTTTTTCCAAAGGGAAATGTAAGGAACGGAAAGAAAAAAGAAATCCATTCCAATACAGAGCTTTGATTCCTCTCCCCTATAGCAATTTCATGGGGACAGATTGCTATGCCATAGCTCAGGTAAAGGGAGAAAATAGAGAAAATGTTAGTAAAGTAGTGTCTGTTAGAACTAAATGTATGTGTAGCACAGCCTATAGTCATTAAAGTACAGTCTCAAATATGAATGCAAGCAGTCAAGTCAGTGTCAGGTGCCTCTTCTATATGACAGGTTTTCCCCACACTAAATAGTAGTAAATCTGCACAGGAACAGAAGAGAGCAGCTGGACATCTGTGCTAGAGGGATGTCAGAAAATGTCTTGGAGTCTCCAAGAGCTGACTGGGGTAGGGATGAAGACAAAATGTTATTATATAATCGAATGGACATAGAATACATGTGCTAGAACATTAGGGCCTATTTGCATACTTGCACTTACTTTTTTCCCTTGCATAGGGAACAAAGTGGTAATCTTTTCCTTGGCAATCAAAGGAAGCTCTATGAATGTCAGTTTAGGTCTACTCATATATAGACCAATAGAAAAAGGAATTATGTTTTTTTGCCAG
This sequence comes from Oxyura jamaicensis, assembly GCF_011077185.1. Taxonomy (NCBI): domain Eukaryota; kingdom Metazoa; phylum Chordata; class Aves; order Anseriformes; family Anatidae; genus Oxyura; species Oxyura jamaicensis. Next base: position 80,529,093 of record NC_048893.1, on the reverse strand, counting down.
TACAGATGCACATTGCTGGAAGAGGAAAATAGTCAGGCCAGGACTCCCTGTGAAAGACTATATTTACTAAAACTGTAGAGACTTGTTTCATAAAATTATGAAATCTTGTTCAAGGGAGAATGTTCTCTGCAGACATCAAGGGATATACCTACTGATGAATGGTGTTGTCTAGGAAGAAAGGGGTTGCAATGTTCTGTGGAAATAATGTTAGTGAGCATTTGCCTCATCTCCTTTGATTGGGGACATTTTGAATGTACTAGTCTTGTTTCTGCTTTCCTCTGAGGGAACAAATGTCCATCCTAGTCAGACAAACCATCTAAAAATGATTTTCTCCATTATGGAAACAAGATTGTGCACCAAGATTTAATTTTAATGAGATAAAAGCATCTAGTACAGATTCATTAGCTTTCTGGATTCATTTTCATTGGACATGGAAATCCAGTCCTGTTGGAGGTCAGAAGGTTAAGAACCCTTTTCTAAAGCTCTGCTGAGCTTCCATGGAGCAAGTACAGGTGGACTTCCCTTCTTTTCAGATATTGCATGTGTGAGCAATGTAGCAAGCCAAAAGCCCTTTTGCAGATATATATATTCTTGTTTGACTTCAATTTCTCTTCTCTGATTTGTGGATGTTATGCATGATTGGAGGCCTCTGGAAATCCCTATGCTATAAAGTTGGGACTCAAAAGTAATTTCAGAGAGAAACGGGTTTATCTTGTTTCAGCTTTTTTCACGTATGGGAGGGTCCAGACTGAGGATTTGAGACATACAGGGGTGGTGGATGGGAATCTCAGGAGTGGTGTGGGGAATGGATTCCTGAAGCAAGTTTAAAAGTAACTAAGGTTTGTGGCTTCAAATGTTGTATTCTCAGTGTCTGAAACTGCTTTATCGTAAGTGTATGGGACAGTGGAGGTTGCAACAAAGCAATTTTAAGACTTTCCCTCCAATCCATACACATTTTCTATAGGGGGAGGCTGCATGGTGATTATCTGTATTCTTTCAAGCTAGTGTTTACAGAGGTGCATTAATGTCTGGGGGGAAAGTACTGAATGGAAGTAAAACAAAAAATAGAAAGGGGTCCACTATTGTAAGCTTTCATCCCTACCTTGTCCCACACTAGCCCTTAATAACTAAAATGAGTCTGATTTGCCTTTGGTCTTCCAGCTCCAAAACATGTTTGCCTGAAAATTTTTGTTGAATATACTTCGCATGTTTTGATAATGTGACTTCTAAGATAACACTTCTACAAAGTTATATATAAACACATGCAAGTACAAACACATACATACATGTACACACACTACATATAGACTTAGGAAACTATATGGCACTCTACACCTCCATGCCTGTATGTGGCAGCAACCACATTAAATAGGGGGAGGTAGCTCAAAATAGCATGTACAGTCCTTTATGGAGTTGTTATTAAACAGAATGTGGTCTTGCCATCCTGGCTGGTGGAAGTGTTTTATTTCTGTGGGACTGGTTCCAGGGGAGTTGCGTCTGAGAAAAGAGGATCATAGGAACAGGGGTGGGTCTCAATGAGATTGTCTGATGGAGGGCCTTGAAAAGAATCCATGGTGTCTTGGAGAAACATCCCACAATAAGAAATATATGATGTACTATTTCTCATCGAGAAGATAAGAACGTCATCTGTTCCACTATACAGGGTTAAAATCTCGCTTGTATTGTGGCTACCATGAAACAAATCCCAGGCCATGACGACAGATTTGATGATAGACAGCATCACATTGACAGGATCCTTTTGTTTAGCACAGAGATTCCTTGTTGCACTGCAAAAGCATTTACCAGATGATGTGTCTAAGTTTTATCCTGGTATTGGTGATGTGCAGACACAACTGGTACAGTTGGTACAGTTTCACAACAGCAGGTTAGGATGAGACACAAAGAGGAATCTGATGTTGGGGTGGCACATGCACTTACCATGAGTAGTAAGACTCTGGTTTCATGGTTTATCTTTAAATCAGCACTTCTTAGCCTGGTATCCTCATATCAGTTCAGGGAATTGGTTGGAAAAGGAAATACCTTTTCCCTGGAAAGGAACAGCTCTGCAATTCCAGTATTATTGTGTCATCTGCCTCTTCCTATAGGGTTTTAGAATGTTAGGCCTGATCCAGTTGCATTTTGTTAATCATATGAGAATTCTAAGTTCTAGACATGAAAGATGTTTATTTCCTTGTGAAGATATTTATTTGCACTTTTTCACTGGTTATTTCAGGGGCTAACCAGTGTCACTTGACCTGCGTAAGGCATACTGTATTTCACAATCAGGACTTCTTATCAGATCTTTGCTTTTTGTGTTCTATTTGAAATTAATCTCCTCCCAGTTTACCCGCTGAATAGATTCTCATCCGTCCTTCGGTATGTATATCTGCATAATTATGTTAATTATGTTCATATATTTAATTGTGTTTTAACTCCTTTAGTTTTTTATCCCTCCACTCCTGAAAGTCCCCTAGTATTCACTCTCATTGTTTTTTGTTGTTGTGTTGTTCCCCCCTCATGGCATCTAAATTGTCACTATATATTTTTTATTGAAATGTAATGTCCTAAATGAAATCAGTTATTCCACATACATTTAAGACTTGAGTCCCTGGGAAAAGAACCCAACTCTGAGGTTGGAAGCAGTACCAAGAATGTTTTTTTTTTTCTTAATTTCACATTATGCTACAAAGATAGTGTGCAGCTGCTGAATGCTTCACCTAACATAACTCTTTTGTCATCATTCTACTCTAGATTTATCCCTCAGTTAAGTACTTCTCTGGATTTAGCTGCTTAGCAACAGCATGAACCTCACTCTGTGGTATTTGCCCCAGACTTTCATTCCTATTTCCTTCTCATTTTTCTGTTTAGACTAGATGGCAAATCTACTATATGCTTCTCTCATCTTACAGTCTTACAAGCTCTCTTAAGTTACTTTTTCAAGTAATTAATGAAAAGAGTAAATATAAAGGGCATAGTTCTTGCTGTACACCTCACTGGCTCTGCACTTTGCCAGCTGCAAGGGTATTTTCTATATAGTCCTTCAGACAGTTCATAGTTTCTGTGCCATATTATTAACAGCAAAAGGAGGACCAGAGACAACATTGGTCTGCTACATTATGAGGATACTCGTCTCACAAATAGCAACATAAACAAAACAGAGATGCTTAATGCTGTGTTCACCTGTCTTCAACACTGATGATGGGCCCTGGGACCCCTGGAACCTGAGTTGAAGGACTATGACTGTGCTAATGATAAATTCCCATCTGACTCTGAACTTGCGTGGGAACTGCTGATCCAGCTGGATGCATATAAGGCCCAACTGGAGTCATCCCAGGGTGGTCAAAGAGCTGATCAATATCATCACGAGACCTCTCTCAATTATTTTTCAATGGTTTGGGAAATATGGAGAGTTCCCAGTCGACTGAAAACTGGCAAATATCCTAGTTTTCAAGATGGGCAAGGAAGAAGACCCTGACAGGCCTGTCAGTCTCACTTCAGTGCCTGGTAAAATTGTGGAGAAGATAGTTCTAGGAGTTACCGAAAAACACCTGAAAGACAATGCAGTCATCGGTCATAATCAACACAGGTTCATGAGGGGAAAGTCCTGTTTAATGAGCTTAATTTCCTTTTATGAAAAGGTTATCCGACTAGTTGACCAAGGGAAGGCAGCTGAGGTAATCTTTTTGGATTTCATCAACATTTTTGATATAGTTTCTCACAGTATCCTTCTGGACAGAATGTCCAGAACATTGACTAGACAAAAACATAATATGATGGGTGAATAATTGGCTGATGGGTCAGACCCAAGGGGCTATAGTAAATGGGGTTACCTCAGGCTAGTGACCAGTCACTAGTGGGCTTCCCCAGGGCTCCATTTTAGGGCCATCTCTTTTTCATTGTTTTCATAAATTACTTGGATGCAGGACTTGAAGGAACACTAAGCAGGTTTGTAGATATAAATGTTACTAAACTGGGAGGATCTGTTGACTCCCTTGAGGGTAGAGAGGCCTTGCAGAGAGATTTTGACAAATTAGAGGGATGGGCAATCACCGACAATATGACGTTTAACAAGAGCAAGTGCCAAATTCTGAACCTGATACTTGACAACCCTGGATATATGTACAGACTGGGGGATGAGAGGATGGGGAGCAGTCGCACAGAAAGTGACCAGGGGGTTTTGGTCAATAGCAAGTTGAATATGAGTCAATGGTGTGCCCTGGCAGCCAAAAGGGCCAACTGTATGCTGGGGTCCATCAAACACGGCCTTGCTAGCTGGTTGAGGGAAGTGACTGTCACGCTGTACTCTGCACTGGTGCAGCCTCACCTTGAGCACCATGTGCAGTTTTGGGTGCCACAATATAATAGATAAAACTATTAGAGAGTGTCCAAAGGAGGGCTATGAAGTTGGAGAAGGGTCTGGAGGGCAAGACATATGAGGAGTGGCTGAAGTCACTTGGTTTGTTCAGCCTACAGAAGAGGAGACTGAGGGGTGACCTCATGGTGGCCTACAGCTTTCCTCATGAGGCGATTGGAGGGGCAAGCAATGATCCCTTCTCTGTGGTGACCAGCAACAGGACCAGAGGGAATGGCAAGAAGCTGCGACGGGTGGTTCAGGCTGGATATCAGGAAAAGTTTTTTCACTGAGAGGGTAGTTGGACAATGGAACAGGCTCCACTGGGAAATGGTTACAGCAGCAAGCCTGTTGGATTTCAAGAAGCATTTGGACAACGCACTCAGACACATGGTCTGAATTTTTGGGTGGTCCTGTGTGGAGCCAGGAGCTGGACTCAGTGATCCCTGTAGGTCCTTTCCAATTCAGGATATTCTATTATTCTAACTGCAAATTTGATTTAAGCATAAGATTATGTGATAAAGTTGGTCATAACCCAACCATCTCACAACTACCATTTCTTTTTACAGCCCATTTGTTTAAGTGCACTATAGAAGCTTGAGGAGGGCAAAAAAAGCAGATGATTTTTTTTTTGGCAGTTATATTTTCTCGTAAGCCTCCCATTACTGTCTTTTGCATTTGTTTCTGTGAGGAGTAATTGAGAAGTTTCTAATTTAAGCTTGTGTGACTTTAACTCTGACGCCATTTTAGTAGGTCTTCTATTTTATCATTTGTCCTTTAAATTAAATGAGTAGCTATTCAGTAAACAGCTAGATATTAACAGCTTTTAGATTGTTGTTCATATAAAGCAAACAGTTCTGTACATCATGTAGATAGTCTATGAGCATTTCCTCTACATTGTTTCCTTATCAATTTGCTACCGGACTGCTCAGCATTCTTTGTCCTCCATATCAGGTCCAATCCTTCAAGTTGGCTAGATATGGAGCATACAGTGTTTGCACAAGCAGCACATTGGAACTGCTGGAATGTGAGTGAATGTTCATCTGAAAGCTCAGTGCTTGAACTCGTAGGAAGTTTGTCTGAGACTGGCTTCATTATTCAGCAACCTAATCCCAGTGGGTGTCCACTGTTTTGTCTTTAGTACTACGAGTTTGCATCAGGACTTCCTGACTTCCAGCAAGCTGAGGGAGGGAGAGATGTGGCTTAAATCACAGGCATCCCAGTTGCAGAGCTGCCTAGTATTTCACACCCTTGATTTGAAAAAGGTGATGTTTGTGCATCTGTGCATATTTGTACATGTTGACTGGTTGACTGTCCTGTATGGGAAGGGGACACAATGAGAACTTGCAGTTATGGTCAGGACCAGCTTAAGCTTGCCTCCCACAAATAAAGCCTTAAAATTTTGCATCATGTGGCTTAAAATTAAAATATAAAATAAGATGTTTTTATCTGTTTGAGAATGCTAATGCTCTGTCATGGCTTTTATGCAGACATATTAATTACTGGTCTCTAGTCTTGACTAAGTTTTAGAGTTGTGCCCAAATCCTTTTTATGTGGCCAGGAACAACTTAGTGCTTGTTGTGACAGTATATTTAATAGTGTGTTTTTAATTATACCACTGCCAGGATTGGACTAATTTGGCAGAGCGATCTTTATTTGCTTAGCTGGTGATTGCCCTGGCTTGTATTGTCTGGCCACAAAACATGCACTTCTATACAGTGTTTGCACATCTGGTGTGTTTGTGTGTGTGTGTGTAGTTATTTTTTATGAACTCTTCGTTCTGTTTGTTTCTCTTTTCATGTATATATTAAGTAGCTTTGTCCATAGGATTAGCAAATTAGATTTTTTATAGACTGAAATAATATGCCAATGAAAAACAGTTACATGTTTTTTATTCAAGCACTTTTTTCTGGTTGTCTAATTGTTCATCACCGTGTGTTTTCTCCTTTATTGAAGTCATGACAAAGTCTCTTAGCCTTGTCATAACCACCCAAAGCCCTGTCTATTTTCTTGTTAGGCTTGCTTTCCTTATTTTTAATGCATTCATATTAATGAGTTTAAAAACAGGATTTCCGCTTTCAAATGTAATTGCCATTTAAAAGGAAGAGTTCAACTTCTTGCTAGACTAGAATTTCATAGATAACTTCTTGCACTTGTTAACTGAAAATCGGTAATCTGGCAATTAGTTGAGATTAGGACTACATTTTTTCTTGAAGATAGAAGGCAAAAGGATGGTGGTTTTTTTTTTTGTTGTTTTGTTTTGTTTTTGTTTTTGTTTTTGTGTGTGCGTATGGTGGTGGTGATTTCCCCAAAATTTCTGCTCTGATGGAGATTTTTAACCATTGTGTTCTTCGCAGAGTATTTCCTTATATGTTGGGTATCAAATGTAGTTCAGCAGGTGGTTGGAGCAGAAAATGCTGAACAAGATCAGCTCTATTTTAATGCTTTGAGTGTCAGTGACAAGCTTGGTTTTACATGAATCTTTGACCAATAGAAGTGGTTCTTAGCAACTGCATAGGTTATTTAAGACAAAAGCAAGTTTTTGTGATTTCAAACAGTCTCAGAGCTTCTTGTTTCTCAAGGCTTGTGCTTGGATTTTTTTTTGGGTAGAGCTGAGGTTTGATTTTCTGAATGAATAGGAAGGTCTCATTGATGATACAAAATCTGGGGAGAGCTTGATTTGGGAGAAGAATGTTTTTTTGTAGGTAGGTAGCCAAGTCTTGTACTTTCATCGGATAAGAGATGCAGGTTTTATAGTGACTGATCAATGTCACTTTGTATGCAGGACAAAGGTTTCAAGTTTAAACTTGGGGTGGGAGGAGGCAGGGGATAGGAGTACTGGGTTGCCTGAGGGGGTGTAGGCTTAGAGAGTTCGTGACAAAAGTCAGCTAACTGCACATTTCACACTTACTCAAGTACTTGGCATCAATTCAGTAAGATCTTATTAGTAAAAATGGAGGTGGAAACATCTCCAGACATCACAAGCTATCTTTGCAGTACTTTTAAAAATTATTATTATTATTATTGTCTCCTTCTGGCTCCCTGTACACATTAATGCATGCATACTTTTTCTCTGGTGAGAAAGTGGCACAGATGAATACTGCTTCTGCTCAAAGGGTGGGGACAGGGCATACCTGTAGTGGATCTTGAATGATGTCTTTAAAGAGCAGAAGTAACAACATCCATCTTTCTGCTTCCCCACAAAAATAAGTCCAATTCATCATATTTCCTCTGGGACAGCTAAGGGCGATAGGAGTGGAGGAGCTAAGTGTGTGTGCATGTGCAGGGAGGCGTGTTTGTGTCCTTATACCCTCAGGTGACAAAACATGAAATTTTCCAGGTTAGCTTGTGGCTTCCTGTGAGCTTCCCAAGCCCTTCCATGTGAATCATTTTTGTTCGAGCTTCATTTCTCCCAGCCCACAATCTGTCTGTCATGACTCACACACTCTCTGGCTTTTATTATAGACTCCATCTGCTTTCTCATCCAGTCAAATCTCTGTTTTTCTGTAACACACCATAGGAGAAGTGAGGAACTCGAGCAGAACATATATCTTTATTCAGGCTAGAGTTGGGGGAGGTGTGTTGACTCTAGCTTCTAAGTTTCTTCCCATCTTATCTGTTTCATTGCAATTGTTTGGCTAAGCTGCAAAATGTGGCAGAACCAAGTCTGTACTTGCTGGTAATAAGGTAGGGGCAGACTTGGAGAAACTTATCCGTCCTGAGGGTGTGTGGACCCTCAGGTCATATTTGGTCTTGGAGTGTTGTCACTCACTGTGCATTTATGGGTATATAAAAGAAATGTTGTCTCTCTTCTGCTTATACATAGGAATATCACGGTTACCTGGGAAAAATAGCAGTTGTGTTGTCTCTTCTTTGCAGGGAGGGGAAGGTGACACAAAGGTAGCAGGAAGGCTGTGTTCTAATGCCTGGCAATCAGATATGTACCCCAAACCTCTGGTGGAGGCAGGCAGCTGCTGTGAATGAGAGACTTGCCCTCAGATTGCCACTGTCTTCTCACAAGGACAGGGTGACTTTCAGAGAAGTGAAGATCACTTTGGCAGGTAAAGGCTGTCCCTAGATAGCTTAAACACAGGAACTGTGTGTAAAAGAATACATGGTAGGCTGGTGGGCTCTGAATTTCAGAGAACAAAAGCAAATCTCTCCCTCTCCAAGAGACCAGCTATGTAGATTTCCCTCTACCATCACTTGGTTACAGATTTCCCCATGCACGACTACCATAAAAGTGAATTTGGTAAAAGGTCAGTCCTTGGAACTAAAGCCAAAAGAGAATTTTCCTAGGGAGACTGGGCTAGATGTAACTATTTTTGACTTTCTTCAGAGACAGCCTCTGGAAAACCATCTGTTAAGGTGAAACCAGTCACTCTCATTAAGATAAACTTTTATAAATATCAGGGAAGAGGATGTGGCTCACTATCCAAGGCAATACTCCCAAAAACATAGTCTCAGAGCCTAAATTTCTCCCCTGTTCCTGATAAATGGAAACATATCCAAGGGACTGCTTGGGACTGCATCTAAGTGTCTAGACCAAAAACATAATTGAAAGAGAAGTAGAATGTTAGAGGAAAGCTGCAGAATAGACAAAATCAAATTCTGTATACTTACCAAGAAAACCCCACAAGGACATTGAGTTAAAGCAACATCTCTGAATGCAAAGGTTTTGCATCTATGAAATGACGTGACGAGACATCTCTTAGCAGGAAACAGATCAAAATCTCCTCCAGATCTAAATCTGGAATAGAGAGGGATGCTGCAGACAAGGGTTGAAGTCTCTGCTTTTAGTCCTGGTGGAGACACTGACAAAAGCGAGAGCTGGAATTCTCAGATCTGAGCTATGCAGAAATATGTGGAAAGTAGGTAAGGTTGAATTACCAGGAAAAAGAGCATACTTGAGAGATAACTTGTTTTCAAAGTGTAGAAAATGTGACTTGCCTCTGCTGTATTTCTTGTCAGCCTGCTAACACTCCATAGTTCTTTATTTTTTAATTTATTTTAAGTTCTTGTATTTTAAGACTATAACTCTGTAAAAATTTTGAACAGTGCTTTAGAGAGACAAACACAGATATTGAAATACAGGCACATACATGCTGTTTTACTCCTCTTCTTCCAACACAGAGGATGCCCCCACGTACAATTTAAAAATTATAGAGGTAGGAAAGCAAAGAGTCTTTCCTCCCTTGCAGTGCTTTTCTTAAAGCTGTGGCTGAATTCAAGACATGAGGTGTAGACCAAATATATTTCCTCCCACCTGTTTTTCGGGCTTGGTTCAGCTAAAGGACAGAGGAGAAGCTCCTAACTGCACTTCCACCCAGCAAAATCCCAGAGTAAAAATTAAGAAAGAGGAAGAATGTTCTTGATGGGAATGTTTTGGGGAGTGCAAGGTAAGAGCTAGCCAAAAGGATCTGTGGCAAAATGGACAGGATTGCAGACAGAAGCAGCAATATACTTTTTGGCTGGAGTTCTGATTTGCACTGGTGTATGCAGGTCAGGTGCGACTGGAAGGATGACACCAATAGAGAATGAGAAGAGCTGCTACTCCTCCACTTTTTACATAGTAGATTGACCCAGAGCATGCTGATTGTGTCCAGCACTATTCATGTCCTCTTATGATCCTGTGTGACATGTTGTGTAGACACCTCACCTCAAGTGAAAGCAGAGGCCTTAAACATTATGAGCCTGCCCCTTAGGCACCTTGCAATCCACATCTGACTCCTGTACACACCCACAGAGTCCAGTAACCCAACTGGTATTTGCACATAAAATGGCAAAAAAGGGCCAGTCCTCTGTTTCTTCCCCCAGCTGAATCAATCCTCTGTTATTGCCAAGAGCATCCAAAGGCTTCTGTTTGAGGAGCACGCACGAGAAGACTGGCTCAACGGAAGATCACAGTGGGCTCACAGCAGTTATAAAGGGACATCTTCATCCTCATCTTCATCCTCATACAGATCAGTGGAGCGTAGGCTTATGTCCTTGAGGATGTCTGAGATGTCTTCAGCAACTGGTCTTGTCAGCTCCATCTCTTCCAAATCTGTATCAGTGGCATAATTGGAATACAGGCCTTCCCCTTCATCATGCAAGTGAGAGGGTTGTGGGGAGTGTGAGTAGGGAGGTAGTGGGCTTTCTGTCCCCAGGTCTGCTGCATTCTGTGCTGCCACCATGCAGCTGTCCTGCTGATTCCATGCTTGAGTGGCCTGGCTGATCTTCTCACTGCTGATTGAAGTCCGGTTTGTGTCACGGAAACTGGCAAGGGGAGGGCGGAGGCGAACTCCAGAGCGTGTAGAGCCCTCTATTGCCTTCTGAAGCTATTAGAAGAGAAAAAGTTCAGAGAAAAATGGATGAGAGGGAGACTGACTCAGCCCTACACTGCAGAAGTTCATCAGCTCTCAAGAATAAAGGGCTTTAAAAATAGAGTAACATCTCCACCTCTGGAGCCTGGGGAGATCACCTTTTACACAGGTATTGTAATTTTTGTTCTGTGGTAAATAACAAATTCTGCACCAGTGAGACAGTAATAGCCACTCAGTTAAGAGCTCTTGTTTCAGGAAAAGGACAAACCATCTAACATGCCTGTAAACCCCTGCTGCCTTCTCTGAAAGTCATCCATTCCACTACATGGCTTCCAAAGTGCTGGGGTTGTTTCGCTTGGAGAAAACAAGGCTCGGGGAGACCTTACCATGCTCTACAATTACCTTAAAGGAGGTTGTAGCAAGGTGGGGATTGGGCTCTTCTCCCAAGCACTAAGTGATACGACAAGAATAAATGCCCTTAAGTTGCTCCTGAGGAGGTTTAAGTCGGATATTAGGAAAAATTTATTCGCTGAAAGGGTTGTGAAGTATTAGAACAGGCTGCCCAGGGAAGTGGTTAAGTCACCATCCCTGGAGGTCTTCAAAAAACATGTAGAGCTTAGTGACATGGTTTAACAGCAGACTTGGCAGTGCTGGGTTAACGGTTGGACTTGGTGATCTCTGAAGTATTTTCCAACCTAAATGATTCTATGACTCAGAACTCAACACTCAATTGAAAATATAGCGATCACAGTTATATATATTCCTAGCTGGATCCCCAACCTGTAAGTGTTTCACAATGATTCACAGGATGATTGCAGTTGATTAGGAGATGAGAGAATCTGTACTTACCTCTTCCAAAGCCAACACTCCCCTCAGCTTCCCCATACTGGTTATGTAGGCATGGCTGAGTCCCAGTAATGAAAACAATGTATGTGTCTAAGGAAAAACACACACACAGAAACATTTTAGAGACCTTGGAAACTGGTAATGTGATATCAGGTGCTAGACCTTTGATTTATAAATGGGAATCCCAAAGGTATACAATACTGAAGTTACCCCAGTGAGAACTACTACTTCTATTCCCCTTTTGTAGCTAGCAAATACTACCCTTTGGTCCTTCTGCTGAGCTATGAGTTAGGAATGTGTTCATGATGTAGAGCACATTCTCTTCCTATCTTCCATCTCCCTGTACATTTAGGGACTTGTGAGGATCCTTTTCCATTTTGGTACTGGAAAGTGACTATCACATAGTAATATGCATTGTCAGAATCTACTTAGGTTATTTATTCCAGTACTTTCCTTACCACCAGAGGCCTTTTTCTTTTTTCTTTTTTTTTCCAGAATACTTCCCATCAAAACTTCAGCTTGTTGCTTTTTACCCAGTGCAGTGGGAACACTGGAAACAAGTTACTCCCTTTCTCTTACAAAGACTTCTGAAAAAGAAAGGTATCACACTACTATCAGTCTTCTGTTCTTCAGCCTAAATATACTCCATGCTTTCTGAAACTTTCAGCATTCTCAGTGCTCATCTGTGGAATATTTTTAACCTCCAATTTCTTTAAACTGAGCTGGACTCTACCTGTAGCCTTACATGAAGTGATTCTTTCAGAGCTGTTATTTGCCTTTTTCTTTAGCATCACATGAGATGCTGAATGTCATGTTCAAGTGTAAATTAAGGAAAATGTCAGTCTTCAGGCAGAAGACATTTTACCCTAGCATGAAAGAAAATCAGGCTGGTTAAATACAATTTGATCACGATAAGCTGTGCCATTCTTTCAATTTTCAGTATTGTTACACCTAGCTCTAACTATGCATACCTCAAGTAGCTTATTTATTTATTTATTTATTATTTATTCCTGCATTTTTTTGTGCATCCAAGTCAACTTATGTCTGTTATTTCAGAGTTTATCTGAAAAAGAGCAAATTGTTCATTTTAAAAAGAAGTATGGAACTGTTTTCATTTGCACTCTTCAGGTATCCTTTCTTGTACTCCCTAAACTCTCAAATGCTAGTATTTTTCAGATTGCTTCACTTAGACCTTTAGAAAACACCAAACTCATCTTAAGTGTATGCTAGCCTGTTCTTATTTTGCTAAAGACTGGGATAACAGTAATTAATTTAATGCAAGGCACCTGATGACACTTCACATTAAATAAATATTGATTAAAAACTTGCAGTGTGCACTTTTGCTTCAGTAGACCAGTTTCCCTTTCCATTTAGTGAAACCCCAATCTTCTCTTACTCCTGATATACCTATGTAACGATTGTTTTTCCCCCACTCATTCTGCACTGACTCTAGAAGTCTTATCACAGAATACCCCAAGCTGGAAGGGGCCAGCAAGGATCAGAGTCCAACTCCTGGCTCCACACAGGAATACTTAGGAGTTAAGTCATTTGTCTGAGAATGTTGTCCAAATACTTCTTGATCTCCAGCAAGCTTGGTGCCATGATCACTTCCCTGGGGAGCCTGTTCCAGTGCTCAGCCACCCTCTTGGTGAAAACCCTTTTCCTAATATCCAGGTTGAACCTCCCCTGTTGCAGCTTCATGTTGTTCCCTTGGGTCCTATCACTGGACATCAGTGTAACCTAGCTTCTTCTTTCCTTGTGCTTCAGGTCGATGACGAGCCTATAATATAGGCTGGTTTGAAGAAACTTTTCTCACACGCTGAGGCAGACTCTACACCTTGACAGAAACACTGAGAAATTCAGGAGTGTTCATTCCAATCTTGTGCACCAACAAACCAGGGTGTATTTCTCCAGCTAATGTTCCTAGCATTATAGTAGCGTATACTGCTTCTGTTAGTGTAATGTCTGGAAAATCCTAAGTTGTGTCCAAAAGCTATTTTAATAGATGTACTCCAATGTCTTAACTTCTAACCTTTCATTTTCCGGGAGACTAGTATCACACAGATACTGTATCACACAGAAAGGAATGGGAACAAAATTACTTCTGTATCTGGATGTGGAAGTAGCTGGTGATAATTATAATTGGATGAGGAAAAAATGAGTCAGTTGGAGGTGAAGAAAAGGAGAAGAAATGTCATAGACTAGTCTTGCAATGATAGATGGGGTGGAGAAAAACAGACTATGCCTCAGAGAGAGTTCTGCACCCACCTTGTGCAGGGAAGTTCTCTCCACCAGTTGAAAAGGGGAAGGGTCTATGCAGCAGCAGTCAAAGCATACATCCTTGTTCAGCTCCTCCTGTTCCCAAGCATCTATCTGACACAGAAAAGGAGAATCACTCTTACAGTAATTAGCAGTGTTGCTGGTTATGTACCCAAACCAGGTCCATTTGCCTGTTCTTCCACTCCATGTAGATTGTTCACCTGCTTTCCCCATTATATTACCCCTTTCATGTTTTCCACCCCTTCCGTGGCAGGTATCAAGTCCCTGTGTGAACAGACCAATTCCAGTACCTCTGAGTTTTTCTTGGAAGGTGAAGCATTGCTCTTTCCTGCTTAGAGAGAGTGAACATCTTAGCTTTCCTTTCTGAGCTGACATTTCCCTTGTCATTACACATAATACTTCCTTTGTGCAAAGAATAAAGGAACATAGACCCATAGATTTAGGTGAGAAGGGAAATGTGGAGGTCTCTAGTCTAACAACCTGCTCACAACAGAGTTGACTTCAAAGCTAGATCAGATTACTCAGAGCCTTACTCAGTACATCTAGCAGAACAATCTTTTATTGTGTGAGACTTGCCCACTGTATAAGTCTCAGAAGAAGAAAATGGCTTTATCTTTGGCTTTATGTGGTAATTGCTGATGTTGTAATTGCATTTCAGGAGCTGAATTGCAAATGATAGGGAATGGGCAAAAGAAGCACTCAATTGACATCAATCCCATTCAGCATCCAGTCTTACCTCTTCTGGTGTCATTGTATCAATGACTTCCACCGGCTCCTGTAGGAGAAAACACTGGTCAGGATAGATGAAGTACACAGTTTCACAGAGACAGAAAGAAAAGATGTACACAGCCTCCTTATCCACTGTGGTCCCCTTTTTATTCCAAATAGCGATTTACTAAGTTATTAGGTTTTCTTATTACTAGTATATTAAAAGGTGCACTCTATACTTAATCTTCTTCCCTTGTGAAAAAACACTGATGGAGCAATTTAGGTGCTTAAACATGGTCATGTAATACTGCTTTAGATGCTCTCAGACATCCCACATGGGGTCCAACTACTACCCTAGAGAGAATGGGTCTCCCATAGGCTCTATATGATATCCACTAACCCTGTACAGACATTTCAAAACCATAAGGGCAACTAACATGGCACAAGACAAAAGCATTTTTTTTCATTTTTAACTACCTAAAACTGTTTGCCAAATGGACTAGAAATGCACTTTGTTCCAGGTTAGCCAAAATGATGTTTACTTGGAAAAAGATGCCCAGTCTCAGTCATGATGGCAGCCTTGACACCTGAGCACAAATAGCTCATTAGCAAGATGCACACTCTTCTATAGCAATCACACCCTTTCTTCTTGGAGGGAGCTCCCCACTGACACTGTCAGAATTCAGGACCATAAGTATGTACACTCTTTGGTCATATTCTGAATGGCTCTGTGTAGAAGGTTCTATTTCTATCACATCCCTTCTCTCTTCAGGGTATTGCTAGGCTTTCTGTATCCCTAACCTGGATATCACTCTCTCTTTCAAGTGGACGGTTGAAAGGACACAAGAGCTGCTGGATCAGTTGCCTCAAATTCCAGAAATTGCCTGAAAGATAAAAACAAACGTGGATGAGAGACAAGAATGAATGAGAGACAAAAATACAAAGCACCATGCCCATCTCCTTGCCCAAGGCAGGCTGGGAAATAGTATGAGGGACACGTTAACTGTGAATGACAGGGTTCAGCCAGCCACAGTCTAGCATTCAGTTTGTAAAACAGTGGCTAGGACATGCCAGAATAAACATTTCCATGCAATATCTTTTCCTCAAGGAGAGGAAAGAAACCATTTACAAAATAGCGCTTGTGGATGATAATCATAGATCAGTGACCCTGAGGAAAAAACAGAAGCAAGACTACCAGGACAGTAAACAATATGATACAAGGGAGAAACTGCTGTGAGTAGAGGTTTCTGCAATCTATAAGGAAAATGTGATTTAGAGGATGAGCATGAAAAGGAAATTTGAAAATTACTTCAAAGACAAAACACCAAAAGGACAGAACGTGACAGGTACAAAAGGGTGAGAAGTGTACGCTGGGCTAACAGTGTAATGGCTGAGATGAAAATGACTGCAGAACTATTCTCCTAGGAAGGGCAGTCAGGAATTAGAAAAGGGGAGAAGATAGGGTTTGGTGCTATTGTGACATGAACAAGGCTGTGGAGAAAAACACAGTCAGAAAAAACAACAGTTCTGAGCCAAACTGAAAATGATGGTAGGGAAAATCTTTTGAAATCACCCTTGCTATGTTTCCTCTCGTCACTCCTTGATCACTCAGCACTACTGTCACTTAAAGTGTCTCACACAATGTCCTTGTTTTGATATGATTATTTTAATGATTTGGTAAGGAAGGTGAATGGCTGTTCCACCACTCTACTGCCATGGTAGCATAATGCAGATTTTCTTATGCCTTAAAGGTTTGGTCATACATGAGTGGTGTTAAGAATCCAGAATGTGCTATATGCTATATTATATGTTAACCTTTGGCTGTCTAAAAGCACGAGCCAGGGCCCTGTTCTGTGTATTTTTTCTCAAGATTTGGCTACACCACTGTGCTTACTCACTGTCTGCATGTTTCAAGACACATAAAGGAAAACTAACAAACAAACAACAACCAACCAAACAAACACAAATAAAAAAAACACCATCCTGTATCAAATGTACATGGTATAGGAATCATAAATGAGATATGAACACAGTATTGGAAACATAGGTCATAAAGGTAGAGCACCACAAAAAGAACACAATACGTTGGTATTTGTCCATCAAATTAATGTAGCTGAAACAAAGAGATGTGCATCCAAGGGAGGAGTTGTTCAGTTTTGGAGATGGTTGAGCAACTCCAAAAATAAGTACAGCTGTTTAGCTCTCAGGCTTCGTTTCCCAGGAAGATTAATTCACAGGGTGAAGAGATGGGACCTTTCCATGCAGAACCTTCAGAAAAAGTCAAAGGAGATGTTATTGCAAATGATGGAGTTGGGAATACTGACAGAGAGAGAGCAGCCTGAGTGGACCTACTTTTGCCATGCTCTCTGGGGGATCACAAACAGAAGATAATTTCAGGTATGTTACACTGACAGTGAGGTGCATTTACAAAGTGCTTTTAATACAGGAAAAACAGAGAAAGCTGACAGACCAATTCCTTCTCTCAGTGTTTGGGAAGCCAGCACCTTGCACAGACACATACACACAGCAAGTTTAAAGTTTCCATAATCTAACAGATACGGCTGGGGCATGCCAGAAGTTACCATACCTGGGGGTTGCTGTGGCTCCAAAATTTCTTGTGTCTGTTTAACAGGACTTGTTGGGCCATTGGGTTCCTCTGGGTAACTAGGAGTGGGAGTTGGTGGTGGGGGCAGCTGTTATTGAAAGGAGAGAAAATTAGATCCACCCTGTGTCATTTCTTTTTCAGCCTCTCCAAATGTCTTGCTGCTTCTTAAGCAGTCTTTATGAAGTCTCTTCTCTTCCCCCTCACCTCTGCCTTCTCATCTGTATCCTCATCCTCATCAACATAAGCAAAAGACTCATGCTTCAGCTTTGGCGGGATTGCCCCTGATCCCTTACTGTGTCCATTGTAAGGTGCCTCAGCTAGCTTCTGCTGCATTTCTCTGTTGAGGCACCGTCGCCGTTCTGGGCTGATATGTCTCTGGAGGAGTGCCTGCAGTTCAGAGCGCTCCACAGACCCCAGTAGGATCATGGTCTCTGCATAACAGAATAGAGAAACAGTTAAACCCCCTCAAGGTTTTGAATGTCTCATGCTACTTGCTGCCCCTTCCTCCTTCCAACCTCTTCAAAGTACTCTGACTAGCACTATCATGAGCTATAAAGGAGGCATTGACCAGCCCTGTTAATTGCTGCTAATATGCTCTGAGGCTCTGGGAAGCTAACCATCAGGCTGTGCCACTTCTCAGTACCATGTCAGGCTCTTTACAATGGAGATCCCTCCCCGTTCTCAAAGTTCCCCCACACCTCTTTTGCCTGCTATATCTTCTTCACTCCCCACACTCCAGCCTCCCTTGCTGACAAAGCTGAAACAACCTTCTCTCATACATGATACATAGTGGAAGATATTTAGGATTATTATTATTATTATTATTATTATGTAGGTCACACTATCTTCTTCAGTGTATAATTTGAGAGCTAGTTTCTTTGATTCTGGGTTGAGACAGTGTTCAGGAAGGACTAGTCTCTCCACTTTGCTGACCTGGTGAGTCCACCAAAGGCAAAGTCTTAACAGTGGTGCTTTGAAGAAGAGTTTGCAAGTCTCGGTATTTACAGTTGGAGGAGACAAACTTCACATCTTGAACCATAATATCTTCAACAAAGACATTGTATTTGCTGTGAATTTATGGACAACAAAGTTAAGAGTTAGCATATTAAAAATGTCTAGCAGATAAATTCCTCAAAGAAACACATAAAATGATCACTTATTTAAAAAGTGTTCTCTATACAGTTGCTAAATAATCTTCTGTAAGAGTAACCAAGGAGGTCTTTGCAACAGGATCAACACAGATTAACTAGATATTCATTACAGCTGTATTTCACTCCATTACTTCCCATGAAAAAATTACATGCCTTTCTATGCACATACATATATATGTTTTATATATACATGCCTATGTATATTATATATACTATATAGAGAAACATGTATATGAATAATTGAACTTTGTTCTAAGCAAACTATGAAAATAAAATACTTCAAACATTTTTTGAGAAAAAAATTCCAACCACCAAAACTTCCAAACTGAAGCAATTTGGTAATATTTACAGAAATTCAGTAATATTGCAGATGATTCAAACCTGTGCTATCAGTGAAAAAAAGAACTTTTTCTCCATTTTTGTGTATTAACCTTATTTTTACTACACCTCTTTTTTTTTTTTTTTTTTCCTCACCCCAGACCTATTCTGCTTTTTTATTTTCTTTGTAGCTCAGTCTCTCTGTCTCCTTTTCATGACCTTTTCTTCTGCCATGATCTCACTGTGTTGTTTTACTTCTTCACTACTCCCTACATCCACCTCAGTTTTTCTACTATACCTTATATGATTCCAGCCCAGGTCTGGCAGGTAAGGTAACTTCTTCACCTGGATGATGCTGTCATAGAGGCTGGGTTGCAGACTCTGGGCCACCATGTTGGCAAGAATGACAGCTACCATCATGGGCAGGATGTGAGAAATTTGACCTGTCAGCTCAAAGCAGATCACAGCAGTGGAGACAGTGTGGCTGACTGCTCCTGTCAGAGCTGCTGCACCTTTCCCAGGTAGGGTAGAAAAGGAATTGGGAGAGAAGAGGAAAGACTGTCATATAGAAACAGAATATCAAGTCAGCCAGAAAAGACATGAAGATGGGATCAGGTGAAGAAAGAGAAAGACATAAAGACTCACCAATGACAGCATACCCTCCAGGTAAGATTTTATAAACAATACCATCAAAGAGGATCCCATCAGGAAAGAGTGATGCCATGATTTCCCCAATAAGACGTCCAAACGCAGCACCTGGAAAATATCACCAGCAGTTATGGAATTAACATATGAGGAGCACCCAGTCTGCGCTGTGCAGATATGCTGGGCAAGTACTGGCGTACTTTCTAACAGAAACAAAACCAAAACTTATGTTAAAATGACACTAGGGATTAAAGAGAAGCTCTCTGTTACAAAATATGGAAGTTAAACTCCAAAGGGAAAAAAAAGTGCTAAGATAAGTAAATACAGTTGAACCCTCATTCTTCCTTAGAAACACCAAGTGTGAAGGTATTTGTGATTCCCAGCCAGGAGGAAAATTTTTTTAAAAGGCAGAGTATTTTTTGTCTTAGTTAGGACCACAGTTGGAGACCTTCATGTACTCGTTCTATGAAAGTCTAAACACTAAAATAATAGGCTTACAGAAAGGTTTAGGTGGGAAGGGACCTCTGGAGGTCTTTGATTTGACCCCTGCTCAAAACAGGGCTAATTTAAAAGTGAGAACAGGTCACCTAGGACCTTGGCCAGACCAGCTTTAAAAGTATCTAGGGATGGTAATTCCCCATCCTCATTCTAGAAACCTTAACCCGGGAAACATTTTTTTTCCCCTATGACTCTGAGAATTTCCCTTGTTACTTGTGCCTTTTACCTCCTGTTTACTATATGCCTCTGAGAAGAGTCTTTCTATCCTCTGTATACCTTGCTGCATTAGGTGGTGAATTAGGTGGTGAAGCCTAGAGTTAGATTTCATCTTGGCCTTCTCTTCTACAAGTTGAACAATCACAATTTCTTCATGCTTTCCTTCATTTTGTGCTCCAGCAATCTCAGTGGCCCTACACTAGACTCACTGCACTTTGTCAAAATTTCTGCATAAGTGGACACAAAATAACAGTGAAAAATAGCAGAATTGTCCCAAAAATACTGATTGCTGGGAAATAACCATTTTCTTTGTCTTGCTCTCTGGACTTTTCCTAATAAAGTCTTGCTTGTTGTTAGCTTTCATTACTGCAATGGCATGCTACTGATGGGTTCAGTTATTGCCTTCAAGAACCCAAAGGCTGTTAATATAGTTCATTTCATTTAATAGTTGTGAATAGTAATGCTGAACATCGTGTGTCTGTGTTTCTTTTTCTTAGTCTTTTTTTTTTTGTGTGTGTGTCTTGGAATTAAAAACAGTTAAAAAACAATAAACCCCCATATGTCACCATGTCACCATACTCCAGTCAGAAGAAAGAGAAAAAGAATTAAGTGGTATTGCAGGTACTAATTTTGAGGTTGTCTCTTCTCACTGGGATTCAGGAGCAAAAGGAGCAACTATTATTAATTGTAGTATGAAAGTTTCTTTGTAGGTAGAAAGGCAAAGAAATGAGAAGGCCATGGCATAGCATGCCTTCCCACAGCTTTGCTTCCCTTATATAAAAGGACAAGAGGGCGTGGGAAAGGACCCCCTCAACAGAGGCACAGAGACTGGTATATGAACTACTAACTGAGCTTGTCATAGGCAGTGATAAGCAGACTCTTCATCCTCTAGAAGAAGCCTGCCAGGTACCTATGCACTATCTCTCTCATCCTTTCCACCTGTCAGACCTATACACAACACTAAATTCAACTCACCCAGAACAAAAACAGGCATGAAGCCTCCACAGGGGATTGGCATTGTAGTAGCAATGACAGACATCCAGAACTAGAACAGAGGTAGAGGATGCAGTTGTTAGTGAGCAGCAATAGCATTTCCAGCAATCCCACTCTACTGCCAAGCTGGTGAATCCATAAGGAGACACATTCTGGGGGATGTGGCAGTTCAGCCAGAAAGTGAAGGGTAAAGGGTCTGTGGGCTGTGAAGGGGAGATGGAAGAACTCTAGCAACACAACAAAACTGATGTAAAAGACCTCTGGGTGACTGCTATGGTGACAGGGAAGCCAAATCACCAAGAGAATGAACATGAGAATTCCTTTGCCACGGACCTCTGAAGGTGAGATTTCCTACTGCTTGTTTCTGTTTGTTTTTGTTTTGATGTTGTATAATAAATACAGTTTATTTTTATTTTATAGAACAAGGTTGTCAAAATTTCATAGGCTCAGAAAATTTTCACTGTGAGGGAACTCTAGAGGTCTCTCACTCAACTCCCTGCTTCCAGAAGGGCTAATCCCTAAGTTAGATCAGTTTTCTCAGGATCCTGTCCAATTGAATTCTGAACATTTTGAAGGATGGAGATTCCCCAGCTTTTCTGAGCAGCTGTGTCACTCCTAACTGACACTAAAGGGATAATTTTTTCCTGAATTCCACCTCCCATATGTTTCCCTTTTTATAGCTTGTACTGTTGCCTCTTGTTCTCTCACTGTGTTGGGCAAAACAATGAAAATCTGTCTTGATAGAATAGAATAGTCTATTTGGAAGGGTCCTATAAAATCGAGTCCAACTGCCTGAATAGTCTCAGAACTAACCAAAATTTAAAGCATGTTAAAGGCATTATCCAGATGCCTCTTAAACTCTGACAGGCATGGAGTATCAAATACCTCACTAGGAAGCCTGTTCCAGTGTTTGAACACCGTTATGGTATGGAAATTTTTCCTAATATCCAGTCCAAACCTCCCCTGGTCCAGCTTTGTGTGGTTTCCTTACTTCTATCATCTGTTATCAGGGAGAAGAGACAAACACCTTCCCCCTCTGCTTCCCCTCCCCAGGAAGCTGCACAGAGCAATGAGGTCACCTCTTATCCTCCTTTTCTCCAAACTAGACAAACCAAGTGTCCTCAGCATAGGACATGACATCCAGCCCTTTTACCAGTTGGTTGCCCTCCTCTACATATATTCAAGTATCTTAATATCATTTTTACATTGTGGAGCCCAATACTGTACACAGTATTCAAGGTGAGGCCACACCAATGCTAAATATCAAGCACTTCTTGTGACTGGCCAGCCACGCTGTGTCAAATGCACACTAAAATGTGGTTTGCCTTCTTGGCTGACAGTTAGTGCTGAGGCTGATCCAAATGCTGACTTAGACCAGCACATGTAGTCTTCTGGAGGCAACAGCCTAAATGAGACTCAGGATAGATATACCATGTAGTCCATCCTTTTATTCAAGTAAATTAGACCTTATCTGTTTGGTACACCAAATTACGACAGAAGCAGAATCCTCAGCTGCCTGTCAGAAATTTGATACAGTGTATTACTTTAGATGGAAACAGCATTGTCAGACATTAATGCCAATTTCTGATCTATTGAAATATTTAACTGATATTTCAAGGTGGCCTCAGCTCTTTTTGTTCTTAAGAAAAATCAGCATTTCTATGATATTTTTTATACACATACACACACACTGGTCTGGAAAACCTCTTTCTTGGCACTTGGATTTTGGAATATAACGACTACTTCTTTTAAATCTCTTCTCTTGCTCTGTGATGTATCAGTTACACAGTTAATCCTTTCAGAGGCCGAACAGATGCAATTTCTATGGGCAATGTTAGGTCAGAACATTGAATCTGCTGCTGCTTTCCTAGAAGTGAGCAAAGCTGGTCTCAGCTACATTTCTCCACTATGCTAGAGTACTACTAACAAATCCTTGACCCTCATGCACATATAGATCATTTTTGTCTCCTGTCTGTAGTCAGGAGTATCAAGTAGACAGTATCGCACTCTATTTAGGACAAATATAAATTAATTGAGAGGTTTTTTTACTCAATTACTTGTTTTACCAGATCTTGTGAGACTTGTCTTGAAGTAGTCTTTTATTGCCAGCCACTACACAGTGGCTCCTGAAACTCATTCAGCAGGATGCTTGAGGACAATAAACTAGGGAGCAGTCAAGGAGGTAAGTGTATTAAGGCCAGGAAATTATTCCCTAATAACATTAGGGAATTTTGCACTCATGGTGGGCAAACATCACATCAAAAATGTAAGACCCCATTTCAGTCATAGTGTTTCATTAAATGCCAAGCAGCTTCCCATTGTCAAATAACATCATCTTACAAAGTACCAGGAACATTCACTTTGACTGGAAAAGGCTTCTTGAGCTAGATTTCCTTACCTTCATGAGAAAGAAAAGCAGGATGATAATGAAGACACTGACTTTGGGGTGGATCCAGGCAGCAGATTTACCTAGGATCTGGGGGTCTCCTGTGTGTTTTGCCCAGGTATAGTTATCAAAGAGAGAGCTGATGGCTTCCCGTGGCATCAACTACAGAGCAAAAAAACAGGGATAAACTGTGAGATTAGACAGAATAAATATTCTACCTATGTTCCAAGAAAATGGAGATGTTTACTTCAGTAATTTGTGATTATGAGACTTAATTCACATTTTTAATCTTCTGAAAGAGAAGAGTGACTTTACTGGAACTGGTGAAAGGATAACTAATTCTGCACATGGGGTAACATCTTTCTAATTACTTGCTTAGAAGAGTGGACCTTTTCCAAGTTTTATATGAAGAGGATAGCAGAGATCACAAGTCTCAGAGTACAGTCCCTCTTCAGTCCAAAGTTCTCCCAATTTTTTTTTCC
Organism: Oxyura jamaicensis; assembly: GCF_011077185.1. Classification (NCBI taxonomy): domain Eukaryota; kingdom Metazoa; phylum Chordata; class Aves; order Anseriformes; family Anatidae; genus Oxyura; species Oxyura jamaicensis. Next base: position 80,505,309 of record NC_048893.1, on the reverse strand, counting down.
CCTTTCCAGGATGTAATGTTACTGGGGCATAGAGGAAGGGGAGACTGCTCTACAGAATTACATGGAATTGAAAATATACTTCCCACTCTCACCTCTCCTGCCATGAACTGTCCAAACCCTGGAGGAAAGGTCACAGTTGCTATAAGGAAGGATATAACCCCAGGGTATATGAGGCGGCTGGAAAGAAAGAAAAGTCTGTTAAAATATAACCTCGCATTTTTTTCTTGTAGCAGTATCACTTCAGGATTATAAATGCTATTCCATGAAAACTCTGTCACATCTGTATCCATTACTTTGGAACTGTGTAACTGACAATTTAATGCCTTGCTCCATTGATCATCATCATTCATAGAGAGTTCAACTGACAGCAAAGCCATTTTTTCCCATCAGGATTATTGTTAAGGGGAACGAGGGAGGGATGTACAAAATGCATAGTGTTGAATGTATAGTGGTGATGTGTTTTAACAATTGTGTGGTGACCCATCATCAAAAGCCAGCCTCTTCTCCAGTTGTGTGTGATTCAGTTTTGCCTTTTCATCCCTCATGCAATATATCCTGTCCTAGTGTCTTTAAATGTGTTTTCCCTTCCCCCCCCACATTTTGGCATGCATCCTTTGTTGTATTAATTCTTATGGGAAAATACTGCTTTACTTTCCTTTGAATTCCTGACCAACACATTTTTTGGGAAGTCTCTGTAAGGTCTTTGCTGCTAAGTGCTTTATTTCATTTTGCATTTGTCTTCCATATTGCAGTTCACACCCTTCAGTTGCTATCAGTTTCTCCTTCTGTTTATTAAGCATTCAGTGATTGCAATACTGTAGTACCTTCTTTACATATTTGTCTACATTTTGATTTTAGATGTATTTCAGATTTTAAAGATGCAGTTATGTTTCTGTTGTTTTAAGTTTCTTAAAATATAAATGTTAATTCTTTCTTTTGCAAAAAGAAAAAGATTTTTAAAAAAATAACACAAAAAACAGTGCCTCTTAAGAAACAAAACCATTGATTTTGTGATTGATTGGACATTTCCTGTCCAATCAGTAGTTTCCTTTGTCATCTTAATAAATATTACAGAATCCCTTTTCAATCAAGATGCAATTTGAAATTATTGGGACTGATTTAGAAGAAAATCCAGGTCAGAATATCTTCTTCTGATATTTGCAGATATCTTACTGTGATATAAATTCAGTTTCTCTTAGTTTTACTATCTTACATTTGAAATAGTTCTACTAGCTTCCAGAAAGTATTTGTTACTATCCTATATCAGTAGGGTATCCAAATCTGGTCTCTAAAAGAGAGCATCTTCAAAGGCACTCACTATTTGGTGAGAAACTGGCTTAGAGCTGTATGACGCCGGATGCATAGGACCACTTGACGATTAAGATAAACAAAAAATGCTCCAAGGAATCCAGAACATATCCTAAAGTGGAAGAAATTAAACAAAAATCATACCAAACAACAGAAAACACACAACCAACCAACTAAAAACTGAGTTTAAATGTTTTTCATCTTCATACATTATGACATCTTTTAACTTCATAATATGCAGTAACTCACTTGAAGACTGACTCCCTGATGAAAGGGGAGAGGTGGTTTTGGATTTCTTTGTCACATGCTGAGAATTTTCTCTTGAATTTTCTCTTAGATGGAGAAATCTCATGTCAGGATATGATGTCCAATTCCAAGACATGGCAAGGTTGCTGCTTAGTTCTAGCTGTTCCCTTCCTTTTATATGCCCTGGCCTAGAAAGGCTTCCAAAGATGCCTTGTACAGATGCACATGTACACAGACACACATGAATACATACACACAGCTGTATCAGTGAAGAACAGTGAATGAACCATGACTCTGTAGGCAATATAGTGTGATAATGTTTTTATCTCAGCTACAGTTTGTTGAATACAAGGTTTGTTAGTAGTTCAAGTGAGAATGAATGTACAAAGAACTATTAGTACTTGTGTTTCTGTGGCTGTCTCTAATTTTAACTGTTCAAATACTTGGATGACAGGAACTGTATTAGGATCTACAAAGAAAGACTGCCAGATTTTAGTGGGGTCTGGAGAAGAGCTCATCAAAGAAATGTATTGTCAGAACTTAAACATCAGGTTGGAACAGGAAATAGTAAAAAAGAAAAGGAGTTTGATTCAGCAAAATTACACACCTACATCAAATATAAGTAGTAGCACACTGGGGGTGGGGATGGGGGTGGGGATGGGGATGGGGATGAGGTGGTGTCAAAAGCCATGACATGCATATTTAGAAGCAACAGGGCAGATGAGTGCCACTACCAGAGTATTGAACACACCAGTTCTCTCCATAGGCAAGAAACCTAAGCCCAGCCACCTCAAGAGCATGTATACCAATGCATGTATTTTGGGCAACAAACAGGAGGAACTGGAAGTTCTATGTTGAGTCTGATATATATGATATAGGTATCACACAAGCTTGGTGGGAAAACTCACTTGACTGGAAGACCACTATATATGGCCACTATCCTTTGGAAAGACAGGATGGGAAGAGGAGGCGAAGTTGCACTTTATGTAAAAGATGTTTGAGTGTATGGAGGTAAGCTATGAAAAGTTCTTTGGAGTTCTTTGGATCAGGATTAGAGGGACTGTTACCAAGGCTGATCTTACTTTAGGTATATTGGCTCTACCTAGACTTCACTAAGGCTTTTGCACCATTTCACACAGCATTCTCCTGAAGAAGCTGGCTGCTCAAGGCTTGGACATGTATTTGATTCCTTGGATTAAAAACTGGCAGAGTGACTGGGCCCAGAGAGTCTTGGTGAATGGAGTTAAATCCACTTGGATGCTGGTCACTAGTGGTGACACCAGGGCTCAGTATTGGGGCCAGTTCTCTTCAATATCTTTATCAATGATCTGGATGAGTAATGCACTCTGCACTTTTCCTCATTGAACTTCATGAAATTATTATCAGTCCAGCCTGTTGAGATCCCTCTGGGTGGCTGCATGGCCCTTGGGCCACTCCCCCCAGTTTTTGTGTCATCCATGAATTTACTGCGGGTCCACTCTACTCCATCATCGAGATATTAATGAAGGTGATCAAAGGGCTGGAGAGCCTGCCTTATGAGAAAAGACTCAAGGAGTTACGTCTTTACCTCCTGAAGAAGAGAAGGCTGTGGTGGAATTTCATCACTGTATTTCAGTATTTAAGGGTTGGCTCCAAAGAGGATAGAGGTTCTCTCTTCACCAGGAGACACATGGAGAAGACAAGGGACAATGAGCACAAGCTGCAGTGAGATAGACTTCATCTTGATATATGAAAGAATTTTTTTTACAGTGACATCAATCACTGGAACAGGCTCCCCAGGGACATGGTAGAATCCCTGTCAGTGAAGGTTTTCAAGGTGCAAGTGGACAGGGTGTTAAATAATCCCACCTAGGCTCCCTTTACACACAGAAGGTTGGACCAGATGATCCCTTTGTGGGATTCAAGGTCCCTTCCAAGCTGGACTTTTCTATGATTCAGTGATCATATGATTCTTGTGCCTATGATCCTAATTCCTTAGGCCTACATTCCTGATCCTAATAGAGCCAAAAACACATAGCATTCTATGATTCCTGTACTCTACCTTAACTAGACCTTGGGAAATAGGGCATAATACTCAACGGTGAAGTTAAAAATAAAAATAATTAAAAAAAAGAGTGCATTTAAATTTGGTAAGAGAAAGTGTTATTTTATGTCGCAAATAATTAATCCACAGAATACTGCGGATAAACAAGTATTCATTCTATTTATTCATTCTATTTATTTTTAAAATGAATGGATTTTTTCATTGTTATATGTCCTGCAGTTTTTTTTACTAAATTTCATTCAAAGATGATTTTAGCTTATATTAAAAAAAAAAAAAGTATTTTGAAAAATTCCTGCTTGATTACTTGAAATTGCATAGGAACAAGCTAAAACTAAATATAAAAATGCTCACAGGAAAACATATGTTCAACGAGCTTCTCAAATAGTTCAAGCCTGCACTATCTAGCACTGCTGTTAAAATACGCCTTCTGTAACTGCAGAGTGAATTGAGTTTCTTTATAATACTTTATTTTAAAAAGTACATTACTCCATTCCTGGCTATCAATTTGTCAATCAAATAGAGGTGCTCCTTCTGCATGCATTTTGCAACTTATCAACATTTGCTGACACAGAAGAACAACATCTACCTTTTTATAGTGCTTAGTCTGGCTCATTTTTTGAAAAGTGAAGAAGTATGTTGAACAGAAAGAGAGTTCAGCTTTGAGAATTAATGTTAAGAGTGTTAAGAATGTGAACATTCCAAGCTGGCATCAAGACTTCATCCAAGACTGTACAAGTCTCTCTCTCTCTTTGTTTTTAATTGCACATTGGACACCCAGACATTTGAAAGCATTTCACAACCATCTCATACACCTTTCATAGCCTATGTGCAGTACTGCAAAAAACAAACACCACCACCACCAAAACAAACAAACACCACCAAAAACAAACAAACAAACAAACCAAACCAAACCACCACCACCACCACCAAAAACAAACAACCAAACCCAACCAAATCAAACCCAACCAAATCAAACCCAACCAAACCCAACCAAACCAAACCAAACTACCAACACCACTACCAAAAACGGAATGACTGATCTTAACAATTTATCTGTTATCACTGGATCCAATTACAGTTATCCAATTAAGCTATCTTTGTCAGCATATCAAGTGTAACAACTTCTCTTGGAAAGGATAACCTTTCTGATCTTGTAGAAAGGAAACTCCCTGGTTAAATGTTTTGTCCCATTCCCCCCTAGATTCTCTGAGTTTTTTTTTTTTTTCTCTGTTTTCCCTGTATGCTTTTGGAGCATTTCATTGGCATGTACTCACTGACTAGGTCTTAACAAACTAAATATAACTTTCTAGATACTAAAATTAAAGAAGTCTAGACCTTGTTTCAAAACTAAGTCTTGACCTTGGCAGAGCTGTTCCCAAAAGGTAGAAAATAGAGATGCAAATTATTCTTGACATTTCAAGCAATTCCTCTTATTCTCCAACACAGACTCTCATAGCATTTCTGCTTGGAGATTGCAGAAGCCTAAGCTGCTGTTTTGTTTCTTCACAAATAGACTTCATCTCATCAAGATCTGGACCCATAAGGTCAAGATAAAGAAGATAGCAACTGTCAAGTGAAAAGGCCATCCTTGGATCAGGTCATTTGGCCATGCCCTCAAAATGGCTAGAGGGCCAATTTATATCCATAATATATATACCCATAATATATATACCCATTATTAAACACATTTATACAATAGACCAAATTAGACTTCCTCTTTTATTTTATTTTTATTTTTAATTTTATTTCCTGTGGAACTTAATTTTTGATAAAGATACATGGGAAAGAAATGACATGTGGGTAATACCTATGTTTCGTTCCTTACCTATTGTGCTACATGGGCACCATTGCTGAAGGAAGAATCCCAGCAAGAAGAAGTCTTTTCAGTAAAAATCAAAATGTTAAAAAGAGCAGTTATTCTGTTATGCAAAAGAATTCCTATCAGAGCTTACTTGAAATCCTTTGTAGAGTTCCTGGGAACTTACCCTATTACAGCAAATGCTGGCAGCTCTTGCAGATCGAAGGGGAAATCCATGCGAAAGTTAGTTCTGAACAGGGCTGTGATGGTAACTGTGTGAGAAGAAAGAGGTAGAACATGAAAGGGAATGAGGTGAGAAGTTAAATACCATGAAAGGTAGGAGTAGAGACAGGGACCTAGTTGTATACATGCCCTTGTATGGTTTCATGGCATTATATACAATATTACAGATATGCAGACTGCTGTGATTTTGTTAGTCTCTATTTTTAAACACTTGCAACTGTAGCGCTCTTGATGGTATAGATTTGTTTTCAGAGAACATACATATATTTTTAGCTACAACCCCAGATTTGTAAAGGGCTTTCTATTTCTTCTTTTCTTCTACCAACCATTCTTTAGGCAGTAAAAGCTCTTCTCAGTGCACTCACTGATTTAAAAACTCTTTGCAGAGGCAGGCAGTGCTTACTTATCTGGAGAAGCTGTGTCACAGACAATTGTGATTTCCTTCTAAAAACAAAACTCATATAATCTCCAAAGTCTTATATGCACAATTTTTGCCTGGTGCCAAAAGAATAAATGTCTTAGGAATCCCAGGGAAAAGATCAACCTAGCTCCATTTTTCCCATCTCACTTCCACTGGTTGTGTTTCACTCCTAAAATGACTCAGATGTCGAAAGCTGTCCTGCTTTACCTGGAGGTATGAGTGTGGAAACAGTAAATAACTATATGCTAATAGGTGAAGTTCAAATGGCCATCCAGTGCAGAACTGAAATGCAGCTCAATGAGTATGGATATAAATAAAAACATGTCCAGAATCAAGGAATTATTTGCACAATGAGAAAAATGAACAAACAAACAAAAAAACAATGGTGAAATTCCAGCATAATATGGTAATTAAGAGAGACATTAATATATATATATTATTTTTTTCCAAAAAAGACCAGGCTTAGAGCAATGATTTAATCAGATCTCTGTGGGTTAGCAAGATTAACAGGAATGGTGTTTATTTATATTATTATTATTAAGATAAAGATTATTAATTTAGATTATTAAGAGGCTCTGGAGCCATATGATCAAATGGTGAAAGGGAAAATATTATCATGGATCTGAAACTAGCGTAGAGAGAGAAAAAATATGTTTATCTTGTTAGATATGTAATTATGCATGTCACAATAGACCTGTAATGGGCTGCAAACTGTCGTGTTAGGGCTCTGTGGTGTTGAATGGATTGCTTTAGAGATCAATATTGGATGTGATTATGTTTAACATCTTCATCAGTCTCCTGGATGATAGGGTGGAACTCACTCACCGGTGAGTCTGCTGAGCATGTCAAACTGGGGAGGGAGAGAAGGGAATGGTTGATAACCTGGAGGACTGGGCAGCTGTTCATTCAGAATGGCTTCAGCAAACTGGAGGAGCTGACCAGTTGGAAGATCACAAATGCAAAAAAGACAAATATTTAGTCCTGCATCTGGAATGGCAGGTGCATCAGCACAGTCTGGGAACCGAGTCAACAAAAAGAGCTCTGCACAAAAAGACCAGTAGGTCCTGGTGGCAACTAGTGTTCAATGTGTGTCCTTGTGTCAATGAAGGCTAACAACATATTGGGTCACACCAGCAAAAGCACAACCAGAAAATTGAGGTATTCCTTTTTATATGTCACTGATGAGGCCACATCTAGAAAACTTGGTACAAAAGAAATGTTTCAAAACTGGAGACAGTCCAGTGGTGAGCCCCAAGATGGTCCAGGACATGGGGCACATGATGCACAGGAAGAGACTGCAGGAACTAGGTATATTCAGCTTGAAAGTGAGAAAGCCAAAGGGAGCTCCAATAGCTATCTCTTGATACCTCATGGGAAGGTTGTAAATACACAGTGAAAGGAAAAGAGGCATTGGTCACAACTTATGTATTAGCCTACCTCACACAAAGGCATTCTAACTGAGTCATAATAGTATTCACACAGGAAACTAGTGCAAAGTCATCAGTTTACCTACCAAGTGCATAACTTTTGACAGCAGTCAAGACTAGAGATTATGAAGACATGAGAGAGGGCCCTAATAAAAAACTGTTGCATGAACAATGACTGAAAAGACTGGGCTTGTAACTTTCAGAATAAAATGAGGAAGAGAAGACATGAAAGATAAGTCAGAGCAGGCGTGATGAAAGACCATAAAAATAATAGATGTCTGGTCTAGACAAAATTTTCTAATTCTCTAATATGAGGACAAAGATACTGACCATATAGACAATGAAAATTCAGAACAATGAAAAAGAATCATTTTCCATAGACAATTTGAGCATGAAAATTTTTAACCCAGTCAGCCACTGAAGCAGAATGTAAGGAGCCATTCATATTGGTGTTAAAGCTGCTTGGATGATTTTGAAGAAGGGATAATAAGTAAGATGCTCCAGGATTAAGCTAATTTCTAATGATTTAAGACATCAACAGGCAAGTTAGAGTAGATGAAGTGAAGGATAGGGCATTATCTCCTGACATCCGTCTTCAAATTTCTTATATCATTCTCTGGAAAGAACAGAGAGAGGTGTTCTTCTGACAGATCTGATAGCTGAATACACCTTAACACAAGGCAGTATTTCCCAGACAAAGACATAGGCACTTTCTATATTCAAGAGAGTAGAGTATTCAAGCCAAAAAAAAATGTTTTAGCACAGAAAAAAATCCAAGTCTGTGAAGTCATTAAGTTTTAAGAAAGGGAAGTGACCACATGAAGCCCGTTACCAGAAAAACAGATAGAAGTGTAAGAATAAAAGAGACGTATGTGTTATTAAAACGTGAAGTTTACAAAGAGATAGCAGTCTTCTACATCAGCTGGAATTTCATTCCCACAGTATCTGAAAAGGTTTTCTGAACAAGCTTTTTCCATGCTATTTCTGTCTGCACAAATATTGCACTCATCCCTTTCAGTTGAGACACTTTTTTCTACCGGAGCTACAGTTGAAGCAAATATAGTTTGACCTTTCAGTACTCAGGAATTTCAGTCAGACCCCAACAGTTTTGCAGCCTTCTAATCATTCTATCACCCCCAGTTTTTGAGACTACTTTTTGCTTTGTTTGCTTCTAGTCAAGAGATTACTAAAGCAGATGATGGTGTTTCCAGTGGACCACAGCAACATACACTGCAATTACCTTCTCTGTGATGAGATACCTCTATCTTTTCAGCCTTGATATTATGCTGACTAGATGCAAAAATCCCACATCACACACTCTCTTACTTGATGGGAAATCATATTCAGTCATTTTTTTTAGTCATATACCCAGCACACAGGAATAGGTTGGGTTATAATCTTGATGATATAACATGCTTCTCTTTCTTTCTTTCTATACTGCTAGACATTATATGTCATGGCAGAAGTTTCAAACATCGTAGGAGTTTATAGCTTTGAGAAAGATGGAAAATAATAAATTTATAGAACAACATTTGTACAAAGAAAGTAGGAATGATTTTTAGCTTACCTGCATCCTTGTTCCAAACAGCAAGGACTCGGAAAATGAAGGCACTAAAGGTAGCTGCAAAGAAACCTCTCCAATAGTTGCGCACAGCAAAGTAAGTAGAAGTGACCTCAATGCTGAAAAGGACCCCTAGAAAGAGTTGGAAAGGAAGCAAAGTTAAACAGTCAAAATCAGAACTGTAATATCAGAAGCACAAAAGAGACTTCTAAAAAGTCTTCTAAAGCTGTGGTATCCAAACTTCTTTGGTCACGTATCCTATCAGTAAAATATTTTTGACTATGTACCTCAATATATGTGTATTTATTTATAAATTATAAACATGTCCTACTGTACTAACATATTGGGTACATTATAAAGCATACACAAAAATAAAAATAAAAAAAAATAAAATTTAAAAATTAAAAATAAAAGGATAAGATGATGAAATAGATAATACTTTACAAATAATTTATTTCATTCATTAATAGTACAAAGAGCTTTTTGTTCTCATGAAGATTTTTTGTTCTCACAAAAGCTTTTTGTTCCTGGTTTAACTCTTTGTGATACAGTGATTCAAAGGTCTAGTTCTAAGTTCAGTTTATTTCAGTACTTGGTTTTAATGGTTGTCAGAGCTGAAAAAGATGCTGCAAGAAGATTGAAAGGGAAGAAGTGTATCCTTCACTGCACTTACTAAATCATGATACTCATTTTTTCAATTCCATTTACCACTTAAGCAAAGGTTTATGCTGAAATCTGGCTAGTATATTTCCATCTTCCCTGATGTCAATCATTTGTTGCAAACTAATTGGAAGATGTTGCATTTTTATATATTTAACAAATGAGTTCAAAATCCACTGAAATATTCCTTTGGACGACTTTAAAATGTGTTAGAAAATTTTGTTTCCAAGTTTGTTACGTATATAGTATAAGAATTTTTATAGGTGATCCAAATAATTTTCAACAAGAAAATCACAAAATCTCCACAACTGTACAATATTCTTTTGAAAAGCACTTCTTTCTCACTCATGGTTAAAATGTCACTTTCACCTTGAAGGGACAGATGATTATGTGTGTTTATTTTTCCAAAAAATATCTGCTGGGTAGCATACAACTGACAGCCACTTCTCATTACAGAAAAGGCCAGCAAATTCAGAAAACATTTTTTTTCTTTTTTATAAAATAAAAACATGTGACTCATCTTTAAATTTGACAACTCTTTTAAGCCGTTTTCCATGAGATAACCAGTGAACCTTTATGTGGTGTAGAAGATTTTTGTGGTCATTCCCCATCTCATTGCAAATTATTGCAAAGATTCTAACATTTTAAGGTCTGGTTTTTATGAAATTAACAACACTGATGACATGCCGTGCACTTCTAGCTCCCATTTCTATGCACCCATTTGTGTAGTCTGGCTCCCATTTCTTTGCTGCAATAGCTTGCCTATGAACCACGCAGTGAATGAATTTCATGTGGAGTGCTGTCTTGGTAAATGTACACCAGAATCCTTTTCTTATTCCAGTCAAGGCAGCTGCTCCATCAGTGGTTACACTTGTACAGTTCTTCCATAAAATATTGCTTTTATGAAAGAAGTCATTTACTGTTGAGAATATATCTTCTCTAGTAGATCTTTTCTTCATGTATTCACTGTTGAAACAGAATCTAGCAAATACCATAAACTGAGACACATTAGAAACATCTGTACTTTTATCAAGCTGCATAACAAGCCTCCCACACTCCATAATTTGTTCGGATACTTGTTGCTTCAAATCTTCAGCAATGTTTTCTGTGTCTTTCAACAGTGTTTGCTGACAAAGGAATGCATTTTAATTTCTTGTGATATTGCTTTCTGTGCATTATTCAAGCCATTTTTTACTCTGGCAGGAAGAACATGTGTTTCCCCAGTGGGATGTGTTTTTTTTTTTTTTTTTTTTTTTTTCACTATGAAGTCAGAAACCTCAAAAAAGACTTCTAAAAATTATCATTAAGTTTAGTGAGATTTTGTGAAGTACTGGAGCGAGTAATGCATAGCTTGAAAAATTGCTGAAAAAACAGTAGAGGTTTGTCTTCACATTCTGGATGCTTAGTGTTTAAATGTCTTGCTAATTCTGCTAGCTTCACGCTGTTGATAGCTGACATCTCAATGCACAATATACATCATTAACAATGGTGGATTTAAATCCATATTTCAAACAGTTCTCTTGATAATTTTATTTCTTTGTCATTTCTTTATTTATTTTGGTCAGCTTCTTGTCAGACCTGATGAGATTGTGACCATTTTTACCTCATAATGTAGCAGATGAAGAGGCCACTCTGGGGGTGGAGGTGCCAGCTCTGCCATTTTCTCCTAATTTGCCTATAGGCACATTATAGTATTGTCTTCAATCTGCAGTTTCTATGCAGGAATCTTCTGAAGGCACTTGTCCATTTTGTGAGGGTTATTTTAGTTAACTTAGACAATATAATCCATACATCCATCAACCATGTGCACATAGACTGAAATACATTCCAATACACTTAATGCAAATGAACAAATGAGAGCATTACTGTCAGCCCTCTGCACTAAGCAACAACCATTCTTCACCCAGGACACCTCACATGCTGTATGTGATGTGGCCATCTGATATATGGGTCAAGTGAGGCCACCAGTGTCAATATGTATATTGAATATTAGCAAAGCTTTTTTTTTTTTTTTTTAATAATTTTAATTTTAAATCATTTATTTAGATAGAAAATACATACAAATAGACATTCCAGTACTATCTCCCTATAACCTAGTGGACTGTCTGGCACTCCTCCTGGGGTGTGCACATGTCAACTTGGAAACTACTGTTCTAGAGTATCTTCCCCTCTTGACCTTCAGAAGGTTGAAAACATGGAGAAAAGACTGTGTCAGAGAAACTGGAGAGATTGGTGACATTAATGGCAAGCCTTTTTGCTCAAAGTATATGAAAGATCAAAAACAGGGTGCAGGAAAGGAGAAGAGGACTAGGCAGGAGAGGATTTAGGTACCTGAGAAAAAGGAAACAGAACAGCCACTTGCCTCCAAGTGGTGTCCCAAAGCAGCAGCCAACACCCACAGCACAACCCACAGTCAGGACATCCGTGTAATAATATGGCTGCTACTGGTGGAAGAGACAGAGAAACAGGAAAAAAAAAAAAAAAAAAAAAAAAAAAGAAAGAAAGAAAGAAAGCAATGAGCAACAGAATTAGCAGGTATGGACACATGCTGTCACCCAACTCTATCACCAATATTACATCTTAATTATTCATTCTGGACGGCTTCAAAATATTCAAAGACTGATTCTATGTTGCACAAGACAGGCATATACATTGAGTCATATATTCAAGACACAAGGAGAAGGCAGCATCTCATCTTTCATTGAAACATGCACATTTCTTTCATTGTAGAATAAATGTCTCATGGAAAATTCTTCAGAGGGTGGACTACGGGTGTGTATTTTATTCCATCTCTTTTACTTTGGAAGGGAATCTCAGGTTGCACATGTGCCAGAGAGTGCCTCAAAAAAACCCTGCCCTCTGAGTTTGTATGCACAAGGCACATTTATATCCACAACAGAGCATGGACAGCTGAAGGCTCTATCATCCTGGATAGATGAATGGGTAGCAGCTCACGTAGTAAAGCATTGTGGTTTCCTGGTGAAGACAATCACTAAAATTATAAATTTACAAGCCATCAGTGAAGTTATGAAATACAAAGTCTCTCCTGAGACAATTTTGGAGGACATGGGAAGGAGAAAATCTTCTACTCCCTCCAATATTTGGAAGAGCGGCTGAGGGCCCTGACATGCCTGAGAATGGTGAAGAGCCTTAGGGAACAGATATATATTTTTTTCAAGTTGTTGAAATCCAAGGTGGTGTCTAATATAAAGAACAGGAGGGTTAAACACCTATATATTTGGTACTTTCTGGTATTACATGTCCCTAAAGCAGCCTGTTATATCTTCCATGAGAGTGGAGTTTTGAGAGAGGGCAGGCTTGTGTTACATTAGGATTCTGAGTGCCCAGGCAGAATTCTAAGGGCTAAAGGCCATGAATTCCTACTTACCTGAGCAGGTATTTGAGCCTCAACCAAGAAGCATGTCAAGGCTATGACTGTGCAGCCCAACAAAGAGGCATGGATCATTCTCTGAGCCTTAAGAATCTTTCCATACTCACAGCTTTGCCTCAGGTCACCTAAAAGTCCTCTGTGGCCTTAAGACATAATCATGTCCAGAATGGGGATGGGTTTCAGTTCAAAGTGTCTGAGATAGTATGAGGGTTGTATTATAGCCTACCAATGTGGTGATTAACAGCTTGAAACATAGAGTACTTATTACATGGCCTGCATTATGGCAAGGGGTAAGTAGAGCTTAGAGCTGTTTGAAAGTGCAAAGCCTGATGAGAACAGTGTTGAAGAAACAGTATGAGATGGAGAGATCCTAGCACAGTATGGTATTATTCATACTGACTGCTGAGAAAAGTCCATAGCATACGGTATCCCCCAAAACCCAGCACCATGTCAGAGTGCTGATGCTGTGCAGCAGCATAGGAGTAGCCGGAGAGACCAACACGAACAAAAAAAGAGTACCGGAGTGCACTCAGAAAAAGCAGGGCTGAACATATTTTGCTTTTAAAGGGCCAAATTAGCTTTTCAAATGCATTTTGAGGGCTTCTCTTTAAATACACAGGGTGGTGTTCACCAGCAACAACATCAAAAACATATTCCATTGGCAATAAGATGTATAGCTGCAAATCATATCCTCGACTAAGGTCAGGTAAAGATTACAGGACTCCTAGGTAATGGCAGTCACATTTTGCAATTTGGTGTGATTCTATAAAAGGAACCCAACTATGGCTGCAAAAATTATGATTTCAGTTCACTCTCACACTGAATTGTTGTCACAGGCTCACAGCAAATTTTGGCCTGGTAGGTATCTCTAGAAGATTCTCCAACTCCCTGCTCAGTGTTGCGCTAACTTCAAGAGTCAGTCAGAGTGCTCAGGATCTTGTCCAGCTAAGTCCTGAACATTTCCAAGGGTACAGATTCTCCAGACCCCAAGGGCATCCACACCATTGGTGAACCACCCTTGGGGAAGGGGAACATCTTCCTTATACATGGTCAGAATTTCCCTTGTTGCAAATTGTACCCCTTTCCTCTTCCACTGCACTCCTCTGAAAAGAGCCTGGCTTAATCTTCTTTAAAATCCCCCTTTAGGTGGTTGATGATGCAAGTTAGACAGTCCCCCTTTAGCCTGTTGTCCTTTACGCTGAGCAAAACCAGCTTCCTTAGCCTTCCTCATACATCATTACTCCAGCCTCCCAACCATCTTCTTGGCCCTCCAAGCCTCTTTTACAAGGGGAGCACAAAATTTTCCACACTGATATTTTTGTTCTCCAGTCCATTGTTGAATGTAGTTTTCTGTTCATTTTATCACTCCCTGTCACACTTGTCATCATCCCCTGTCATTAGATGATGACACTTATGGGAAGTTTTTTTTAATTTTTGTTCTCTACAGCATCTTTATTTTTTTCTGGACAGAGCCTGGGGCTCTCTAAGTTGAACAACGTCCATGGTAGAAGGGACTGAACAAGATGGACAAGGGGATCAGGTGCACTCTTAGTAAGTTTGCAGTCAACACCAAGATGGGTACAAGTGTTGATCTGCTCAAGGGTAGGAAGGATCTACAGAGGGATCTAGATAGGCTGGACCAACAGGCCGAGGCAAACTCTATGAAGCTCAACAAGGCTAAGTGCCAGGTCCTGCACTTGGGGCATAACAACCCCATGCAGTGCTACAGGCTGGGGGGAGAGTGGCTGGAAAGATGCCTGGCTGAAAGGGACCTGGAGTTATTGGTCGACAGCCAGCTGAATATGAGCCAGCAGTGTGCTCAAGTGGCCAAGAAGGCCAACAGCATCCTGGCTTGTATCAGAAATAGAATGGCTAGCAGGACTAGGGAAGTGACTGTCCCTTTGTACTCGGCTCTGGTGAGGCCACACCTCGAGTATGGTGTTCAGTTTTGGGCCTCTCACTACAAAAAGTACATCAAGGTACTGGAGCGTGCCCAAAGAAGGGCAATGAAGCTGGTGAAGGGCCTAAAGAACAAGTCTTATGAGGAGCGGTTGGGGTTATTTACCCTAGAGAAAAGAAGACTCAGGGGAGACCTTATTGCTCTCTACAACTACCTCAAAGGAGGTTGTAGTGGGGTGGGCGTCAGTCTCTTCTCCCAAGCACTAAGTGTTAAGACAAGGGGAAATGGCTTCAAGTTGCTCCACACGAGGTTTAGGTTGGATATTAGGGAAATATTCTTCACTGAAAGAGTTGTGAAGCAATGGAACAGATTGCCCAGGGAAGTAGTTGTCACAATCCCTGGAGCTATTCAAAAGACGTGTTGATGTGTTGCTTGTGGACATGGTGTAGTGGTAGACTTGGCAGTGCTAGGTTAACAGTTGGACTTGGTGATCTCTGAAGTCTTTTCTAGCCTAAATGATTCTATGATTTTGTGATTCAAAGATGTGTTATTAGAAAAGTTGAAGTTGTCACTTTTCTTGTGGCCTTTGCAAGATCATGCTCTTCCTTTCTTTCACTGCCACCAGTTGTATGGGAAAAGAAAGAACTTGTGATGCTAGAGAAATGAAGAACCTGTCTGAGAACACAGATGTGTTCTCCACATCTTTGGAGAACCTGCTTGAGAGCACAAGATCTCACAGCAAGAGACTGAGTTTTACATTAAATGTCACATATAGGAAGTCAACTTGCCTCCAAGAGGAGCCCCGAAGCAACATCCAACTCCAACTGCGCAAGCTGCCACCAGGAGTTCGAGCTGCCTGTGCACATTCTGGAACAGAGAGTGCAGCCAGAGAAAGGCATGCGGGGATTAGAGGTAGCAAAGCCAAAGAGTTAGGATCCAGAATAATGAAACAAAGCAACAGCCAGCAGCAAATTCAGCCGTTACAAATAGCAGGCCCTGTACATTTTAGTTCAGTCTTTAGTGACTCAGTTGGTCTTCAACAGTGAAATTTGGTCCTTATGCATAGACCAGATCAAGTAAAACAGCACCTGCTATTGTATTACAAAGCCAGTTACTGCTAGGAGTTTGCATGTAAAGCAATTCCTAAATATATTATTTTTTGCAACTAGTCAATACATCATTCAGCCTCCAGAGGCCGTTCTGCAATAGCAAAAGCCTACAGGCAGTGTCAGTGGCTATAATTAGTACTGCTTTAGACAATCTATCTTAAAGACAAATTGATCTTTGTCTATAGCTACTTAAGATTTTTTTTTTTTTTTTTACACAGATGTTTGTCATGGTGGAAACATCAGCATAGTGAGACTGAAAAATTGTCAAAAGCGTATTATTAATCAAACTCTGTGTAATGTGGTAGGTAACACACCTGGTTGGTCCTGCACAGTTGTTTGACTGTATATTTGTCCTCTCACTACCACTTTCTTTGTCTGTGCTCTTACTGCTCTATAACAGCATGTTGCATTTCAATTCGTATGTTCCCTCTGTGGTTCGTTGCCTACCAATGTGTCTTAGGAGTTCAGCCTGTGGAAGAGCTGTACGTAGAAACGTGCCTTACCTCATACACACCACAAAAGATTGACATAAACTTGCTGAGTACTGCTGCACAGATACTGGCAATATGCACAAAAGGACCCTGCAAGAGAAGAGGAGGAGAAAATAAGAGAGGGTTATCCCCTGTCACTGATAACCAGATGCAGATCTCATAATTTCTCTTTGGCCACCTCATACAGTCCTTCAGAATTTTTTTTTCTTCTCGAAAGCTACCTGACTTGAGTGCTTTTATTTTTTCTATATCAAGTATTTCACAGTGGAAAGAAAATGGCCAGTGGAAAGTAAGTGTTGCTGGGAAGAGCAAAGCTTTGAGAAGAGGAAAGGTGCCAAAGAAAAGGAAATACTTATAGACTCTTCTTATGCAGACAATTCCTCCTACTGCCAAGACCCTGACCACTACTGCATATGAAGATAGCAATATTTACCTCTTTCCCCACAGGCAGGCCACTTCCAAGTCCAGCTGTGAGGCCCACAACTTTGGCCACAAAAGCTTTGAGAGTGAGATATTCTTTGAGGACCACTCCCCTCATAATTGTCTTGAGCTCTGGGATCCCAGACCCTGAAAACCGCAACAGAGCAGAGGGTGTAGAAAACCCACAAGCAAATGGAGTAAGAAAAATAATCAGACATAAACCAATTATGCCATGCCTTCTGCCCTCACCAACGGCCTGTGGAGAGACGAGGTGGCAGAAAATGGCCGCAAACAGAATGAGAACAAGTGGATATGTGACCCACGCCAGATACTGCATAGGAATATTTGGGTGTAGCTCTTTGTACATCCACTTGTAGGCTGTAGACAGACAAAAAAAAAGTTGTCATTAACCAAAGGTACTCCAAGCAGGCTGAAAAACATTAAAGAATCACATTCAAAAGCACACACCCACTAAACCTGTCCAGTCTAAATTTTCCTGATAAGTACTATCTGTAAGTCCTAATTTTATAGGTTAAGCAGGGTAAAGCCTTGTTGCATTTTAAGTACAAGATCCCAAATAATATATGCATTCTGCAGGAATGGATAGAAGTGGTTCTCTGCTCTTAGACACTACTAATACCTGTGCTGTAATGTGGCATTAGAAGAGGTGCATTACTTTGCACCTGTGAGGGTGAATTTCCATGCAGGGTCTTCTCATTTCACAGCTGGAGGACCATATATGGGCACTGAAGGGCAGTGAAGTGGTCCACTAACAGCTAGTGTCCTCTCCTCCATCTCAGTCCCAGGAAGATTTGTTCCTTCTTAAAAACTACCTCAGAAGTTGTGCTTATGCTTTGTCTTCTAGAGCAGCAGCACGAAGGGAGTGGTGCCAACTGTTACAAAAGCAGTGGTACTGCTACTTAGTTGGATCCAACAGCATGAACTGCCCAGGGAGAAAGCAAAGGTCCAAAGAACTCACTTGCAAGAAGTATAAAGGACAAGGGGCCTCTGAGATTAACAGGGTACACCTGGTATGTGAGGAAGACATAAAGGAAGGAACACCGGGCTGAGGAGATATTGGGAGCTTTGTTGAAGTATAGTGTCTGGTGGACATCAGCAGCAAAGAGCACTGAGAGGAAAGGATTTGGTGTGTGTGTGCAGGTTGGGACTGGGACACTAAGGGTAAGGACAAAGGAACAGTGGAATTAAAAGGATGAGGGCAATGTTGTATGTGTGTGCACAGAGATATAGGGAAGGGACACTAAAAGATCTTGGAGGGAAAGGGAGTAAGAATAATGGGCTGTGTTTTACTCATACACATATCTTTTGTTCCCTTCCCACTTACACTCCCAAATTTTTGCCTGTGATCCCTTTAAAGAAGCTTTTCCTAGTTAACCTTTTATCTACTGTGTTGCAAGTAACTTCCTAGGCAGTTGGGGGGTGAAGATGGGACACTGATGTTAAAGGAGGAACATTGGTTACCAGGCTTTGTAAAACATTCATACCATTTATACTTTTGCAACACCTGAATGAGACCCACCCTGTAGGCTCTTTGCACTGGCATAGTCCATTCCCCAGCTCACCAACGCCATGACCAGTCCCAACAGAACCAAGAAAATCCAGTCCTCTCCAAGCTTCCTGGTGATGTATTTCTGGATGCGTCTAGCACAGGCTGTGTAGGGAAGAGTGAACCAGAAAAACTGAGGCAACATAGATGAAGCCTCTATGCTGAGAACTCTTTTCTCCTATGCTGAAAACTGACTACAATAATGATTTATTTGGGCTTGGTGTTGAAGGACCGTTACCCAGCCCTGTCTTACAGTCTTGAAAAATTCTTTGAACTTTCAAATCTTAAAAAAAAAAGGAGGGGGCTTAATTTTACATCTTGTGCACTAGCAGCTAAAGTCCTTTTCCTCCAGTTATAGAGATCTGTTGTGGGAGAAAAGATTAAATTTGGAACTGGTCTTCTTTCCAAAGAGATCTTGGTTAATCCTAGGGTGAAAGCTGACATACAAATCTCTTTTAAATTCAATGTGATTCATTTTCCTTTCTTCTATACTTCGCCCCTGTCAGTTTCCTTGTCTTTTTGCCTTGCTTAAATTCCATCTCTCTGGCTGGTCCACCCAATATCTGTTAACAGAGTAATCAAGGATAAATTGTTCCCACCTTGACATTTGGAATAGTGCTCTTCTTTTATATCTACTTGACTCTGACGTTTCAGGGGTCTTTCCTTGTTGTTCTGGATCTGCCTCGTATTCAGTAGTTTTGCTGCTTCCTTCTCTGCAAAGTCAGTTATCTGGTCTGTGTATTGGCCATAAAGCTAGAAGATCAGAAAGCAAGAGAGATCAAAAAGAAGAGGTAAGGCAAATGCTCCTTCACAAATATCATTAAAGATGAAAAGACATACCTACTAACAGTCAGAAGTGCGGATTTAAATGTACCCAGGCAGGGAGACAGAGACACAGAAAGTGTCAGACAGAGGCAGCTTATATATATATATATTTCTTTATCTTTTACCTTTTCTCTTTGCATCTCTTTTTTTTTTTTGGGGGGGGGGGGGGGGGGGAGGAACAAGCTATGATCACAGAATACTAATTGCTTTCTAACATCATCAGAAAGAGCAAGCTTGGGTCTGAAGGAATGAAGGAAAAGAGATTGATCAGACTTTCTGGAAGCAAAAAAGAAGGTCAAAATAGTTCACATGAGGCTGCCAGCCTTAGAGTTGTCTCATACACTTCAGCAGCACTGCAAAACAACTCTGAAGGTTTAGAGAGGTATCACACTACCAAATAGGTTGCAGGAATGGCCTGCATCTGTTCATCCTGCTGCCAAGGAATGCTTAACAGGGCATGCAGCCACTAATGATGCCTGCAGTAGAAAAGCAGCAGCAGTAGCTCAGAAATACCAGATGGTACCACATACATCCCATTATTTACCCAAACTATCCTACCAAATCCCCAGGTATCTCCAACTCATGTGAATTTTATAACTACCTAATCTAGTCTTTGGCATAAAATACTAATCTTGAAATGCATTTGGTAATATGCAATTCACAAGTAGTTACATGAGCTTACCAATAACATTTCATACATGGATCTGTAGTAAGCTTGGCAGTTGTGCCAGCTTGTCAAAAAAGAAACTCAAGGAAACTTGAAAGATACTGACAATGCCCACTTATTTGTTTATCAGATTCACCCAGGAGCAGCTATTCTCCCTCATTCTTTCATGGTATAGATGGGAAAGATGTGCATTTGAAAAACTGAGAATACATCTCTTCACATGTCATTCAGTGAGCAAACTTTGACTTTTCTGGAGCTCAAGATCCTACCTGATGCTGGGCCTGTGATCTAGGCACTTCCCACCTGCTAGAACATGAGTCTGCTTCCTGCCCAGCACAACATCTGCTTCTCAAAGATTTTTGGTGGCAGGAGGAAAGTCAGCAAAATTTGACACTTCAGTTGGAGAATGACAGCACATATGAGAGATATGGAGCACCTGGTGCTTAGGAGGTACTTCTATTTGACAGCTTTGCTTCTCCTCCTTTCTAAGTAACATAGGAGATATTGCTCCTGTTCCTTTGGGATTTCCATGAACTGAAACTTCATCTGTAGAATGGGGATAATGCAGCTGACTTATTTGTAAGAGAATTTGAGATCAGATAGACTCAGAGACTCATAGAAAGTTTAAAGCTGTAAGGCACCTCTGGGGGTTTCTCATCCAGGCCTCAACTCATAGCAAGCTAACTCCAAAGCCAGATCAGACTGCTCATGACCTTGTCTAGACAAGTCCTAAGCATCTCAAAGGATAGAAATTCCCCAGCTTCTCTGAGTTACTGTATTTCTAGATATCAAATATGACTGAAAATCCTGAGTAGTTTATTGCCCACAATCTGAAATAGTGCCAGAGTCCCAGAGAAACAAAGCATATGTATCAAGCATTCTTTAAGTGAGTTGAGACTAATTTGTTCTCCAGGACAAAACCTTCTTCTTTGTGTCTCAACAGACACTTGAATAATGTACAATAGCTCTGTTTAAAATCCCTAGTGTTTTTTCACAAAACACACATCTAGGCTTTTTAAATTATCCTAACTGGATTGGAAACTGACATATTTTAATGTAATTATTAACCCCATTATTATCAAAGCAGCCTAGCCAAATAAAGTGGTACATACTCTTACCAGTGAAGTATGACGGTGCTCTGATCCCCATAATATACACAGAAAAGTGAATCATCAGCTTGAAGGACCCAGCCTTCATATACAAGGTAAGCTATCACATATATAATCCAGTCCTAAATAGCAGACTTCTTATTTCTCTCAGTATTTCAGCCAGCAATGCCAAGCACTAACAGATTTTAGATAAATACATCTTCTTATCACCTTAGCTAATGTTTCATTGCCTTTACGTGTTCATGAGGGATGGATTTATACCAAACAGAGCTTAATCCAAACTATGAATTTAAACCAAACTATGAACTGCCCTGCCAAGTATCATGTTCGAGTCTTCCACCTGCCCACATGGAACACAGCATAACAATATAGTAGTATGAATGGTAAAAGTCCTCATATCTTATCCTAGTTTACTGATCCTTTCTGTCTGGAAAATGATGGACTCAGGATGTGGAAGAAAAAGAACTAGTCTCAGGACACAAAGATGAAGATTTTGACCTGGAGAATAAATTAGTCTCAACTCACTTAAAGAATGCTTGATTCATATGCTTTGTTTCTCTGGGACTCTGGCACTATTTCAGATTATAGGCAATTGTGGGACAGAGAAATAATCAAACAATCAGAGGATGACCTTTTAGAAAAATGACGTTAGGCAAGAAATACTCTTTCCATTAGTAGACATATAAAACTAAAATTGCAACATAGTAGTGCTTACACCGTTCTGTTCTTCTGATGCTACCTCTCTGATACAAGGAACACAGGGTTTCTGAGCACCACAAAAACCGGAAAGAATTTTAAAAGATATCAATTATCACCTAGACAGTTGAGCCAGAAAAGGTACTATTATGTCTAGATTGTCTAAATTCTTAGTGAAAACATGATAATGGTGCAAAAAGAACAGAAGGGTCTGCTGGGGGAGGGGGGAGAGAGAGCAGAACAACAACAAAAAAAAACAATCCAGGGAGAAAGCACAACACAGGTATCATTCATTTTCAGGGAGGAAGCTTTTACATAAAAACAGCAGGTCTGTCTTCAAAGATGGAGAAGTTTCATTGCCTAAATAATTGAAGAAAAGATACACAGAATCTCAGAGGAAAAATATGTACAACACCACAATCTCAAAACTTTAAAGTGAGCTATTCTGATGCTCAGCACCCCCTTAAAACTGCACTCCCCTCTCCAAAGTCCAAAGCCTAAGTTATTTCTCATGCCATTCAGACTCAACAATATATTCTCCACAGCATACTCCAGTCCTAGAATCCCTTCCCCCAGTACTACCAATGCACACTGTTTTTAATCTGCTGCTCCTGGCCAATGAGTCAGCTGTGGGCTCTATACACTGCTCATCCCTCTCACTTCTACCTTGGAGACACCCTTCTGTTCCTGAAGGGTTCTTACTTAATCTTTCTGATGGATAACATATGATCAGCCATATTTCATCTCAAAGCTGAGACCTCCTGAAACTCATGTAATAAATACATTTTAATGTCAGTAAAAAGTCTAGGCTCTGCTTATTCACACATCTACAGCTTATTCATACAGCTAACGAGACATGTGATGGGCAGAGGGACAACAACAAAGTAATAGGTCTCCCTGAAGAAGAGAAGGCAAAGGCAAGATCTAGTAGCAGTACTCTTTACCTGAAGAGATGGAGGATTCTGGAAAGAAAATAGAGTGAGACTTCTCAGAGGGGCACAGTGAAGGACAAAAAGAAAAAGGCAAAACTTGCAACACAAGGCTGTCTGAATGTGTAAAAGGAAAACATGTACCCATCCACCCCCTCCTAAGAGTGGTTCAGCACAGCCACCACAACAATCAAAGATTCCCCAGCCCAGGGGGGCTGGGGAATCTTCCTTCTTGGAGATTTTCAGAACTTGCTTGGACAACCTGATCTAGTGTTGTCCTAGAGACCTCCAGAAGTCCCTTCCCACCTACATCTTTCTGCAGGTCTGTCTGAGAAATTGGGTAGAGATCTCAATGGTACAAGGTTCAGTAAGATCTGTGTTTGGGAAAGGGAAACTGAAATCAGCAACCCACTAAGGACCACCTCCAGAGATCCTTTCCTACCTACATCTTTATGTCTGTTACTCTGTAATACTGCATTGCCAAAATAACCATTACACATCCCTTTTACCACACACATCTATGTATTGCTGAGAGAATTCTCTGCCATTAACACCCTTTCTACAGGCACAAATAATGTATCTTCTAAATACTTCACTGGTTTGAGCTGCTTGAAGAAAGGCTCTTATTTCTCATGCAGAAAGAAAACAAAATCCCACAATGTACAAGAATGTAATTTTTCATCGCTGTATATTATCTCATCTAATATATATCTACTGTTACCTTAATTGCCCCAAACTGTGTATATATTGTAATTACCAATTATTATGTTATCTACTATATTATTTTTAACTATCTATTATCAGAAGATCCCAGGCTGCAAACCAAGTTTCCACTTTTCTTTGCCCTGAGTAAACCCAATCAAATCACAAATCCTGTCTGAAACAGCTTCCATCCTACATATAAAACAGAAGGCAACAGCTAGCACAAGAAATTGACACAACAGAACCAAAATCTCTCTCTGCCATTTTTACACATCATAGTGGGGAAAAAAGTCTTAGTGGGTATTCTACATGGAAACAGATGGAAGCATGCACAGCATGTAGCTTTTCATGTAAATAACGTGTGCATGTTTTTACAAGATGTGTACAATAGTATGAATGTTTGTACTTTAGTTGCATGTGCATTAATAGCTAGCAAAATACACATATGCACAGCAAGTCTTGTTTTACAGCAATATACCTGCATACAAAGTTTCATACATAAACCTACATGTGTAAATATGTGTTTGTTTATATAACAGGATTTTTAGGGCATATTTTCAGTAAAACTGTGAATATCTGTTTTCAAGATTGAAAATTCTGTTCACAAATGCATAATTGTTGGGGATGTTACTTCCTGAAGACATGTATGGGAATATAACTGATTCCTGCATACAAGGTTTCATACATAAACCTACATGCGTGAATATGTGATTGTTTATGTAACAGTATTTTAGAGCATATTTCAGTAAAACTATAAATATGGCATTCTGTTTTCAAGATTGAAAATTCTGTTCACAAATGCATAATTGCTGGGGATGTTACTTCTTGAAGACATGTATGGGAATGCATATGATGGTCTGCTTGTTTGTGCTGGAGATTGTCTACATGCATTGATTGGCATGTCTCTGGAGATCAATACAAAGAAATCCCAGTGCCAGGCAGCAAGAGCACCGAGGTAGGTTTTACTGCTTTACTATGTCATCTGTGCCAGCTTGTGAGACTGCTATTAGGCATATGGGAATAATGTGTGGGGTGGATACATACAAATCAGTATATTTTTGTGTATGCCAGCTGAGGAATGAGATACATCTATGGGTCCTGAGGGAACTGGCAGATGTAGTTGCTAAGACACTGTCCATTGTAAGAATTAAAGTTGTATTTTTGCAGTGGAAAATTCCACTAACGTTGCATATTCAAAAGTGACTGCGCAGGCATAACAGTGTGGGGTATGTTAAGCAGATAAGGGGACAGTGGAAGGTTCCACTGCCTCAAAATAAGGAGGATGGCAAAGAAAATCAAGACAAGCAGTTGCAGAATCAGCAAAATCAAGAAGCTACAAGAAGCTACAAAATCACAGGCCCCTCCAATACCCCTACTCCCCCTCCCTCCCCCCCAACCCAAGAAAGGAGAAATTAAAGGTTGGTCAAATAAAACTGTACATACAGGGCATAGTAACAAGCATCAGGTAGTTAGTGAACCTGTAGTACTCAGCCAATGAGGAAACAGGGGAAGAATCAAGCTTCAGGTAACAGGAGACCTAGGGCTATGATACACTTCTGCTGCGTGCTCCTGCTTGCAGGATGCCCGCCATTGCCATCGCAAATAAAAATGCTGCTTCACTGAGCCTGGATTATTGGCTGCAGACTTTTTCTCACACTATCATATTTGAGAAGTCATGGCAGTCTGGTGAAGTTCCCACTGACTGGAAGAGGGGAAACATAACTCCCATTTTTAAAAAGGGAAAGACAGAAGACATGGGGAACTACAGGCCAGACAGTCTCACCTCTGTGCCTGGCAAGATCATGGAGCAGATTCTCATGGAAGCTATGCTAAGGCACATGGAAAATAAGGAGGTGACTGGTGACAGCCAACATGGGTTCACTAAGGGCAGATCATGCCTGACAAATCTGGTGGCCCTCTATGACAGGGTTACAGCATTGGTGGGTAGAGGAAGAACAATTGACATCATTTACCTGGACTTGTGCAAAGCATTTGACACTGCCCCCAATGATATCCTTGTCTCTAAATTGGAGAGGGATGGATTTGATGAATGGACCACTTGGTGGGTAAGGAATTGGCTGTATGGTTGCATTCAAAGAGTTGTTTGTGGTCAATGGCTCAATGTCCAGATGTAGATCAGTAACTACTGGTGTTCATCAGGTGTCATTATTGGGACTGGCACTATTTAGCATCTTTGCTGGTGACATGGACAGTGAGATTGAGTGTACCCTCAGCAAGTTTGACAATGACACCAAGCTATGTGGTGCAGACAACATGCTGGAGGGAATGAATACCATCCAGAGGGACTTGGACAGGCTTGAGGGGTGGGCCTGAGTGAACCTCATGAAGTTCAACAAGGCCAAGTGCAAGGTCCTACATCTCAGTCAGGGCAATCCCAAGCACAAATACAGGCTGGGTGGGAAATGGATTGAGAGCAGACCTGAGGAGAAGAATGGAGGGGGGTGTGGGGGTGGATGTTGGTTGATGAGAATCTTGATATGAGCTGGTGATGTGCACTTACAGCCCAGAAAGCCAACTGTATCCTGGACTGCATCAAAAGAGGTGCAGCCAACAGGCTGAGGAAGGTGATTCTCCCCCTCTACTTTGCTCTCATGAGACCCCGCCTAGAGTACTGCATTCAGCTTTGGGGCCTCCAGCACAAGAAGAACATGGGTCTATTAGAACGAGTCTGAGGAGGGCCACAAAGATGATCAAGGGGCTGGAGTGCCTATCCTATGAAGACAGGCTGAGAGAGTTGGGTTTGTTCAGCCTGGAGAAGGCTCCAGGGACACCTTATAGGGGCCTTCCAATACCTAAAAGGGGCCTATAGGAAAGCTGGGGAGGGATTCTATCAGGAAGTGTAGTGATAGGACAAGGGGTAATGGCTTTAAACTAAAAGGGGGTAAATTTATGTTAGATATAAGGAAGAAGTTCTTTACTATGAGGGTGGTGAGCCACTGGGACAGGCTGCCCAGAAAAGCTGTGGATGCCCCAACTGTGGAGGCTTTCACAGCCAGGTTGGATGGGGCTTTGAGCAACCTGGCCTAGTGGAAAGGAGCTGCAACTACATGATCTTTAAGGTCCCTTCCAATTCAAACCATTCTATGATTGTGATTCTGTAACGGTTCATGTAACAAAATGTGAAATTCCGTTTCCTTAAACCACCTCAGCCCTCCAGCCCACCCCACACAGGATATGAGGGCAGGGCTGCACAGCTAGCTCTCACGACCAGGCAACTGCCTATCGGCAGGGGCTCTGCTGGGCATGTTTCTTAAACTTGGTGTCCCAGCATAACCCACTCCCCAGCGGGAGCTCAGCTCTAGCGGGGTGCACGCACCTCTCCATCACATCACATCCCCATTCTCACCCTGCTAGGGTGATTACTGCAGCCAAACTATTGCTTTGTGTTAATGTAAATAAAGCATGAACTACTCAAGTCAGTCCTCTGTCCAGACACCTACCAGTTTGGGGTGTTGCTTCTGAATCAGATGAGGAATGGTTTTGGAACAGTTTGGTAGAGGAAGCATTTGCAAACTTTCAGATGTTTTAGACAGTTTTAGAAGAGAAATTCCTGGGTATGGCCATGGGACTGATTTCTGTCTTTTGCAACATGGCATATGCAATCCTCATCAGTATGCTCACCTACTGGAAGAGCTTTTCTTGGTGACAGATGTGTCTTTTTTCTTATCACTGGCTCACAAAATGATTAGGGATATTAATCATATTAATGATATTAATCAATTATTTCTACCATCCCCCAGTCACTGACCTTAATATTAGTGTAGGGGGATTTGAGAAACTTCCACTCATATTTTCCCTGTATGAATTTCACATTCACACATTCTCTCTCCCTCTCGTCACTGGACCAAATCCTACAGTGCTCCAAGACCTTTTATGTCAGCTTAGTCTGAGCAGACTGGTAGGAAATAAGACACCAGGACTCTGATGTAAAACCTCCTCTTTGCAGAAGGCTGTCCCAAATGGAGAGGTAAAGGAGATACAGAGGGCAATGAAACAAGAAGTCTTAACCAGAGTACATCTATGTCATAGATATTTTTCTGAGCCATTATCTGTATGAACCAGAGTGAGAGTCAGGTCAAGTTTAAGGGTTAGAAAATCCCTCACAGCTCCTAGAGGAGCTACTGAAACTACCATTATATATGCATTGTTCTGCAAGCTTGATTTACTCTCTGTTCAGAACAGAGCTCTGCATGACTGTCCATACAGCTGTGCAAATGGATACCCATCTATATACATCACTGTTCTCTTTGTTTTTACTTCCTCTCCTGCTCTACTTAATATCACTATGCAGCTGAAGGCAGATGCAGTTTCTCTTTGCATTTACACGTACATTACTGATCTGGTTGATTTTCCCCTTCCCAACTTGTCCATTCTAATTTTGTGGTCATAGCAGATGGAAATAATCCCTGACTTGAAATGCTGATTTCATTCAAAATTCTAAGCAAGACCTTGAAAATCAATGCCTGATCTGGGAGTCAACAAGAAAAAGGGAGAGTTGGTAGGCTTGGGAATAGAGAGGGACATGATCTCTACAGCACCGTTCTAGGAGCCCCAAGAGCCTATGTGATCCCAGTGAGACCTGAACTGCCACAAATATCCCAGATGTCCAGCCCTACCTGTGGGTGGCTGAGGGAGTTCTCCAGGTAGTGCAGGTCGTCCCCTGTCCCCCCGGCCTCGCGTCCTGCCTCCAAGGGTATCCCGTAATGGGTGCATTTCTCAAAGCAGACATAGTCGTATTGCGGTGTGCCCCCCCACAAAGCTGACTTCGATCTGGATTCCTGCTTCATACTGTCTGAGCTCTCCATGTCTCTACTCTTCCTCATGCTCAGCTGCCTCTCTGGTCCTTACCTAGAACCACCTCATGGTCTGGCCAGAGAATAGCCTCTGTACTTTCTTCTGTTCCTTTCTTCCTTTCTTTATCTCATCAGACCACTCTGACTTGTTCTGTTCCTGCACTCCCTTTTTCTCTGGCCCTCCTTCTCTTCCTCCTCCTCCTCCTTGTATCTCTCTCACTTTCTCCTCCTCCTGACCAAAGGCAGTGATTGCAGGGTTTAACTATATTTATAGCAACCTTCCTCTGTCACATGATTCCCCAGTGCCAGGTCTGATCTCAGCAAAAGGCACTAACCCTACCAGGATTGAATATCAGGTGTGGGTAAGAGGGGAACTCCTGAAGGAGAAGGAAGGGGAAGGGGGAGGGGAAGAGGAGAAAAGGAGGCTGTAAGAAAGAGAAATACAGACGCAGAAATAGACAGGAGGAAGCAGGAATGATTATCCAGAGGATCTCTTCCTTCATATCTGCCCATCCTAGGCAAGTCATATTTGTAATGAAAACAATATTCAGTAGGCTTCTTTTTCTCTCTCTGGATAATAGTTGTCCAAAAGACCAAGGAACAGTCATAAAGATGGCAATGCCACTAACTATGATGAGATAAAAAAGATGGGTGTACAGTCTGTGTCCCAAGACATTTTTGCTAAATCAATAGTCCCCAAGAGAACCTGCAAGCCCTAAGGGACAACTCCAGAATCCATTTAAATTACTGAGCATTAGAGCTAAATCTCAGTCTTTCCATATGCCCTTATAGTTAACAATTTCACTTTTGGAGAACGTCACTAGAATGCTCTGTGAGTATTCAATTATGAATTTATTCTTCTTGATGATCACTTTTCCACAAGCTAATGCATTCAACAGCTTCTCCTCTCCACTCTGCCAGTTTCTCAGCCAGGCAAAAAACAAACAAATAAACAAAAACCAATGAGCTCAGAGACCACTAGTTAGTTACCAGACAGTGATAGAAATGAGAGGCATGTTTCAGCAACATGGTCTTACAGACACTTCCCAGTACTGCCAGTGTCCTGCCCATAACTATATGCCTTTTGATGGCTATAATTCAGCAAAGAGCAGTGTGTTCACGATACTAGAAAATGTATGAAAGGAAAGGAGAAAACACATGCCTCAAACACAGTCACTAAAGAACTGCTTTAGCAGTTAGACATCAGGAAGATTAGGCTAGACATCAGGCAGATTAGGCTAGACATCAGGAAGAGGTTCTTCACTGAGGTTCCAGGTTGCTGCACACTGGAACAGGCTCCACGGGGAAGTAGCCACTGCACCCAGCCTGTTGGATTTTAAGAAATGTTTGGATTGTGCACTTAATCACATGGTCTAAAATTTGGGGTAGACCTGTGTGGTGCCAGGAGTTGGACTCAATGATCCTTATGGGTCCCTTCCAACTCTGGATATTCTATGATTCTGTGATTCTATGCTATTAACTCCTTCTTCCTTCTCTGATACACAAGTTCACACTTTCCACAGGGTAATATACCTCATTTAGTGCACTGAACAGTAGATTGACAACTATACAGAAGAAAATGAACAATCAATATGCACAGAATGGTACATGTGTACACTCTAATATGTGCAACTAAGAACCTAGCATTTACCTAATCTCCAGTGGGAGAACACTTATAAAACAGTCTTCCCACCTCTCATCTCTGTATCCAGGTATTGCCTACAAAGGAAAAGACTGAGAAATAAAAATTAACCATTCCAGTAAATGAAAAAATATATGCCATCTGTAGAGATACAGGGTTTCTGCCACATTATTTCTTGTTTTCTGAATACTAATCTTATCATATTCCACAGATTATAAATCACCCCTCCCACCTTTCACCTAAGAGGTAAGCACTTTACCAGCTGTCTTGGCACCATTGTTGGATCAATGGGCAGAGACCAATGGGATGATGTTCAACATGGCTAAGTGCCGGGTTGTGCACTTGGAGCACAACAACCACATGAAGTGCTACAAGCTTGGGGCAGAGTGGCTGGAAAGCTGTGCAGAGGAAACGATTTGGGGGGGGGGGGGGGGGGTTTTGGTCAACGCTCAGCTGAACATGAGCCGGCAGTGTGCCCAGGTGGTCAAAAAGGCCAACGGTATCCTAGCTTGTATCAGGAATAGTGTAGCCAGCTGGTCCAGGGAGGTGATCATCCCCCTGTACTCTGCTCTGATGAGGCCACACCTTGAGTGCTGTGTTCAGTTTTGGGTCCCTCACTATAAGAAACACATTGAGGCCCTGGATTGTGTCCAGAGAAGGGCTACGAAGCTGTTGAAGGGCCTGGAACACAAGTCCTGTGAGGAGTGGCTGAGGAAACTGGGGTTATTTAGTCAGGAGAAGAGGAGGCTCAGGGGAGACCTCATTGCTCTCTCCAACAACCTGAAAGGCAGTTGTGGGGAGCTGGGGGTTGGCCTCACCTCGCAGATAGTTATTAGTAAGAAAAGAGAGAATGACCTCAAGTTGTGCCAAGGGAGGTTCCGGTTGGAAATTAGGAGAAATTTATACTCAGAAACAGTGATCAGACATTGGAATGGGTTGCCCAGGGAGGTGGTGGAGTCATCATCCCTGGGGCTGTTTAAGGAAAGATTGGATTTGGTACTTAGAGTTATGATTTAGTTGGTGATTTTCGTGATAGAAGGATGGTTGGATCAGATGATCTTATAGGTCTTTTCCAACATTATTGATTCTATGATTCTATGATTAACAACCTCTCTATTCCACAAAGTACCAACAATATTCCATCACAGCCTCTTTGATACTAACCTAGTTAAATTCAAAGTGTAAGGATATGTAGAAGGAGAGTGTCTGCTCCTTTAAGGGTACCTGGTCAAGGATTTTTTTCCAAGGCAACAAGGGATAATAAGAAAGGCAGGAAGTAATGGGAACCAAATCTGGTCAGTAACACTAATTTATGAGAGCAGGGGAGAGTGTAGAAATGTTTATGCCAGTGGAGTTATCTAATGCAGGACTTCTAAGCTGGGAGACAATCACAAAAACAAAGCTTCCCAGTCACACTAATTGGGGCCTAACAAACTACAGGTGCCAATTCCAGGAAGGATGAACCTTGCAGCTGATAAGACTGTGAACCAGGGGGCCCTGGACTGGGAGTGTACACAAATTGCAGAGGTCTGCAAACCCATGGGTGGTGTGCAGGGATAAGAGGTAGCAGGAGGAACCAAGAGGGAATATAGATAGAAAAGAGTACAAAAGGGCCGGTGTGTGTAAAATCACAGAATCACAGAATCATCTAGGTTGGAAGAGACCTCCAGGATCATTAGTCTAACTTCTGACCTAACCCTAACAAGTCCTCCACTAAACCATATCACTAAGCTCTACATCTAAACGTCTTTTAAAGACCTCCAGGGATGGTGACTCAACCATTTCCCTGGGCAGCCCATTCCAATGCCTAACAACCCTTTCAGTAAAGAAGTTCTTCCTAAGATCCAACCTAAACCTCTCCTGGTGCAACTTTAGCCCATTTCCCCTCATCCTATCACCAGCCATGTGGGAGAATAGACCAACTCCCACCTCACTACAGCCTCCTTTAAGGTACCAGTAGAGAGCGATAAGGTCTCCCCTGAGCCTCATCTTCTCCAGACTGAACAATCCCAGCTCCCTCAGCCGCTCCTCCTAAGACTTGTTCTCCAGACCCCTCACCAGCCTCGTTGCCCTTCTCTGGACTCACTCGAGCACCTCGATGTCCTTCTTGTAGTGAGGGACCCAAAGCTGAACTCTGTAATTGAGGTGTTGCCTCACCAGAGCTGAGTACAGGGGGACAATCACTCCCCTAGTCCTGCTGGTCACACTGATTCTTATGCAAGCCAGGATGCTGTTGGCCTTCTTGGCCACCTGAGCACACTGCTGGATCATATTCAGCCAACTATCAACCAATACTCCCAGGTCCTTCTCTGACAGGCAGCTTTCTAACCACACATCTCCCAGCCTGTAGTACTGCTTGGGGTTGTTGTGCCCCAGGTGCAGGACCCAGCACTTGGCCTTGTTGAACTTCATACAGCTGGCCCCAGCCCATCAGTCCAGCCTATCCAGATCCTCCTGCAGAGCCTTCCTACCCTCAATCAGTTCAACACATGCACCTAACTTGGTGTCATCTGCAAAATT
The DNA here is from genome assembly GCF_011077185.1 of Oxyura jamaicensis. Classification (NCBI taxonomy): domain Eukaryota; kingdom Metazoa; phylum Chordata; class Aves; order Anseriformes; family Anatidae; genus Oxyura; species Oxyura jamaicensis. Next base: position 80,472,819 of record NC_048893.1, on the reverse strand, counting down.
ACTGAGTGTGCACTTGATCCCCTTATCCATATCATCAATAAAGATTAAAGAGAACTGGCCCTAATACTGAGCCCTGGGGGACACCACTAGTGACTGGCCTCCAACTGCATTTAACTCCATTCACCATGACTCTTTGGGCATGGCTACCTAGCTAATTTTTAACCCAATGAAGCATATGCCAGTCCAAACCATCAACAGTCAGTTTCTCCAGGAGAATGTTGTGGGAAACAGTGTCAAAAGCCTTACTGAAGTCAAGGTAGACCACATCCACAGCCTTTCCCTCATCCACTAAGCGTGTCACTTTGTCATAGAAGGAGATCAGGTTCATCAAGCAGGACCTGCCTTTCATAAACCCATGCTGATTGGGCCTGATCACCTGGTTGCCCTGCAAGTGCCGCGTGATGACACTCAAGATAATCTACTCCATGAGCTTCCCCAGCACCAAAGCCAGACTGACAGGCCTATAGTTTCCCAGGTCCAACCATCCAGCCCCTCTTGTAGAGGGCGTCATGTTTACTAGCCACCAGTCGACTGGGACCTCCGCTGATAAGCAGGACTGCTGATAAATGATGGAAAGCAGCTTGACCAGCTCTTCTGCCAGTTCTCCCAGTACCCTCGGGTGGATCCCATCTGGCCCCATCGACTTGCGTACATCTAAGTGCTGTAGCAGGTCACCAAACATTTCCTCATGAATTATGAGGGTCACATTCTGCTCCGCTTCCACCAGCTCAGGGTACTAGGTATCCAGAGAACAACTGGTCTTGCTGCTAACAACTGAGGCTAAGAAGGCATTAAGCACCTCAGCCTTTTCCTCATCTCTTGTCACTAAATTTCCCCCCTCATCCAGTAAAGGATGGAGATTCTCCTTAGTCCTCCTTTTTGTGTTTTTGTATTTATAAAAACATTTTCTGGTATCTTTAACAGCAGTAGCCAGACTGAGCTCCAGATGAGCTTTGGTCTTTCTAATTTTGATCCTGCACAGCCTCGTAACATCCTTATAGTCCTCCTGAGTGGCCCACTGTCTTTTCCAAAGGTCATAAACCTTCTTTTTCTTCCTAAGTTCTAGCCACAGCTCTCTGTTCAGCCAGGCCAGTCTTCTTCCACGTCAGCTTGTCTTTGGGCATGTGGGGATGATCTGCTCCTGAGCCTTTCCTTCTTGAAGGAGTGAAGATTTCCTTCTTGAGGAGAGACCAGCCTTCCTGGACTCCTCTGCCCTTCAGGACTGCCTCCCAAGGGACTCTGCCAACCAGTGTCCAGAACAGCTCAAAGTCTGCCCTCCGGAAGTCCAAGACAGCAGTTTTACTGATCCCCCTCCTGACATCGCCAAGAATAGAGAACTCTACCATTTCATGGTCACTCTGCCCAAGACCACCACATCTCCCACCAGTCCTTCTCTGTTTGTGAATAGGAGGTCTAGTGGGGCACCTCCCCTGGTAGGCTTACTAACCAGCTGCGTCAGGAAGCTATCTTTCACACTCTCCAGGAACCTCCTAGATTGCTTCCTTTGAGCTATACTGTATTTCCAGCAAATATCTGGGAAGTTGAAGCCCCCCACAAGAACAAGTGCTGGTGAATGGGGCTTGTCACTACACTTCTCTGGCTGAGCCCTACATCTGGTCACCACAGTTCATCCTATCATTTTATTTTTCTCATTAAGTCTTATTTTAACTGTGTATTTTATTTTACTCTGTGTATTAACACTCTCCCGTGTGTGTGTGCACTGCAAGGTAGGGCTAAGATCTGGGCAGGGCTGCTGGATGGACAGATGGGCTATGCCAGGTAGTCAGAGGATCTGTGAATGTGTGTGTTCTTGTGAACCTGGAGAGTGCTCTCTGTGTGTGTCTTAACTAATGAACTTGTATCTATACCAGTCAGAGAGGAGGAGAGGGTCTTAGCTGTTTGTATCTGTTTTACTTGAGTCCTGTGCATAAGTGCTGTTGAAGGCAGCCCTTGACCAGGGCAGTATTTGTGGCTGATTGTGTGAGTGTTTTGTGTCTGGAATACATGCTCAGCTTTGCTACCAGCTGAACCTGCAACAACAAAAGTGGCAGCTCCACCCCCAAGGTCCCTGGGCACCTGACTGAGCCACAGTATCTGGACTGGAATGGTCCTGGCCCAAAGCAGCTATTGGAGGCAACCACTCTCTTATCACTCTTTACCTCTCTTAACACCTAGCAGCTACTCTCAACTTGTATTTAGTTCTGAAATCTTCTTCTGTTTCGGACTCAAAGAAGAATTTGTAGGTCCAATGGCTTGTTTCCTTTGTCCAGATGGCACAGCTGACCTAATATAACATACTGCTCCAGCTCTACCCATCGTCTTGCCCATGTTTTCAGATTACTCGAGCCTCAAAAGAACAGAGTACCGAGCATACCACCAAAAAATCTGCCTTTTACACTGCTGCTGCTTAGTAACTGCTGCCAAATCTTTCATCACATCACCTGTAATTTCCTGCCACATTTGCTCTTTATATTTTCTTTATTGCTCATCAATCCTAGTTTCCACTGCCAAGGCCTAGCACTACCTTTCTAGCAGGACACAGCAATGTAGTACTGCTATTGCTCATGAGGTTACCAACAGATTCAGGAGACTTATCACTGAAATGTCAGAAGAGGTTAAAAAAAAAAAAAAAAGAAAGAAAAATAAAAGAGGAAGATATAATAAGCATCTTGTACTAGTCACAAATACAGCTGACCCGTAGATGCAGCTTCTCTCAGTTCCCTAGGTGCATCTAAGCATGTTGAAAGGACTAGCAAAGGCCTTAGTAGGACAGTTTCTAGATTGCCCCACAGCATGCAAGAGGAAACATTTTCAGCCTGCTCAAATACTAATTTCTTCTTTATGTATAACAGGCCCTACTGGTACTCCAAAGTGTGTTTCAGTGGTAATTCCTTCAAGCATGACACTTGCCTGATAGACAAAACTACAGCTCCAGCCCAAAGGATGGTCTAGGTGAAGAAAAAGCAAAGAATATAAGTTACATGAACTCTCACCCCAGACAGGTCTCTTCTCCAGTCAGCCATCTATCTCCCTCCTCTTCCCAGTTTTCTCTCAGGTCCCCTTGTCTTTCTCTGCCTTTATTCCTTTCTCCTGCATGCTTTTCATGATGTAGAAATACAGTCCCCAGCCTTTATAGCTAATGCTCTGACAGTATGGGGGAAGGGATGATTGAAGACCCATACTTCTCTAATGGTCCTGTCTCAGGGAGATTTATCACCTGAAATCCCAGTGCTATTAATCAACAGTGACAAGGTTAACATTTTCCCCTGTGCCCTGCCCACAGAGATATTATAATAACTTCTAAGACTTCTCCTTACACTAGAGTTTTTTTTGATTGTTTGTTTTTTGTTTGTTTGTTTTTGTTTCTCTAGCAGATCTACCCAGATCATGGCCTCACTGTATACAAACCTCACAGCCCACCAACAGACTGCACCTTTCTCTGTAATGAAAGATCACACCTCTTGTTCGGTTACTATGAATGCTATGTATACTGAAATTATAGGAGATGGTGATGTAGAGCGCTCTAGCACCCCGGACTGAGAGAAGATGACTTTGTGGAAGCAGAGTTATTGTTCCTCAGAACTGTGTATGCAGAATAGAAAAGCAGTCATTTATGAATAAAAGAAAAATAATATTCTGTGCTTCAGTCAACTTAGTCCACGAGGTCCATAAGGCTGTGAAGCAGACAATATAAAAGATAGGTTATAAGACAAAAACTGTAAAGGTGAAAGGAAAAAAGGTAGTTTTAAAAGAGGAAGAAGAGGAAGATGACGAAAGGAGGACTACTTAACAGTAACAAAAGCTACAAGAGATAAACCTGGAGGCAATAGAAGACAAAGAAAGCATGAAAAGACATGAAGGATGAGATGAGGGATAGGAAGTTAGCCACAGCAAATATACCTTGCCTCAAACAGTAGCAACAGATGAAGAAAAAAAAGAGTGAGAAGGTAGGAAAAAGACTACAGTGGACATAAGACTTGTATGTGAGAGCAAGGTGTTTAAATGGGACATTTTATTAGACAAGATACTTGTGGAGGTTTTAAAACGTTATAAAATGCAGTTGGAACTCTGGGAGAGAAAGAATGCTTTGAGTTAGGAAGAGAGAAGGAGATGGAGAAAAGATGCTTTTATAGTGAAAGAAAGAAATATACCATGGACTAGGGCACGAACAGCAGAAAAAGTGAGACATTTAAGCTGTGCAATAACACATTGTAAGCAAGACTGAATATGGAGAGATGATGACAGGGAACTCAAAGATAATTGGAAAGACAGGTTCAGTTCACAGTGAAAAGTAAAAATAAGTTGTCCAGAAACTTTATGGGCTTTTATCACTGAGAGGTGATAAGCTAATACGAAGGTATTTAAGAGGACATGTACTGACTAATACCAGACTGAACAGAACAGAATTGACAGAAACAGGGCAGATCTTAAGAATTATGATGTGATAACTTAAATAGGGGAATGACGGAGTTATCAGAAAAGAGGCAGAATTTAAAAAAGAAGATCTCATGATTGTAACCAGATAAACTCTTAAAGGAAAACAGGGACATGAAGGTCCCACTAAAGTAAATGCTGAAATAGATGAACCCAGAAGGAAACTTGAACAGATCATGATATACCATGACTTGCCAAAAATGAAGTGAGATGGGTAGATAACCTGTTAATTTGGGATTGTCTTATCTTACATTGCAGTATGGTCACAGTTTGGACCTGCCTGTGAAAAGAACAAATAGAGAGAAATTTAACAAACCCAGCAGCAAGAGTGAGACACAGAAAACCAGAAGAAAGAGAAGACAGCAAAATTAAATTGATCCCAACTCATCCAGAACTTAAAGACAGATCTGTCTAGATGTCCTGGTGAGCTCTCCAGTTAGGATCAACAGGGTTCATATTCAATAAACACACTAGTCTTTACTAGAATAAAAACAAGATTATTTGATTTTTTTTTTCAAATAGAGAAAACTCCAAGCATATATGTCATGCAGTATAGCAATAAATTTATAGTTTATACAAAACACTTTCCCACCCACTGTGACTTTGCAGAGTACATTCTTGCGTCCAGGTCCAGCTTGGTTGCAATTAACATGGTGACTTTCTGAGCTGCTAAAATTTTGTGCTCCTGCTCTGTTGCCTAGGAGATTGTTTCCACACTTCTAAGGCTGGGCTCCTTTCTAAGGTTCTTCCCCTAGTGTTTGCTCCTCGTAAATTGCAACCCTCAATTCTGTCTGAGACTCTTTACCCTACGGCACCGTATAGCTTCTATTAAACCAAAATGGCTCTCCAAAACAAGAGGTACTTTGCTGATGGGGGAAGATCTGATTGCCTTGCCTTAGAATAAATTGAGAACAAATGCACATAGTATGTATGCAAATATCAAAGAGGTATATCAAAAAGAAGAGAGAAAAATTAAAAATAGACTACATGCTGGTGAGAAGCACAAAATTTTTACAGATGTATTATGCATTCAAAAGCAGCTAGTCAGTTAGAACACTCAATGTACGTTTGAAGTGGGTTCAGTGGATCTGTGCTTATTTTCTAGAATAATGCTGCATTAACAAACATGATCTGAAGTATTAGCCTGAAGGCATTTTTATGAGAAGAGACTAAGGAATGTCTAGGAAATTCAGGTTCATCTCTAGTGATCAAAACTCATTAGGGATGCTTCCAAACTTGTGAATTTATTGTTCTAGGATGGAGAGTCTACAAACTCTGGGCAATCACTCTTTACATCTCTATCTAGATGACAAGCTCTAATTCCAAATAGTGAATATTCCCTAATAAGCCATCTGCACCATGTCCTGTATTTTATTGTCAGAAAAAACATCCTTCAGAGGTGAGAGGCAGACCGTGCTCCCATAGATGATTTATGCCTTTATTCCCCTCTTCCCTGCAGATTGCTCGTTGCACAGGTAAAATTAATAGACACACATTTAATCTGTCAGTCATGCAGTTATACTGGTTGAAAGCAGCATGCCTGACATCATAAAGGTGGGAAGAAAATGCAGTGATGAGCTGTATAGAAATGGGCTGGCACAGACTGTGCTAGGGCTCTTTATTCTGTATAGGACTTGGCTAATTTCAAGAGAAGACTGCTGCCTCCTACACCAACCACAGACAACCAGGAAAAAGCGTGATCATAGCTGAAAAGTTTAGGAGGAAGATAGACTTATAAAATAAAATTATTTTAACTTTGTGGTAAGGTTTAAAATACATGTTAGGAGAACATTGAGATGTGTTTGGGCAGGAAGAAGAGGCCTTAAGTATGGACAGACATCTCTGGGAGGCCATGGCTAGGATTAGAGAAAAAGCAAAGAAAAGAAAACAAGAAAAGCAAAAATAGATTTCATTTTCCTGATTCTTGTTCAAATTTGAAATGCTTGAAAAGACATTTCCTTGAGCTCCAAGAATCTGTTAATGTTTCTGAGAATGTGATCACACTACTGGCATAGGGGACCTACGGAACAGGCTGGTTGAAAAGGACAGTCTGACTTTGTAAGATACTGGAACTAATGATCAAGAAGCTTATGCAAGAAAAAAATAAAAAAAATAATTTTCAGGCAGCATCAGCATCTAGCTGATGCATGGACACAGGAATGCTAGGAAAGAAAGAGGCAGGAACACATCTAGAAATGAAGAAAGGGGCTGTCTTAAGCAACTATGAACCTTTTCTTTGTAATACTAGGCTCTTGCCTACATTTCAGAATTTCACCACTTTAATTGTATTACTAGTGCAAGTGATATAAATTATTCATGAATTCCATGGATGTCAAGTACTATTTGCTTTGACTGTACTAGTGTGTCCTGTCCTGTCTCAGCTGAGATAAATTATGTCAATATAGAAGTCATAGCTGAGATAAATGATGTCAATATAGAAGTCATAGCACAGACATATTATCACTACCATTTAATACTTTTAAATACCATTTACTACAAAAGCTAGTCTTTTAAATCTTGTACACTTCTGACTATGCTTCCCGTTTCCCTTGTCCTTCTTCCATCCAAATGCAGCTACCCATAAAAGCACACATAAACTTCCTGCATACAAGTAGTCTTGTAGCCTCAAAACAACAAATCTTCCCTGTTTCCCATACAACAATCCCTGATAACAATCTGAGATAAGGATGAAGATAAACAGAAGGAAGAGAGTAGTTCTTTTGATAGCAAAATAAATAAATAAATAAATCCATCACAAACAAGGTCAAAGCAATTTCATCGTGGAAATAACCTTTCTTGTTATCACTGGCTGTTGTTACAGGGATGATAGTGCGAGTCAGCATGACAGTCACTGGACTCTCTCCCTCTTTTATCAGCCCTGTACTTTGATTTTTAAGAAAGTGGTGATGAAAGGGAAGAACTGCATGTAGCAAGTGCTCCCAAGTTGAGGTGCTGAGTCACTCTTTGCCATGAAGGCTGCAGAAATTTCTCTGTGGAACTCATTAAAACAAAGCTGCTGTATGCTTATCAGTAAGAACCAATTTTGACTGTCACAAGGGGGAAGAAAGTGGAAAAAGGACTCCAGGGCAATGAGGGAGAAACAGTCTCCAGATACCGAAGAGACAGGAATAGGTAGTATTTCAAGGTAGCCTTGTATTTCAAGCCTAGGACAAAATAAGTCAGCAGAATAAGTGGAAGAATGTTTACTGCAAATGGCATTGGGTACCAGGGCTGACATTTAATGACCACATCATCTGAAAATGTTAAATTTGGAACAGGAATCCAGGGAGTGGCTGTGGATCAACATTATAAGCTACTGACCAGAGCCCAAGGATCATCGAGTCCAACTCCTGGGTCCCCAAAGGACCACCCCCCAAACCAAAAAATAAATAGCTTATGTGTCTGCAATGTGCCTGCTTCTTGAACAACCACTAATACCCCAGCCTCTAACCCCACCCCCTGATTTTCCCTGCTGTCCCTGAAGTTATCTTCCCACTACATAGAGCAACCTTCAGGAGGTGTTTGGTGTTCATGTGGCCCCTGAAAAGCTAGACCACTTGCTCTGCTGCTTGTCTTTGTCTGGGGAGGAGTCTGTGTTCTCTGTTAGGTGCACTGGCTGTGCTGTGCTGTAGATATATTTATTTATTTGTTTAGCAAGAGAGGGGCAGGAATGTCTCAGTCCAGAAGCTTTTGGGCACTACAAGGACTGTGGGTTTACACAGGTCTGCAGACTCCCTAGACCCATCATGCTGAGGGACAAGCTGTGCTACCTACTGAAAACTCATTGCTCTGGGAAGAAGATACATCTGACCCTTGCCATGGCAGATTACCACCTCATCTTCATCAGTGAGGGCCCTGTTCAAGGAGGAAAGGGGACCCAGGAGACAGAATGCTTTCCAGCATCCTTGAGACTGTAGCTCTGTCTATATGACTTGCTGGCATACAGCTCTGTTGTTACCACTGGCACCACCACTGCTAGGCACCAGGTTCCTCAGTCTCCTGGTGAAACAGATCAAAATCTCTTCATTAAACGCCATGGGATGGAAGTAAGATCTTTGTAGGGGCTGGTTTACCCTCCTTGATTTAGGCATTGTGTTCCTTCAGGAGACCTTCACCAATCTGATTGCCAAGCTAGTTGCTGCAGGGGTAGAGAATGGTCTACTTTAGCTGCCTCATGGATGTCTCTGATGAAGCAGTGATTCTGTAAATGTTTTTAATGGAAACATTACATTTACACGGAGCAATAATGAGAGTGTAAAGGTAAAGGCATTGGAAGAAATGGCAGAGCAATGGCTTTAGAAGAAGGCTGCACATGCATGGAATCAAAACGAAGAACAGCCATGAAAACCAAGAGACACTACAGATAAGAGGAAGAACTTTGCAGGCACTGAATGGGTTCCTGACTGTACCAGCCCCATGCCACAGATAAGGTCGAAACAAACACGTGGAATGAAAACCATGTGATACACCTCAACTGGTCCCTTTGTATATATTGTTCAGAGACAATACGAAGGGTGCAGAGATCAGGAAGTGTTGTCACTACTCACAAAGAACCCAGAAGACATGATGAACATATGTTGTCCTTTGTGGCAGGACCACTTGGACACTTTGGTTTCATATTGAATTTTGCCACACTGATCATTACAGTCCTATCCCCTCTCTTGACCTATAGTCTTGAGTTTTGGGGAACATGATCATTCTACTAAATCAGCTACTGCACATTCAGGTCTTTTTGGAAGTGCACTAAAGCCTTTAGCACCTATGTTCTGATACCAGGTCTGCAATGTTATTTTTATGAAGAGGCCTTCCACAGCAGTATCAATACTAAGGAACGTCTGGCCCTGGCTGTGAATTTTACTTTTGTCCACAGAGTTGCATTGGAAATGCGAGGCTGATATCATGATGAAGGCAGGACGTCAGCCCTCCCTAATAGATACCTGGTGCCATCTCCAGCCATTCAACAGTATTTCTTTCACCTTACATCCAGATGAAGGAGATCAGGCTGAGCCATTCCTGACTGGATAGCTTCTGTATCTTACACTGGAACTTCTCATGGACTGCCTCTGACACTGGACTGTTGTCCTTCCCATACAACCATCTACTCTCTGTGAGGGCTGCTGTCGCTTCCTGTTGGCCTGCTGTCCATTCTAACATGGACACTGTAATTCCTGTGGGAAGACTGAAGAGAAACTTTACTCTCAAAAGTGTAGTCAGCTGTTGTACTGGTATGGAATTGGCTGTGTCAATCCCATAGTCCTCAAGATTCAGTACAAAAATGCCGTCAGTTAACAAATGCCAGAGTATCTAAGGGTGTTTTGTTATCACTTTATACTAAATTGTACTACATACTTGCTATGATGATGCCACGTTTTGTAAGGTATCAGAAGTTAGATGGTTGAATAGAATATAAAACCAACAAGGCTGGAAGAAATAGCACATCAAGAAATAATAAGCAAGTTATGTTTATTGAATATCTTGCTGCCAACTGAGGAAATATGAATTCCTTCCTTTTCTTTCCCAGGACTAGCTCTTTGGAATGAAAGAGGTCAATCCAGCACCTGCCTCACCCCTGATATTCTGTTCCTTAAGATATTGCTGAGATAGTAGAGCAGGGCTCACAGATGTTGACCCAGGGGGGCACACTGGGCAGTTCTTGTTACTGCCTCACAAATTTAAACTGTTGTGGTTGATTGGCTCTTCAAGAGTGGTGTTTCTTTGACACAGTTATGCCTGCGGGTAGCTTTACAGCCTATGTAGTATTGGAACAGTTTCCCACAGTGATAAAGCGGTTTGTAAAGAGTGAGGGTGACACAGAGTGGTTGAAGGCTAGTGACGGAGGGTGAAAGATGCCTAATTCTTGCAGATATTTTGGGTCTTCCTGTGGGCCTGTGTTAAAGGGCTACCAGTTGGGCTTGAATATCCCACACTACCTGAGCCCTAAGCAGTAAAAATGCTGCCTGTCACACTGTGCATCTGCCTAATCAAAAGTCAGTAATGTATAGGATCTTGGACCTAATCTCCTTTATTCTTTATTCCTTTCTCCTTTCCTGTTTGGAAAGGTCTTCCCTTTCCAGACAGTCTGAAGTCTGGTCATTTATCTTTTGGTATAAGGGCAGCATATATTAGGTATATATATAAGCCGTATGTATAACATGAGGTGTAAGTTGAAAAGAAAAAAGAACTCTTTAAGGGTCACAGGGGAAGAGTAATCCAGACAACTTTTGAAAGATAGAGAAGAGAGAGAACACACAGTAGTTCAAGATTTTTCAGAGTTGACCTGAACCTTCACAGCTGACTCACAACTGTGAATGGCATAAAAGGGCAGTCACATTCTCTGCCTTGCACCAGCTCTGATATGTGTGGCCTTAGCATTCTGGAAGGTAAACTGATAGAAAAACATTCATGTCTTTATGTGGTTAACTTCTCAAGTGTCGTGCTTAGAATGTGTTCACAACAGGTCAGGGAAGCAGCATTAAGAAGCTCCTACATGTGCTAGTCAATAGATCATCTCAGCTATAATATACTCTCAAATGAAGAATTAAAACACATGCTTAGGCAAGAGAAGAACTTCACCTTTAATTAACCCTGTATTTCTATTCCCAACAGAAAGATTTTCATGTAATTATGGACTAAACTTCCTTTACTACACTGTTTCTTTAGTCACTAGTACGTAGCAGGGCTGAGATCTGTTTAATGTTGCATTTGACTTTACCATTCCTGCAAAGCTTAGGTGAATCTGCAGTTCTTTTACTCTATGGGCCTGGGGCATTTGTGTATTTCTAGTTAATGGAAATGAGCTTTCCAACATGTCCTATTTCTGTATGGAATCAGATCTAAAAGCAGAGTACACAAAGTGTACTGTCCTCTACTGCTGATTATAAACTTGATGGCAGCAAATTCCCCTTTGGTCTTGAAAAGGAGTGACAGTTTACCAATAAGTCATTTAGAATTAGAATAGTTCAGTTGGAAGGAACCTGAAAAGAGTTGAACTGCCTGACCACCTAAGAGCTAACCAAAAGTTAAAGCATATTATTAAGGGCATTATTCAAAAGCCTCTTGAACATCAGCAGGCATGGGGCATCAACCACCTCACTGGGAAACCTGTTCCAGTCCTTGACCACCCTGACTATAAAACTTTTTTACCTAATAGCTAGTCTGAACCTTCCCTGGTGCACATTTCTGCCATTCCTTCATGTTCTATCATTGGTTATCAGGGAGGAGAGATTAGCACCTCCTTTTTCATTTCCCCTGCTCAGGAAGTTGCAGAGAGCAATGAGGTCACCACTTAGACTCTGTTTTTCCAGATTAGACAGCCTAAGTGTCCTCAGCCTAGGACATGCCTTCCAGCTCTTTCCAACCAAAGACTGTAAGTCTTTGCTGCCTTCCTCTGCATGCATTCAAGTATTTGATTATCCTTTTTATTTTGCAGAGCCCAGAACTACACACAATATTCAAGGAGAGGCCACACCAATGTTAAATACAGTGGAAGAATCACCTCTTTTGACCAGCTGGCTATGCTGTGTTTAAGGCAACGCAAAATGTTTGCTGGGCACTGCTGGGCACTGCCTGGGCACACTGATACCTCATGTTAAGCCTACTGTCAACTACCAGCCCCCTTCTGCTGAGCCAGCTACTTGTCTCCCAGCCCATGCCTGGGTTTGGTATTACTCTGTCCCAGGTGCAGAACCCATCACTCTCCTTTGCTGAACTTCATGCTGCTGATGATTGCCCAATGCTCCAATTTATCTAGATCGGAGGCCTCTTTAAGGCCTCTTGCAAGCCCTCTGTAAAGCCTCTTGTTTCTCGACTCAGTCAACAGCATCTCCCAATTTAATACCATCAGTGAACTTGCTAAGGATGTGTTCAGCTCGCCAGGTGATCAGCTCTGAGGCAGTCCTGTCCTGCAGTAGAGTGGGGGTTTGCAGTGGGCAGGTGTTTTTCTGGCATTGAGGCCACTTAAGGTAGCCAAGGGAGCCACCAGGACCCAGCAGCCCTCGTGAGGGCGGCTGACAAGGCACTGGTGGAGCCAGAAGCCCATTGTACAAAGGCAGCCCCTGGGAAGCATGGGTGACCAGGGCAGGCAAACAGGGCATGGTGTGGCAGTTTCTGCACAGAGGGTGCCACACCCCAAAAAGTGATGGACCTCCTGCCCTGTCGGGCAGAGGGAGGGGGCTTGAGAGGTGCAGAAGAATGGAAACAGGTCCTGCTTGGAATCACCATGACCCCCCTCATTACATGCCTTGCCTCTCCAGCTGCCCTTACACAACGGGTTTGAGGCCCTGGAGCTCGAGGGACAGGGTGGTGAGGATGTGGGGGAAAGTCCACCCAGGAGGCTGTCTAGGGCAAGGAAGTCGACTCCACTCCTCAAGTCTTCCTCCACCAAGGAAGAAAGAAGGGTAATAGTCATAGGTGACTCCCTTCTGAGGGGAACAGAGTGCCCCATATGTCAGCCAGACCCTATGCATAGGGAAGTCTGCTGCTTCCCTGGGGCCCGAGTCATGGACATCACTAGGAAACTTCCTGACCTTGTTCGCCCCTCTGATTATTACCCCTTAGTGATAATTCAGGCTGGAGTACTGAGCCTCCTGATCTGGAAGTCTGGGACAGGGAGCAGAAGATACCCCCACAGTTCATCTGGAAACAGTTAGAGACCTGCTGCTCCACCTGGACTGTCACAAATCCATGGGGCCAGATGGGATCCACCTGAGGGTGTTGAGGGAGCTGGCAGATGTGATTGCCAAGCCGCTTTCCATCATCCATCAGCCGTCATGGTCATTTGGGGAGGTCCCAGATGACTGGAGACTTGCTAATATGAAGTCCATGTATAAGAAGGGTCGTAAGGAGGAGCCAGGGAACTACAGGCCTGTCAGGCTGACCTCAGTGCCAGGAAAGGTAATGGAACAGGTCATCTTGAATGCAATCATGCAACATATGTTGGACAAGCAGGGGATCAGGCCCAATGAGCATGGGTTCATGAAAAGCAAGTCCTGCCTGACCAACCTCATCTCCTTCTATGACCGGGTGACCCGCCTGGTGGATGAAGGAAAGGCTCTTGGTATAGTCTACCTAGACTTCAGCAAGGCTTTTGACATGGTCTCCCATAGTACTCTCCTGGAGAAGCTGGCAGCCCATGGTTTAGACAGGTACACTCTTTGCTGGGTAAAAACTGGCTGGACAGCTAGGCCCAGAGAGTAGTGGTGAATGGAGTGAAACCCAGCTGGTGACCAGTCATGAGTTGTGTTCCTCAGGGGTCGGTGTTGGGGCTCACCCTCTTTAATATCTTTAATGATGATTTAGATGAGGGAATTGAGTGCACCCTCAGTAAGTTTGCAGATGACAGCAAACTGGGGGGAAGTATCGATCTGCTGGAGGGTAGGAAGGCATTCCAGAGGGATCTGGACAGGATGGGTCAATGGGCAGACGCCAACGGGATGAGGTTCAACATGGCTAAGTGCTGGGTCCTGCACTTTGGTCACAACAACCCTATGCAGTGCTACAGGCTTAGGGCTTTGTGGCTGGAAAGCTGTGCAGTGGAAAAAGATCTGGGGATGCTGATTGATGCTCGCCTGAACATGAGATGGCAGTGTGCCCAGGTGGCCAAGAAGGCCAATGGCATCCTGGCTTGTATCAGGAATAGTGTAGCCAGCAGGACCAGGGAGGTGATCCCCTTGTACTCAGCTCTGGTGAGGCTGCACCTTGAGTACTGTGTTCAGCTTTGGGCCCCTCAGTACAAGGACATAGAGGCTCTGGAGCATATCCAGAGAAGCTAGTGAAGGGCCTGGAACACAGGTCTTACAAGGAGTGACTGAGTGAACTGGGGTTGTTTGGTCTGGAGAAGAAGAAGCTCAGGGGAGACCTTATTGCTCTCTACACCTACCTGAAAGGAAGTTGTGGGGGGCTGGGTGTCAGCCTCTTCTTGCAGATAACTAGTGATAGGACAAGAGAGAATGGCTTGAAGTTGTGCCAGGCGGAGGTTCAGGTTGGAAATTAGAAGACATTTCTTCTCAGAAAGACTAGTTAGGTATTGGAATGGGTTGCCCAGGGAGGTGGTGTCACTATTCCTGTGGGTGTTTAAGGAAAGGTTGGACTTGGCGCGTAGGGTCATAGTTTAGTGGGTGACCTTGTTAGTAGGGTGATGGTTGGACCAGATGATCTTGGAGGTCTTTTCCAACCTTAATGATTCTATGAAGTCCTGTATCCGGCTAGTAGATAAAAATGTTGAACAGAACCAGCCCTGGAATTGAGTCCAATGTTGGTCACCACAGGTAGAAAATCACTGTTCCCGCAGTCAGGGTGTCCCAGCTCAGAGGACTGGGCAGCCCAAGTTCTGTCATTAAGATTAAAAACTGAGGCAAAACAGGCATTAAATGGCTCTGCCTTTTCATCCCTACTTGCTGGGTGATGAACTTCATCAAATATCAGTCAAATGTTTTCCTTAGAACTCCTGGTGTTGACATATTTGAAAAAGCCTTTTTGTTTGTCTGACACCACAGTGGCCAATGTCAACTCAAGCTGAGATTTGGCTTTTCTTGCTTTCTGCCTGCAGATGCAAACTGCAGCTCTGTACTCTTTCTGTGAAGCCAGACCTTGCTTCCAAAGGTATTTTCTTTTTCTATCCTGGTTCCAGAAGAAGTTTGCTGTTCATCCAGGTAGTCTTCTACTCCACTTAGTTGACTTGTGGCACAGCGGGATTGCCTGCTCCTGGGCTTTTAAAGGTGGTTCTTGAAAAGCGACCAGTTCTCATGAATTCCTAAACACTCTAGAGTAGATTCCCAGGGGACACTGCTAACTATCTTCCAGAGTGATTTAAAGCTTGGTCTCTTAAAGTCCAGGGTGGCTTATTTTCCTTGTGTCCGAAATTTTCAACTCAACTATTTCATTATCACTGTGGCCAAGACAGTCACCTACCATCACCTCTCACACAAGGCCTTCTCCCTATTCTCAAACAACAGAACTAGGAGGGCACCTTTCCTAGTTGGCTCACTAAGCATTTGTGACAGGAAGTCATCTTCAGCATGCTTTAGGAATTTCCCAGTATGATGTTCCCAGTTTATACCTAAGAAGTTGCAATCTCCCAAAGGATGTGGGAAACCAATCCAGTAAAATAAAAGAAGTAAAACCAAAGGCTGAGTAAAGAATTGGATAAGGACCTTAACAGAATGACTGAATAATAAAATGGCAGATGAAACAATCTCAATAAGTATAAAGTGATGACTCGGGGGAGGAACAGACATTCTAGCACAAGAATAAGCTAACTGCTGCTATTTTAAGTTAACTCTTACTATGTAAGAGTGGGGTCTTGGAGTTAAAGAGATTGTACATGATAATGGTTCCCTCAATATTCTGAACCATTGTTTCAGAAATAGGAAAAGAAAACTACATGAAATGCAGGGTGCATTTACATTCTGAATAATATTTGCATTTCTGTTTCCCCTGATTTCAAAAATAATGTGGTAGAATTGGATAAATTACAGAGGATGGTTAAAATTAGGGAATAGCTTCTGTATGAGGAACAACTAAGCAGACTTGAACCTCCCAGGCTGGAAAGAGCAACAATGGCTGAACATGAATAAAATCATGAGCGATAAGGAAAAAGTGAACTGAGAAGGTTTATTCACACTTCTGTTATATCTCAGGAGGTAGGTAGTGGCTTCAGAACTGTACTGGATCTGGCTGGGATGGAGTTAGCCTTCCCCACAGCAGCTCATTTAGCACTATGCTTTGCACTTGTAGACTTGGTATCACACCACCTTTTTGGCAATTGCGGAGCAGCACTGGGACGGTGTAAAGGCTCTCTCTCCAACCCCCCACCAAAAAAGGCTAGTAGTCTGAGGGTGGTCAAGAGGAGGGGAGGGGACATAGCCAGCACAGCTGACCTAAACTGACCAAAAGGATATTCCATACCCTATGATGTCATGTTCACCAATAACAGCTAGGGGAAAATAAGGAGGGAGGGGCACACGCTTGTTATGAAACTGTTTGTCTTCCCAGGCAACTCCTAAACATATTGAGGCCCTGCTTCCCAAGAAGTTGGTGATCATCATTTGCTGATGGGAAATAGAGAATATCTTTCTTTCTCCTTTTGCTTCCATGTGTCCTTTGCTTGTTTTTCTTCTCCTTAATTAAACCTCTCCTTATCTCATTATTATTTATTTTTATTTCCCATGTCATTTCCCCTCTTCCCCCCCGCCCTTCTCTCCCCCAGTCCTACTGAGGATGGGGAGTGAAAGAGCAGCTGTGTGGTACTTAGCTGCCTACCAGTTTTAAACCACAACAAGAAAAAGAAATAAATTGTTGGTCAGACAAAACGCATCTTGTTATATTGAAGTCACAGCTTCTTGGAATTTAGATGCAGTTTTAATTTGCTCTTCAGTAACAGAAGTAAATAGTTTTTTTGTGAGTCCTTTAAAAATAAGGGTAGATAAGACAGTCTGTTACAGATGAAGAATGCAAAAAAAAAAACACAACTGTGTCATATTTAGAAGACATAAATGTTGTTGACCATTAGGTAATTTGCACTACTGTTCCTCTGAGCACTTTAATTAATCACAGAATATTTGAGCTTGGAAGGGTCATCTGGTGTCTTGTCCAACACAAGGATGATGCCTGCAACCAGGCGATCAGGCCCAGTCAGCATGGGTTTATGAAAGCCAGGTCCTGCTTGATAAACCTGATCTTCTATGACAAAGTGATGCACATACTGGATGAGGGAAAGGCTGTGGATGTGGTCTACCTTGACTGCAGTATGGCTTTTGACATTGTTTCCCACACCATTCTCCTGAAAAAGCTGACTACTCATGGCTTGGACTGGCATACACTTTGTTGGGTTAAAAACAGGGCGGATAGCTGGGCCCAAAGAGTCGTGGTGAATGGAGTTAAATCCAATTGGAGGCCGGTCACTAGTGGAGTCCCCCAGGGCTTGGTATTGGGGCCAGTCTTCTTTAACATCTTTATCGATGATCTGGATGAGGGGATCGAGTGCACCCTCAGTAAGTTTGCAGATGACACCAAGTTAGGTGTGTGTGTTGATCTGCTCAAGGGTAGGAAGGCTCTGCAGGAGGATCTGGATAGGCTGGACCAATGGGCCGATGCCAACAGTATGAAGTTCAACAAGGCCAAGTGCTGGGTCCTGCACCTGGGGCACAACAACCCCAAGCAGAGCTACAGGGTAGGAGATGAGGGGTTAGAAAGCTGCCAGGCAGAGAAAGACCTGGGAGTATTGGTTGATAGTCGGCTGAATGTGATCCAGCAGTGCGCTCAGGTGGCCAAGAAGACCAACAGCATCCTGGCTTGCATAAGAAACAGTGTGACCAGCAGGACTAGAGAAGTAATTATTCCCTGTAATAATCTCTGGTGAGGCAACTGTCACTGCCCACAACTGAGGAGAATCTGCCTTGGTCTGTTTCAGCCTCCCATCAGACAGTATCTTATTCTCCAGGCTAAACAATGTTCTCCAGGTTAAACAATGCCAGCTCTCATCATTTCCATATATGAGAAATGCTCCAGTACCTTCATTATCTTTGGTCTTTTGTTGGATTTGCTCCAGTAAGTCTATAATTTTTTGTACTGGAGAGGACTCAGTACTCCAGGTGTGGCCTCACCAGTGCTGAACAGACAGGAAGGACCACCTCCCTTGACTTGGTGGCATCCTGCCTCCTTAAGTAGCCCAGGATTCCATCAGCTTTCTTTGCAACAAGGGACTATTGATGGCTCATGTTCAACTGGGTGACCAATGTGACCCTTATGTCATTTTCTGCTGGGCTGCTTTCCAGATGATCAGCCCCCAGCTTGTACTAATGCATTGGGTCATTCCTATCCAGGTGCAGGAGTCTACATTTCCTTTTTTCAAACATCATGAGGTTCTTCTCTGCCCATTCCTCAAGCCTATAGGGATCTGAATGGCTGTTCAACCATCTCATGTATCAACTACTTTCTGTGAATTTATTGAGGATTTACTCAGCCTCATCATCCAGATCATTGATGATGATGCTGGCATAACTTCAGTCTGAACTTGAGGGTCCACAATGTAATTGTCTTAAACACTGGTAATGTTTTTACACATAAGGTAATATTCTTAAACACCATGCTTCCTTTCATCATCGAATTAGAAAAAAACATACTACCTATAATTTATTGGAGTTTTCAGAGCTGCAGGTGATCACTTTCTTTGAAAAGATCTAGGTGCCACACACACTTGCATTAGCACTGTGTAATAAATACAGTGAAGTTGCTGTGTATTCTTAACCACTTTTAGAATCTACTCTCATGCCCATGGCTGATTGTCAAACATGCCTGAACCTCTTATAAATATTCTCTCGAAATGAATGACTGTCAATCTCGGCAGTCATTTGGTTCCTTTAAGGTCACATAAGAATCAATTACTTCACTAGGCAGCAGAAATTTGTTGTACAGATGTGTGGTTCACTTGTAATAATGCAAGCAAATCCATTAGCCTAGTTATATCTTTAGTAGTGTCCACCGACTGTGTGTTGCTATAACAACTTGTCGAGGATCTCTTTGCTACTCATATGCTAAATGAGATTTGTACCACTTGCATCATCATCAAATCCAAAAGCATAGTATGCCATCACGTGCAGAGAACCAGCAATGAAATGTGGTTCCCCAGGTCACTTAAGAGTAAATCACTTAGTGATTAGTGGGTTACTCAGTGGTAAATTAAAACAGTGTGAATAAGCAGATTCAGGTAACTTAGTCTCCGACATTAATAGCCTGTGCCTGTCCTCCCTCTGCATTAACAAGACAAGAGAACACAGTTATTGCATCATGGAGGTATCTGGGAGCTGTTCTATCAATACTAACAGCAGCAACTAGAGTAGCAACTTCTTGCTGCTTCACTAAATCAAGTATTAACACAACAACTTATTTTTACTCAGTGTTTACCTCCAGAACACCCAAGTTGTTTGCTGATTTGTATAGATTCACAACAGTAGCCAAGCTTACCAGGAAAATTTTGTATTTGCTGTGCATTTCTGTATTGAGGCATTACTTCTCATGTACTGTACCTCTTATGCCACCTGCTGTTCAGCTTGGGCAGTAGTATTTGTATTCCAATTTCACCACTTACTATTGTTGACAATTTTACTAGAAACTGATCTAACTTTTTGAAATACCGGGAATGCTAATAAAAGTTGTCTTTCACTCGGCCCCATAAGCTTGTCTGAAATACTTTAATCTGCTATACTGCTAAATTTTTATGCAAGTATCAGCTGTCAAAACAATGATGCATTTTTTTTGTCCATGTAAAAGAGCTTATAGCACGTAGCTACCATATAAAGATTCCAAACAAATGTGGGATGCCCTCTTATGTCATTTACACACAAGCAGGTTCTTTTACTTTTGGTAACAAAAGATCAACATCAAGGATTAGATTGATCAGCATCCTGCCAGCTTGTGACATTTATTTTCTTGGGCTGGAGGTCTGTACAGTTTTTGGAAAAGCTTAACTTTCATAGCATTGTCAGCAAAGAACATGTAGCCTGTGAAGAGAAGATGAAAGAGCTGGTTTTTTGACCTTGGAGGAGAATGAGGGGGGTCTCTATACTCTGACTCCACCTGGACAGAGGGTATAGAGAAGATGGAACCAGACTCTTCTCAGAGGGGCACAGGGAATGCCCAAGAGGTAACAGACGGATTGCAAGAAGGGAGATCTATGACGGAGCAGGCGTGTGGACTGTATACTGCAAGAGGCCCCTTCCCATCTGAATCGTTCTGTTACTTTTTTTTTTTTTTTTTTTCCTTGGATGATAAAAATATATCAGGTGCAGGAAGATAAAAAAAATACTGCCAGACAAGCGTAGATTATTACTAGAACTATAAAGTCTGGGTCTGCTAGCAACATAAACTGGAAAAGAACAATTCTTCAAGAAGCACCTGCTTGGTCTCACAGTGGAGCTTATAAGCACAGCAAAGTATACAAGAATTTCCTATCCCCGTATTTTACACAGGTAGGGGCAGATCTAAACATCTCTTCCATGCTGTGATAGACAGAGCACTATTTTGTTGTTTGTGGAAGAGGTTCAAACTGTGTGGATAGGAGAGCTATAAACAGTGTCTCATGATACGTCTCTAGGGTCTGGCACTGCAGAGAAGTAAATCTGCACTCTGACCAAGCTTCAGCCTGCTACTAATCCAGGATCAGTGAATGCCATGTGTATTCTGCCTTATTAAAATCTTAAAAATAAAGTCAGTGCTATTTTAAGAAAAAGCCAGTTGTTTCTGGGCCTGTTCTCATTTCTGTCTTCCTCAGCCTTCCTACTGGAATGTCAGGTCACACTGGAATCATTCTGATACTTGCAGGGGTTCTGAAAATTAATCCATCCCTTGAATAGAAGATGTCCAGGCACAATCCTACAGCACAAACAGAGGAGATTTATTTTTCCAGCAACTGACTGACAGTTAAGCGTAGAGGAACACTAGTATGTCTGCATTGCAGGGGACTGTTTTTTAACTCCCCAGGCATTTGTACCATGCAGCCTGGAAAAGATCTTACCATGTATTTCTGTAGCGAATTTATGATAAAGCAAGATTTGTGATCCCATTAATGGGAAGTGGAGAAGAGAAATGAATGCCAACCTTCACACATACCTATAGAACTGATTCAGCAGATGCTGAAGCAAGTGGAAGTAGAGAGCAAGGTGGATATTGTGGATAAGTGAATAGCAAGCTCTTATCTTCAGTAGATACTAAATTCCAGTCTCATGGGAAGATGACAAATGGACCTCTTCTGTTCACCTCTATTAATTTCAGTAGAGGCTGCCCTGTGAGCCAACAAGTACTGTCAACATACAAGAGGTAAGAAGCTAAAAATTGTTTCCTTGTAACAGTAGGTGATACTTCTCTACATGTCTGCATTTTAATCATAGAGCAAGTAATTGAAGACTTCCTTTTTTTTTTTTTTTTTTTTTTTTTCCTTTTCTTTTTTACTGTCATTGTCAGAAGCTTATGTCTTGTCTGGTCGAGCATGACCCTATATTCGTCTGCCTCATCTGCCATCTCCAGCTTTGGAATTAGCAGTACAAATCTGCACAAGTGATCTTTCTCATGACCTCAGATCTCCAGGTCTCCTCTTCCTTCTAACATTACTTTGTGTATGATTGACAATAACTTCAGAAAGCAAAAGAGGAGGGGCTGTGGAGGATCCCCCCACAGCCTTGGGACAGCACAGGGAAAGAGCCACATGGGATATTTTTAGAAAAGAATCCAATGGCAGTGACGTGGAGAAGGCACAGAGAAAAACACAGCTGTGAAACTTAACACTTGGCTTCATATATACTGAGAGCAGGAGCATCAGAGAAACAAACTGAGGAGACACAGCAGAAGACCAAAGTGGGAGAAAGGTACATGAAGATAACAAGAGAATGATGGAGTAAATTACAAAAAAAAAAAAAAAAGTAATAAAAACATGGGAAAGAAATCTCTTAAAGAGAACATGTGAGATAAATGGCTGAAGGACTGAGCCAGTATCTGAGAAATTGAATAAAGTGGCCATGTTACATAAATGAACAGAGATGCTTTAGTCACAGACAGGAATTGGTCAGTTGACTTATCAGATCTGTTATTTAGATGATTTGTGACCTGGAATGCTGACTAGCCAGTACCCAGTCTACTGTCTCACCTCTTCCCAAGGTATAACGACTTAAGTACTGGACTGTGACACTGCATTAGATCTTAAAAATTAGAGGAAAATAGCAGCCATTGGCACAGCCTTTGAAGCCAGGTGATGACCTACTCTCTGACTACAGGCCAGTGTGCTCTGAGAGCAGTGACTTTATGTATGAAAACTAATGTCTGTAGTATCAGTTTGACAGCAATCATATGCCTTCTGCTACTCTCTCTTCACTAAACAAGAAAGAACTAACAAAACTGACTATGTGGAGTGGATGGTGATAATGATGATCCTTGATAAGAGTATGTTGCCAGGGGTAGAATTCTCAAACATAAATTGCTAAGACACTCAAGTCCCCAAAGTGTCTAGAATCCACTTGAAATGTCTACATCCAGAATTGTAGTCTCATGCTCACCTGCTATATAAGCCTTATACTGTTCTTTATTTCTCTTGTTTTGAATAATACTTTATCCTTCATCATAGTGATTGAGCATCTACCTTGCACTGATGCCTGAATAGATCCAGTAACTAGCTGCTCCTCTTGATCCTAAAGGACTCAAATATATGATCATTCTCAAAGAATGCCTATATTTATAGCCCACTATTAAATGAAACAGATTGTAGTATAGTTGTCTTCTGAGTCTAAAGCTTATCTGAGGTGTGGCTTACTTGAATTCAACTAATATACTAAATGATTTGAGTTTATCCATGCAGATATTTGAAAGATCAAACAGCTACCATTTATTACACAATCCTATCCTGTTGAGACAACGAAAGCTCTCATTGACAAATATTTGAGTCACGTTTATGAATAAATGCAGACCTATGAATTGCTTTCTCTCCTGAATAGCTGCTTAGTAACCTACAAATGTTTTGCCAAAGGAGACTTGCCTTTTCTTGAATTATACAGATTATGCTCTTTGAACTCAGGAAGTCTAATAACAATTGTGTCTTCCCACAAGGGTTCATGAGTGTGTTACAATTACAGAAGAAATATAGCCATTTTATAAGTAGCATACTCTCTGTTTCTGGATCTTTTGCAATCTCATGCTCCCTTCTTTACTAATGCTTTTGTTCAATTTTGTAGCATTTCCTTACAGTTCAATACCTCATGCAATTTGATCAGCTCAGAAACCAACTCAGTTTGAATTTTTTATCTCACAACTCAACTCTTGTTCTCCTTCCACAAATCTTACAAGTTTGTATACTGTGCGAGCAGGCCACTGCAATCCCATTGTGTTGTACATTAGGCCCACAGTCTCAGTGTTCTAGTATTTATGCAATTTAATCCTGACACTGAGGAAGCTACTTTCAGTGTTGAGCTACAGAAACTAAACGACAGACATGAAATTCATCCCATCCACTGTGATAACTGGCTTCTTCAGCAATGTTAGCACTTAACAAGTGATAAGCAGCATTCTTAGTAAAACATAGTTGAGCTGAAATACCAAGAGATTGAGTGCTTGTGGTGTGCCTATGCAGAGCACTGAGAAACTTAGATCCATTATGTAAGACAGGATTTGAAATCAAGCTTTCAGTCTTAAAGGGCTTTAGGGTCACATAAAAGATCATAAAATTCTTCACTCATCTGCAATGCACTAGGTCATGCACAAAAGCAGGGTCATTTAATAGCATTAAAGAAAGAAAAAAAAAAAAAAAAAGGTACTCTCTTGGTCTTTGCCTCAGCCTTCTGTTCCCACAAGCAACTGTACAACTCCCTTAATACAGCGGGTGTGCTATCTTCTATAAAGAGGGCCTCCATGTTTCTTTTAGTAGCTCAAAAAAGGTGAGATTTCATGCTTGTTGCAGCCCTGATACAGTCTAATTTCTCTCCAAACATTGCTACAAAAACTTTGGATGCTCAGGTAGGAACAGGTCACCATCATACATTTTCAGAGGCTGGGGTTTCCATTCATGCTGTTCATTAGATGATTTGTAGTGTTTGATGCTAATTCTCATTTCAAACACCACTTCCTTGAATAGAGGATGTGGTTTCTTAGATGTCGTACAAACTGCTTCCTCAACCTGTCCAGAAAAGTCTGAGGAGAAATGAGGGGATGCAATAAATCTTAGTACCACGGTTGGCAGGTACTTAAACCAGGAAATGGAGCAACAATCTCCATCTACATATCCATAAAACAAAGCAGTGCAAGATCCCACTGGGATGTGCCTAAAAGATGCAAATGAGAGCAACGTGGTCTGTACTCTTGTAGCATGCATTAACACCCAGCATGGCAGAATTCTAACCACCTCTTCTGAGAGCCATAACAGAGGGCAATTAAAGGTTTCAGAGGTTCTCTGAAAAAAAAAAAAAAAAACGGAAGCCAATTCGCAATGAGCAGCTGGATTTCTATGAAGCTCTGCAAATCAGGTGTCCCTACAGACTCAGCCCTGAGTCTCTCCAGCACATTTTTCCTCATCTGGTGAATTCAATGATGTACGTTTTTCACCCATGGGGA
Organism: Oxyura jamaicensis; assembly: GCF_011077185.1. Taxonomy (NCBI): domain Eukaryota; kingdom Metazoa; phylum Chordata; class Aves; order Anseriformes; family Anatidae; genus Oxyura; species Oxyura jamaicensis. The sequence continues at coordinate 80,448,300 of NC_048893.1, read as the reverse complement.
TTAGAAACTATTCCCAATTTCATAATGAGGAAAAGAGAAGTGCCATTTCTCTTGGCACTTCTGGGGCATGTGCTCATGCAGAACTTTCACAAATTCTTCCTAATACAAGCAGGGAAGAATATTTGTAAGCAAAGAAAGCGTTTAGCCCCTTTAGCAGAGAAGGGAACAGCTATTATGTAGGAAATATTATGTCCTTCTGCAGGTATTGTACTCACCAGAGTTTGTTGGTATCGGAATGCTTTTGTTGGAGAGGCATCCCTAGTCATGTCCCCAGAGACAACCTTTTGTGGAGCAGGGGTTGTTCAGGACAATGTCTTCCCTTCTGCTCTCCACTGCAAAATCATGGAGCGAAGCAGACACAAGGCTTCAGCTAAAATCCCACAGAGAACCCTGAGAGAGAAGGTTACTGGTGAGGGAAAGACAGAGAGGGAGAGTGTAACCAGAGACTCCCTGCCCCCTCCTGTTCAATCTGTGCTTGGAAATGGCAAGCATTTCCCTGCTTTAATATCTCTGCTGCGCTGGCACTGGGACAGCTTAGTAAATTAACAGGAGGTAAGGTTTCCCTCTCCTTTCTCAGGCAGTATCACTCTTCACTGCATTTAGAAGTGGTCAACAGTGGGACCATTGAAAGAATGGGGGATGATGACAGAGACTTGAGAAGATGAGAATGGAAATATAAAATGACCAAAATTAGACAAGAGAAGCTTCCTGCAGCTTGATCAGAATTATTCCTATGATTTCCTTTAGAAGCAACTTTGTGAAGTGTCAAGCATCTAAGAGGGCAAGTTCTCTCAGCAGTATAGGGAAGACTATTCCTTACATAAATTACATACTGTCCTTACATTTAACATAGTTTACCTTCAAGCATACACATTATTGCTGGTTTCCTGGCCATAATAACTCACCACAGATAAACCATGTTCCTCCTACTGTTTGAACATCCCTTCATGAATATTCATCCACTGTTATAACCAGCACTCAGTATCATTTCAACTACTGAAAGTTCTCCTCTCCATTTTCCTTCCTTCTTTTAAAAAATTTTGCCCATCATCCTCTGAAGTGAATTTCAAGTTTTGAAACACTTAGTGATAGATGGATAGACAAAAAGAATGCACATTCTAACATCTAAATGTCATCTAATTTCTGAGAACTACCTTTAAAAGATCTCATATTTTTCTTCTCTTAGTGGATTTTCCTCTTAATCTCTGACTAGAAATGGCTTTAGAACATAAAGACAACCAAAAAAATATTCTGAAGAAACCCAATTCATTATATTCAAAGTCAGTCCAAAGCCACTCAGCACATTCTGGAAGGGTTGATAGGATACTGAGGATGCAAGAACATCAGCAGAGGTGTTAAGAAGGGAGGTCCTCCTTTCTGTACCTCTGTGTTTACTGTGCCTTTACTGTGCCTTCCCTCCTCCCCGCGGCGGCCCCCCCCCCCCCCCCCCCAAAAAAAAAAAAGGAAAAAAAAAAGAGGGAGGGACTAGTAAGGTAGAATGGCAGAGTCAGGGTGTGTTGTTCTGGATGACTGCCATGAGACACAGCATCCTCAGCTGAGTGGTAGCTAGTGTCTCCCATAACCTGAGGCAGCAGCAAGCCCAGAGCTCTGTAGGGAATGGAACAGACAGGTGTGGTGCTTTCACACTGATGGCTAGCTAAACTCCACTACATTACCTCTCAATCCTCCTCCTCAGAGACAGAAGGGGAGAAGATGAAAAAGGGCTCAAGATGTGAGATAGGACAGAGAGATCGCTCACCAATTACTGTCACAAGCAAAACAGACTCAGCATAGGGAGAGTAATACAGTTTACTGCCTATTACTAGTAGACTAGAGCCGTGAGAAATTAAAAGCAAACTAAAACCACCTTCCCCCCAGCCACCCAATTTTTTGTCTTCCCCCCGAGCAGCACAAGGGAACAGGGAATGGGGGTTGCTGTCAGTCCCTATCCCTAATGCTTCGTCTCTGCTGCTCCTCAGTCACTCTCTGCCCCTGCTCCATGTGGGGTCCCTCCCACGGGATGCCATCCTTCCCGAACTGATCCTGCGGGGGCTGCCCGCAGGCAGCAGCTCCAAGAACTGCTCCCACATGGCTCTGTACCACGGGGTCCATCCCCCAGGAGCAAACTGCTCCAGCACGGGTCCCCCATGGGCGGCAGCCCCCCCCAGGCCCCCTGCTCCTGTGTGGGCTCCTCTCCACGGGCTGCAGCTCCGGCCCGGGGCCTGCTCCTGCAGGGGCTCTCCATGGGCCGCAGTCTCCACCAGGCCACATCCACCTGCTCCACCGGGGGCTCATCCAGGGCTGCAGCATGGAGATCTGCTCCATGTGGGACCCATGGGCTGCAGGGGGACAGCCTGCTCCACCAGGGGCCTCTCCGCAGGCTGCAGGGGAACTTCTGCTCTGGTGCAACTCCTGCCCTCCTACTGCACTGACCTTGGTGTCTGCAGGGCTTTTTCTCACTCCTCTCTCTCCCAGCTGCTGTCACACTGCATTTTATTTTCCCTTTCTTAAATATGCTCTCCCAGGGGTGCAACTAGTGTTGCTTAGTAGTGGGTCCCTTTTGGAGCTGGGTGGGACTGGCTCTTATCTAACTTGGGACAGCTTCTGGATTCTTCTCAGAGGCCACTCCTGCAGACCCCCCACAAACAAACCTTGTCATGGAAGCCCAGTGCAACAGGTCACAGCTTTTTTTCACAGATACCTGCTGTTTTTTTCCACTGCTATCTGTAAAGTTTTTCAGGGAAATTTATGAATTCTATTTAACTAGACAAAGCAGACAGTTACTTTGGGCAACACAATGACTTTCCAAGCTATTTCTCCTACCAAATAAAGATAGGTTTTGTAAGGCTATGTCAAATGTGAAACCACTTAGTTCATTAAGGTTATCTAGTCAAAGATCTTTCTAGTGAAGAAGGTGAAGCTACAAACAAAACTACATAGACTATCAAAACTGACAGAGAACGGGTAATAGAGATGATGAAAATGTCCAAGAGTCTAGTCATTTAATTGATTGGCCATTAAGAAACTACATAGCTAGCATATGGAGAGCCGGCCTGGACTTTGTAACTGATAAGAAGGACCATGGGACACAGCCCATGTGTCAGACACTGGCTGCTGAATGGGAGCATCAGTATCTTCCTCATACCCGGGCTGCCTGGGAGTGTGTGTATGTAATTTGGTGGTGAACTTTAAATTGGACTAGTCAGTGAGTAGGAGGACCTGTGTCCAGTTAGGGGTATCAGGAGAGCAGAGGGGCTGTGTTGGTATTCAAGGAGACCCATGAGCGTGAAGTGCCTGTGAAAGTGTCTGAGTGCATCTGTTTGCAAACAAGTATTAAGCTGGACTAGCCAGCAAACAGCAAACTCATGGAATAGTTAAGGTCAGGGATGGGACTGGCTAGTTTGTGTAGATTTGTTAACAACATGAAAATAACAAATCATAATCTATATATTTTCTCAATGCAGCACAATATTCACCTTTGTTAAAGCACTGTTTCTATGAAAGGTGATTTCTAAGCTGATTTGCAGTTATTTGGCATCTGAAGATCAGAATTTTCAGTAGTGACAAAAAAGTCAATAGCCTAAACATAGTAATTCCAGTTATGTTTCATAAATTATGTAAGTCTGAATGTAACTGAGCTCTTCAAAAGATGACATTTACATCTTCAAAAGATGACAATTACACAGGAGGTGTCTGCTTAACAGTTTATGCAAAAATGTGGTCTGGAGACTTCAAGCGATAAACTGCAACTATAAATAAGGTACAAAATGCAGATGAATGAAACAAACAAACAAACAAACAAACAAAAAAAAAAAACCTAGAGCTTTAAAGGAAAGAGTTCTACAAGTAGAATCGGCAATAGCAGCACCAGTAGGCCAAACAGCACCGTGTAGGATTTACTACTTGTTCCTAGTGAAGCCTGGCCTTGCCAAGGCTACTCCTGTGACAATGCTTGATTATAACTTCTCTGGAGATTGTTTCGTTCTTCTCCTTTAAAAGAAACCATTTTCTGTATACATGCTCTGATAATATCATCACTTCATAATGAAGATGAACTATTACATAACAATATTATCTTTACTTGCTTTTCCTTCTCCCAAACTTAGTAATGTAGTGATGCAATGTGGTGAAAAATATTCTTAGCTTTTTCTTCAGGGTTACAAGCATATTGCTCCCTGCAACATGTACAGTGTATTTTAGGAATCTCATCTTCGTGTAAATTTTATTTTACAAGATGTTTTACAGATTTTCAGCCACATCTTTTGATGTTTTGAAAAGCATGCTTTCTTACAATATCATTCTGTACATCCTAATTTTTAAGGAAAGAACTATGACATTTTACAAAGTCAGATCATTTGAGTATCTATCGCTTTTTATAAAGGCAAATAGGGAAACAAAAATACTTTAGAATTACTGTAACTGTAATAATTTAATGAATTGTTCCACAAATTAAAATGATTTTCATGTAACTTAGATTAATATATATAGCTTACCTACATCTCCTTAACTGTTTTTACTCCCCTTCCCACATAACAGAACTTTTGACCTTATTTTTTTGGTTTTAAGCCAAAATTTGGAACAGTTAACATGCTCTTGCTAACCCAACTACTACAGTCATTCATTAAAGTATGCCAGTAACTTAAATTTATTTCTCTAAAACTACAAATATTATATTTACTTCATCAGTTTCTGCACAGATAGATGTTAATAATTCCAATGAATTCCTACTGGATTTCCTGTACCAGAATTAGGTACTATTGAAAAACCACTATACTTTTCATAAAAAGACACCTTAGTCTTCTAGGTGTCACAGCTGAGAGTGAAACAACAAACTTTAGTGTGATATGGATAGTTGTTTGTTTGTTTGGTTGAACTAACGAGAATGGGACTTTAATCTTCTTATTTCACATACACACACATTGGGTCCCCCCACGTGCATTACCTGGGTCTCAACTCCCAGCAGTGAGAGATCACTGTTTATTTCTAAAGGCAGGCCAGAAAGTTGTGTTAGCTCTGTGCTGCACAGCTACTTGCAGTTACCAGTCTTGGCCACTATTGGTCAAGCTCTCTGGGCATCCCTTCACATTAGTTTCTATGCAGCTGAGTCCGCGGATCTTCCTCAGCACTTTCAGAATTTTTTCTGCAGTTCATACATTTGCCTCCTGTTTGGGTCCTTCCTCTTTACAAGGCCACCCTCCCCACCCCCTCCCCCTCCCCCCCCGCCATTTTTTTTTTTTTTTTTTCTGGAAACCTTTTGGCATCAACTCTTCCTTCTGGAACACCAAGCCCCTGGCTTACCCCGTCTAAATATTCTATGTGCTGAATGACAACATCAGCCTCATAATTGATGGTTCTGTCTCATGTCTCTTTATGAATTTAGTAAGTTTTTAGTTCAGGTGTTATCAGACTTCACAAGTAGCCCATACTGGATCCAGCTAGCAAGACGCAAGATTCTGCCTGAGAGTTCAGAAGTACCTCTGGGAGGTATTATCTTAAGAAATTATGCAAAATTCTCCTTATATAGATATTCCATTTCTGCACAGAGGTACAGCTCTCCAAATGGAAGATACTGCGCAGATTAATTAATCAAACAGTAATTCTTTATTTTGACACCTCAAGGCAGTAAAATACAAGTATACAAAATGTATATACGAAAGTGGCAGTGATAATGCAAGTTGATGCAATCCTACAGAAATCTAAGCTTTCAGAGTGGACTGCTTTGTCAATTTACGTATCTGTAAAATATTGCACCATTTCAAAGAGGGAGCACTGAGGAAGGAAGTGTGTCTACACCAGGGAGGTACAGCTGCAGGGCCCTATAGTGGTATCTTCAGACTAAGGCAACAATTGGCAGGTATGATTCTTCTGTTTATCACATGTTGTGTGTAAGGTAAGTGCAAGATTCATATTAATGCTGCACCTTTGTTTTGAGAAAACACAGCCTTTGTTTTCCTGTGCAGAACAATAAAAAAGCACATGCCTAATTTTCCCGCCTCCCTCCACATCTCTTTGTGCTTTCTATTCATAATTCTATCCTGAAAGATAAAACAAACAAACAAACAAAAAACACACGCATAAAGAATACACCAGGAACTGTGCTAACTTACTGCTGCAGAATGGAGAAGACAAGGATTCAAGTACTCAAGTATACAGATTGTAGCCCATACATAACCCAGTATATCAGAATTTAAGCAACTGCAGAAAATGTTAATGCCCATCTCCCACCATTACATCACATGGGAGTAACTGCAACTGGATATAGGCAAGAGGCAAATTACAGTATGAAGAGAATGAACAGGAAACTTCCAGACAAAGTGTTGGATTATAGCACATTTCTGATTGACCAGTTGAAATGACACTTTGCAAACAATTTAGCTGAACAAACAGCTTTAAAATGATCATGGCTGAAAACTCATTTGTCAGGGTAATAATATGAAACTCTACCCTTTTAAATGAAAGGGAAACAGACTGCAGTGACCAATAATCTAAGCAACATGCTTAGACTGTAAAGAGCTGCCTTGAATATTTTTATTAAAAGAGATCCCTTTCCACAAGGCTGTAGGATTTCAGGGATTCAGTTATACAGTGCCATTTATAGACTCCTGAGAAGTTGGTGAAGTGTCTGAATGCTATGCCTGTTGTGGCATATAGGTACTATAGCAAACAAAATCATCAAAAGTAATACTCTATACAGTTGTTTCCACTTGGACTAAGGTGAGCTAATCTAGAATTTCTGGATTCAAAATTATTTCTGCGGCATTTTAATGAGACTCATTCATCTATATGGGGAATACTGGATTTCCATTAGTTTTTCTAATAACCCAGGATGTCTTGCATAACTCTTCTCGAGTTCTCTTGCTAACTTGACTACCAAAAAATGCACAAAAATAGACTTAAGTAATCAAGATGGTAGTAGTGGTAAATGTCAAGTACTGAAAACAGGAAAACTCCTTTTTAGAGAGACGGACTCTCCTTCACTACAGAGTTCTTCTCTAATGTACACAGAACCTGACTGTCATGCATGAATAACCAAGCAGAAAGTATTTAAAAAATAAAAATAAAAGCATAAGATAAGTAGCATTTTATGAAACTTTTTTCCTTTCAAAAATACTTATCTTTTCCAAAATTTATATGAATAGTCTGTTTCCCTTTTTGCTTTCACATTTCTAACAAATGTCCTTATGTCTCATTCCAAAGGATGTTCCCACATTTTCCTAGTTGCAGTGCTGATCTGTTTTCATCAACGTCCATACATACAGAATAAATCAGAATATTAGAATTTTAAAACCTGAACTGAATCAGATTACAAAGAGTTCCCAAATTATCTTAGAAAAAACCATCAATAATCGGTCTGGCCAAACATAAAGATGCACTCCTTGCTTGGGCATCTGATGCCACAGCCCGTAAGAACAGAAACGTAGACATCCATACTCAAGAGTTCAGTTTTGGCAGTATCTCTCTTCCAGTGGAGCTGGCAGGGTTATTTTCCTGGCAGATAGCCAGGAAATAGGTAAAGGTCCCGACAGAGTGTACTACAATATTCTGACATTTCCTTGCAGCGGTGGAATTCTGTGCCTGGGGCATAACCTTCTCGTTGCTTGATTTGTCTATTCACCTAAACATAAGATTAAAAAAAGAAAGTGACTGTAAGGATAAAGAAAACGGAAGTAAGGAAAGTGTCATTGCTTTCCTTACTCACAAATTATTCTGTTTATTTTATTAATTAGTTGCTGGTATACTGCTTTTCTAAACTACAGGAAGGATAAAGAACTGGGGTGCAGTTCCACAGTAGCTCAAGTTACTGTGGTCACACTGCAGTCTTCCCTCTCTGTCCTCCCATTTTCTTAATCTTTCCCTTATGTAAGTACAAGTGTTTGCTGCTATGTACCAAGACAGTTCAGGCAATGAAATCCACCTGAAAAAAAAATACTATTTCTATATAAGAAAAGTGGTGCTTGTCAAGTCAGATTAATTCGCCTCCTAAATTCATCATGTGGCCACATAAGTGTAATGGAAAGAGTCAAACACTGCGTTTTTTACTTTGATTAAACTGATGTGGAATTGTATATAAATATATATTTAAATGGGAAAGGAAGTAGTAATTTTGCTATGAATGGAGCAACAACACTTAGTTAAAGAGTATATTAATCCTAGCAAGTTAAAGCAACAGAAGGTTCTTCAGAAACCAGGTAAGTGTGGGAGAGAAAAGGCATTTCATCTCACCTTCACCAACATGTCAGCCACATGAGTGTTGCGGGAGTCCTCTGCAAACACAGAGGTGAGTGCCTCAATATACCAGGATCCACGTTTGGTGTTTCGCATGGCTGCAGTGCCTGAGAAGAAAGAGCGTATACAATGAAGTTCCTGTGGAAGACAGACACTTATAAATTGCTTAAGCCCTAAGAATTAGTGCCCCTCCCCAGTACCTTTCAGACATGCATATCCACAGATCATATCTGAGCATGTAGGGAGACGCAGCTTGACATTTTCTTCCTTGTTTGCATCACTCTCCTCACAGCCTGGAGAATCTGACCGTTCTTTCCCATCTCTTTGATCCACTCCCCGGTCTGTCTCATCTGGGGGGGGAGAAGGAGGGGGAAGGGTGTGAGGGACAACAAATAAGAGGGAAAAAATATATATATATAAGAAAAGAAGAAATTATCTTGAATTACTGGATGCAGTTTTCCTTACTTTTGGGCCCCTGTCAATAATGCCACAACTGATGTCAAGCTGAAAGCTTCTGTGTGAACAGTTAACTTTTTCAGCTGTTTTAAAAACTCATCTAAAAGTTCTCCTGCACAAACTAGTACAGACACCAACAAGTGCTGAACCTGCTCAATATAATGTGACTGATAGTCTGCATGGCAACTGATTTATTTCCTTCTTTCCCATGCAGATTAATATAGATAACTGGCAAAGCAAAGAAATTTCTGAGAGTTCTTCATGATCTGTGGAAGGATTTGATATCTAGCCCTAAAAGCTTCTATTTTGAGCTTTTGGCTATCTTAGAAATTCAAAAAATGACTAGTCTAATTTGAGGTGCTTAGTATCTACTTATTGCAGAATGCAAACAAGAGCTGTAATGTTAGTTGCTATGGTTTAACTCCAAGAAAACATTAACCAGATATCTCACCTTCGAAATCCTAACTATAAGACCATTTGCTTCAATCAAAACCGTAATATGTGCAATAGGAAAATGCAAAAATATTTTGACTATTTTGAATATTTTGAACATTTAATGCCTTTTCTAGGATTCATTAGTATGTATTATGACAATACTAGATAGCCCCAATTGGTTGTTTACATGACACAGATTTTCCATTGTAATCTAGACTAACAATAGTGGCAGTAACATTAAGAGTCCGGCTATGTTGCAAGAAAAATAAAGCTACATTTTACAGGCTTTCTATGTAATTTTGCCCTTTTGTTCTTGTATTGTAAGACAAAAATCTACTGCTCTACTTACTTCCTAACAGCATGAATCAGATTCTAGATTTAGGAAGCATAAGCATCCACTTCAGAGGCCTTCCTGTTATGATGGTGCTATGTCTCTGTTGCTATGTTGTACCTAAGAAATGTGTTTGGATTTCTAACCCCTTTACAGGCAGTGGCACTAGTTGCATCTTTTAAGTACACACAGGAGATAGTTCATAATGCAGCAAGATGGTTCTTCTTTTCCTCCAAAATGAAAGCAACAGCGGGAAAAGTATAACTGTCTTATAGGCTACATATAGTCTATGATTATGGTTCCATAGCTCAAAATTTAGTGAATACTCCATTATGTTCCTTCCTCTTCTCTTTAAGATAGCAATGCATTTTTTCCCGTTTTTAACCACACTTTTTTTCCCCATGCCTTTTATCACACTTCTCCAATCCCTTATTGTTCTATGTGATCTTAAAACTTCAGTGTACTGTTCATAGCATATGTTACTTCAGATAAGAAGATAATTTTATAGCCAAGCTATATTATTCACACTGCCATCATTCCATATTCCAGTGTATCAAATCAAATATTTTTTCATTAAAAATTCAGAATTAGAGGTCTTCCTTATGCATTTATCTTCAAACATCATTCCAGTCAACTTACTAATCTAACTAAAAAGTATAAAGCATTAACTATGTCGAGATATTACTTTGCATGTTCAAGCTCTAATTTGTATCACCAATAACTGCTATCCAAACAGATCCAATCTGTTTAAATGTCCCTGAAGCTCCTAGATTTCACTTTTCCCAACTGATTTCAATAACTGCCAACTGCACATTTATCAATAGTTATCAGTTCTTCACTTTGATGAACCAACTACTATATTAAACACAGATAAACAGCTTTAAAGCCTCATTTGATGTAACAGTGAAATCTGACTAGTTATCTTTTCTCACTGATTTTTGTCACCATTGTTTTTTGATCCATGACAGTAAGTGGATTACTTCATTTTTTTAGTAGACTCCCTCCAAAGGTCCTTTGGAAATGAAGTAGATCATATCAACTCTTCTTTATCTACATTTTTTCATTTGTCATTAATAGAAGAAAGATAAGGCTTATTACATATAGTTAGGGGAAAAATACTACATATAGTTAGAAGAAAAAATATCCTCTGCATTTCTCACTTTACTTCAACTGGTTTCAGCTAACTTGCAAGGCATAGAGATATTGATTACTTTTTAATATATATATATATTAAAATTTTAATATATATATATATTTTTAATATATATATATATTTTTTAAGCAGCATTGGCTAGTCTAACCTTTAAATGCCAGCATGAAAAGGCATACATTTTGTTGACAGCTCAATTACTTCATAACTAGTATTCCACTCCGACTATTAATCAAGCTTTACACATGAGGTTAAAAAATCTATTTAAATAAAATAGTTACTTTTTTTTTTTCCCCTTTCAGTTGCTCAAGTCTCCATCCTTTGCCTATTGCAATATCCCAGTTCTGCAGCATTCTGCATAGCAAGCTTCTCTTTCCTAACTAAAATTTTTTGGGGAAGAGGAAAGCCAAACAGGATGTCTTTACATGAACAGATCCATTATAGTAACATTACAGTCAAATAAACCTAATTACCTAATCAGGTCAGCATTCAATTCTGGTTTATTACACTTATTTCCATACTGTTAAGAATCTGCATGTTCACATTAGTTCAAGAATATTTAAACATTCAATAACAGAAGGAACAGAATTGCATTAAATTTATAGTGTAAAGATACACATTACAATATTCCCAAATGCTTAAAGGATCAAGTATTTTTGATACTAAAATATACTCAAATATTTTTGATACTTTACCTAGACTTTATAGTTTTTCCCATATTAGGGTGAAACATGATAATAGGTGAAGGAAACATGCTCTTGCCTAGAGGACAAACTATAAAGCTCAGCTTAAAATGGAAAAAAAAAACAACAAACAAACAGAAAATTAAATACAAACAAACAAAAAAAAAAAGAAGGGGAAAAAGCGTACATGTTAGAAAAGAGAACTTTTCTATCATAAGAGAAAAAAACAAAGCTTTTTAAGACAGAACTTCTCTTTGGAGTACTCATGGTTTCAGAGCTATCTTTTTAAGTCCACTTTAGGGAAAAATTTGGCCATTATCAGATCTGAAAAGTAGTTTGTTATAGACATATGTTTAGTTACAACAGGAGGAAAAATGAATAGCAAAATTAAGAAAAAAACTATAGGAACATAAAGAGTGGAAAAAGAACAAATCTGAGAATTAAGAGAATGATTTTATAATCGCAATAGTATGTGAAAAAAAGATTGAAAGCAGGAGATTTGGAAAAGAAAAAGAAAACAAAAAAACAAGTAACATCTAACTTTGATAGCTCATGAGACAACAAGAGACAACATATCCAGGATCGAGAGAGACAGGTAATCAGACAAGACTCCAGTGCTAGTGTACCACTCCATGCTGTGCTGTAATTTGATGCACCGTAAGCCCCACTCCCCCTATTGCAGATATAGCAAGAGAAAGTTTCAATATATGAGTGGGCTATGATAGAGCTTTACATCTGAGGTGCTCTGGGGTCTGCAAGTCAATGCACACACCTCATGCAGAGCAAAAGACACTTACAGAGCAACAGATGCAGTGGCAGCAGCAGGGCAGAGGGAGGTGAATATGGATCCCACTTACACCTGAGAGAAGCAAAGAGGAGAGTTGACAGCAAGTTGAATGTGAGGGTGTGTATGTGTGTAAAATGAGCCTTAATGGCATGCCAAATCATGGCTTCCAGTATTTGGGCACTCACCTCCCCGGCAGGCTTGAATAAAGAACATTTTGGGCTTATTCTGGAGATTTGGGCAGTTTGCATTATCAAAGAGCCGGAAAGCTTCCTGCAACTGAGAGAAGGAAAAAAGCTAAGTATGCTTTATTGCAGCCTTCTGTGAGCCAAACTCAGTGGCACCTTGCTTCCCTGTATTTTAGTTATTACCTCATTACTCTTGATATTTTATCCTTTATCTACTAACTTTATGACAAACATCCACCGCACCCCAAGCTCCTATTAGTTTGAGATCATGCACTCTACCTAGTACATGCAACAGGAAGAGAGAATGGGGTAACAACTTTCTTATCTGGCATATATCTGTCATTCCTTATCTTACAGACTTCTCACAGCTCTCCCTGCCATTTTCTTCCCACAAACTCTTATTTTTGCTTTTTTTTTAAATGTAAATCCTCAGCTTCCCCATCAATTCACCTTCCTTTTTTTTTTTTTCTCCTTGCATTTTTACTTTCTAAGATGTAACCTACAACACACCAGGACAAAGTAATATACCTGTAGCAGTTTGCCATCAATGCCATAAACTCCACCCTCTACACCATGGGAAAGTAAAGCTACTACACAGGAATCCACGTTCCGATGATCTGGCAGCTTAGAGAATCTCTCCAACGCACTCTGCATTTCCTGGAAGAGAGAAAAAATGTTTAATCCTTCCCAGAATTACATATGGAAAATGGGCTAATGTGAAAGGAAAAATAAAAATGGTCCTCCTTTTACAGAATAAGCTATATACATAAGATTTACAGGACAAAAGACATCTGTTCAATTAAAAATAGCAAAATGTTCTTTTTTCTTTTGTGTATCATTTAGTCCTAAGTATAACATTGTAGAGTAGGAATAACTTAAGACTTCTGCTTTTCCATACTGTCCAACAGGGGGACACAGCAAATACCAGAGTTGGTATATGTGGATTTAACATAGGAGAAAGCAACTGATACTTTACAGAGGTTTTATACTGACACTGGAGTCTGGCTGGGATATTGGACCATCTTAACAGATACATATTCTCGTACTTCTGACATTCAAATATGATCAAAACACATCAACTATTTAAGGCAGAAAACTTCAGGAAATATGATAGCGTGGCAGGTGTGTAAGACTTAAAATGTTGTAAAAGCTGCCTTCTTGAATAAAACACTCTTTAACAGGTTCTGTACCACTAAAATATTTGCAAACCATAACTTTTAGGATAGCAGAACACTGGAAAGGGCTACCTAGAGTAAACTGGAGCCTGTTCATTCTCAGTATTAACACACATGCCAGGTGTGGTCTAGATATTCTTGCATCTCTCACTACAAGGGCAGTACCTCTTGTGGTCCTTTGTGATCCTACTTTATAAGGTAACTCCTTTGCCTTACAAGCTTCTTATTTTTGGTATGCTACCAGACATCATCCCATTTAGCCTCCTTTTCTATTCAAAAGTGACTACTCATGTCTTCCTGATCAAGCTTAGCTAAACCAAAGCAGACCTCTTAAGATGCTCATGTAACAGCTACAAACTCAGCCATACTGTTTGTGAAGTACTAGGATCCCACTTACCTCTGCACTTTGATCGTGAAAGACAGTCACTTGATATCCAAGATGCTTGAAAAGCAGCTCCAGGGAAGTACAGTCCACATCTCCACCTGAGCGATACTCCAAGTCCTTCTCACTATTGAAATGGACATTACTGAGAATAAGTGCTAAGCCTCGGGGCTCCGATATCAGTTTATATGCCTGAGAAGAAGATTTAAAATTGGTAAATTTAGACTATACAAGGAAATAATAGAGTCTCAGAGTAGAACACTAAGCCCTATGTCCTAGCTTGATTACTAATAATATGCAGAATTTCTACTTTGAGAAGGCATGGTAGAGGTCAAAAAAGTGTGGTTTAACATAACAAATGCTTATATTGCAAAGGGTTTCAAAGGCAACTGTTTCTGCAAGTCTCCACAACTAGTGTTCTTACAAAACTATTAATAAGATGTAATACCTTGCCTTATTTCTTATTTTAAAAGGAAAACAGCTTACACATTTCATACTGTGAATTAACTCTTGCTAATGATTTTCTCCTTCTTTCACACACAACCCGGTATGACCAAACATATTTTCATCACACCCATTGAAAGCCTAGCACAACATTTCTTAATTTTGGTTGGGACCAAGTAGAGATATAAAACACCATGTGAGCACAACGGTAGCAGAAAGGGACAATGAATCACTTGTTCTCACAATTATGAAGATGTCAAAAAATGTTAACAGGGAAAAAAACTAACTTAGGAAAGGTGTCTTCGAAACAAGCTTACCTCTCCCACTCTAACAATGAACCAATAGTAAATAGTAATAGCAAATCCCTGTAAACCAGAAGTAAATTTAATACTGAAGGACCTAAATCAGAAGTAAATTTTAATACTGAAGGACCATATCAAACAGGGTGTAAACAGACACAGATATAAAGAGTTGAGTTAGGCTCATACTGATGTTGCCCAATTGTAACTTTCTGTAGGGGAAACCTAAACAAAGCAAAACAAAGCCTGCTTTGCCTTGTGACAACATCAAGCCTTTAACAGAAATGTTAAGTATTAGCATATAGTGTAACCCTAGTAAAGTATCTGCCCTATTACATGAAATGCTTTGTTTTCCTTAAGCCTTCACCATCACCACAACCTATGCTTTACGCACAGAACAATCAAGAAAATAGTTACGACTATCTACATAACTTCTGCAGCTACAGAAAAGGATTAGAAATTCAGGTTGTTCTACCCAGGACTGCACAGAACTCTGATCTAATTTTTGTGCCTAAGGAGACATTTCCCGATACAGTTAGCAATTAAAACAGCCAAGATTGTGACAGCGTGCTGAAAAACAGTTCTAAAATTGTACAGACATTTGCAGAGTGTGTCAGCACACAGAACACAAGAGGAGGTAGATGGGGATGCAGACAAATAAATACGAGGCAGTAATATAGATAGACAGCTTACAAGCACAGAGCAACAGAACAGAAGGCATTCCATGAAGTTCTTCATAAACAAAACCCAGAGACAGAGATTTGCACAGAATTACAGAACTCAGAATTTCTTGTCACTTGTAAATGAGAACTACATCAAATCAAATGAGATTGGTAAGAGCTCACAGTTACAGCAGGAGCGTAACACTAATCTGCATCCCAATGAAGTACATGTTTCAACTCAGTTGTAAGTAGTACATGTTCAGCTGATATATTCAAATACCTCACATTTTAAAGAGATTTTCTCTGTCAACTACTTACCAAGTGCTGGTGATCACGATAGAATTCTGGAGTGCAGTGCTTCACTAGAGGAATCGGTGGACCATCACCATTATCCAAGGAATGTTCCACTGGTTCTATGCAAAACAAAAATACCAGTAACAACAAAAAATACTAACTAAATAGCCTCTGCATAAGGTAGTAATTTGGATATTAATAAGTACATATTTATGAATGTCTAAAGGCACACTCCTGTATTATTCTATTCATACATCTAAAAATTTTGTTTGATTAGGGACTGTACACACATGATGAAAAACAGCAGAAAAAAAAACCATACTGGTACAGCATATTTATTATATTTTTTATTGGCAACAAACGTTAATATTCTGTCTCATTTGTGGGTTAACCTACGGCCTATCAAGGTTAGTTCTAAAGAGTGTGAAAACAGAATTTATATCTAAAATTAGAGCAGTGTGCTTTTCTGTCATTTTGTTCAGTATTTCACCCATTTCCCAGTAAGGCTGATGAACCTTAAATGAACCTGATGAACCTGATGAACTAGAAATATTAAAATAGAAAAGTGTTCTTCCTTCCATAAAAGATTCCCATTCTCACTGGACACAATTTTGTTTCACATTTTATGCTGAACAGGTACATTAGTATTCAAACTAGACATTTCTAATTTCCATAAAGTGCAATTTTTTTTTCTGTTTGTTTGTTTTTGTTTTTTAAGTTTATCTGCCTTTGAACAACCCTTTACCTCTGTTCAGCAGCAGATAAAGGGGATGAAAGTTAACTATTTGCCATTTACAGACATTCTTTCTCCTGTGCAGAAGAGACTGAGCTAATAACATTCATGGTCTCTTGAAATCCTTTTTTCAGCATTTTGAGACACAGTTCTCCCAGCTGGAGGACCATATACTTTTATTAGGTTTATGTGGAAAGGTTTTGGTAGTGGGTGGCTGCAGGGGTGGCCTCTGTGAGGAGAGTCCAGAAGCTACCCCATGCTAGATAAAAGCCAGCTCTAGCTGGCTTCAAAAGGAACCCTCTGCTGGCCAGAGCTGAGCCAATAAGCCACACTGTTTGCACCTCTGTGAGAGCAGATTTAAGAAAGTGAAAAAACTGCTGTGCAACAACAGCTGGGAGAGTGAGGAGTGAGAAAAAGCCCTGCAAACACCAAGGCCAGTGCAGAAGGACGGCAGGACGTCTTCCAGGCACTGGAGCATAAGTTCCCCTGTGGCCTCTGAGAGGCCCATGGTGTCCCCCTGCAGCCCATGGGTCCCACATGGAGCAGATCTCCATGCTGCAGCCCGTGGAGGAACCCCTGGTGGAGCAGGTGGATGTGGCCTGGATGAGGCTGCGGCCCATGGAGAGCCCCCACAGAAGCAGACTCTAGGCCAGAGCTGTAGCCCGTGGAGAGCAGCCCATGCAGGAGCAGGTGATCTGTCGGGAGTTGCTGGGAGTTGTCGGGACCCCCTTGGTATGGACCCATGTTGGAGCAGTTCTTGAGCTGCTGTTTGAGGGAAGCCTGAGCAGGATCAGTTCAGGAAAGACAGCATCCCGTGGGAGGGACCCCACGGGGAGCAGGGGAAGAGAGTGACTGTGAAGGAGTGGCGGAGACAAAGTGTTAGGGACTGACAGCAGCCCCCATTCCCTATTCCCTTGTGCCGCTCAGGGGGAGGACATAGAAGAGGTTGGAGGGGCAAAGGTGTTTTAGTTGGTTTTTATTTTCTCACTGCTCTAGCTTGTTACTAATAGGTAATAAATTATATTAATCTCCCTATGCTTGTTCTGTTTTGCCCATGACGATAATTGTTGAGTGACCTTTCTTCCTGTCCTTATCTCAAAACTTGAGCCCTTTTCATTGTCTTTCCGTCTGCGTAGAGGGAGTGAGAGAATGGTTGTGGTGTTCAGCTGCCCAGCTGGGTAAAACCACCACGACAATGCTCTATAAAAAAAACTATAACCTTTGTAGCTTTAACAAAACCAACCTTTGAAAACTAGACATCTGTTCTTTAATACCAGAGACAGCTCCTAATAACCAGCACAGTTAAAGCTGTGGTTAGGGTGCATGAGTACTCTCCAGGTGTTACCAGATATAACATATAAACTAACAAGGAGATTAATTCCAACAACCAGATCCCTGATGTAAGTCAAAAATTCTTGCTAATGAAAGGTAGATTTGCTGAATTCAATGGGAAGCTACAGCAGTCTGCGTTGGGCCCACCTTACATATCACCTTACAATTATTTAAGAAGAATACTGTCAATAATCAGTATCTTTCCACAGCTCTAGTTCACTTATACTCTATTGTAAATTTAAATGAAGAAGAAAACCCTTGAAGATCTAAAATTTTACAACTGACACATTCTACTTAAGCAATGAAATTTCCTGTAAGAATAAATGAAGCTGACTAGAATTAATTAGGTTCTCTTTCCACTATGCTATTTAAATATAATTTTCCAGCCTATTTCTGCCTCTTATATCTGATCATAATATAGTCAGTTCATTTTCAACTTCGCATTCTGAGGATGAGCAAAGTGGTGGCAAGCTTATTTGTAAAATTGAAATAAGAATATTAATAGAGTCAACCAACCAGATAACCAATCAGGTATTCATGACGTAATGTATGACTCACCAGTCCAGCGTGGCCTCTTTGAATTATATGATTCACTTGGAGGGAGTGGAAGATTTGATCCGTAACAGTGTTCAAGCTACAAGACATCCAATAAATCCATGAGAAGATTAGCAAAAGACATCTATTTTTTTCTTTAGTACAATGCTGTAGGTATCACTGAACAAATATAAAGGTATTTACACACACATATATGACTTGCTGTGATACCTTCTATATATATTGTATACAATTTAATATAAAACACTACACTATGGTTTACATCTGAATAGAACAAATCATGACAAGATCGCAGCAGCACTTTCTGTTAATGCAAAATTCCTTCCCTTCTTTGCTCATCTCTACTTTTACCCAAATACGCTTTTGGGACACCTTACTCTTATTTTTGCCAAAACTTGGTTTGTTCAGTAACTCCTCTTTTTGGTTGCTTTCAAAATTTCATTGTCTGTCTAGTCTAATAAATTATACATTCTGATAAGGCAACATCTCCGCTCAGAAATACCTGGTCTTTCTTCCTTAGTATAAAGCATGCTTACTTAAAGTTCCCATCCTTCTCAATGCATTGAGAATACTGAATCTTTATTAAATTCTTCCTTTAGTCTGGTGTTAACAACAGCAGATAGTGAAAAGGTGAAAATAAAGATAACAAAATTAGGAAAGGGAAGTCCCTCCCTTCGGCAGAGAAGACTGTCTTTTAGTAGCTTTCTACTTGGAGAATCTTTGAACGCTAAATTAAAAGATTTTAGAGAAAAAAAAAATGCAGCTTTTGTGTTCTTGATGACACATCAATAAGAATGTGTTAAACTTAAGAATGTGCATGAACCTCATGCAATTCAACAAGAAGTGCACAATCCTGCACTTGGGGAGGAACAATCCCATATGCTGGAAGCTGACTGGTTGGAAAGCAGCTTTAAATAAAATGTCTTGGGTTCCTTCGTAGAAACCATGCTGAACATGAGCCAGCAATGTGCCTTTGTGGCAAAGAAGGCTAATAGTATCATGGGCTGCTTTAGGAGTGTTGCCAGCAGATTAGATAGAACGAGGTGACCCTTCCCTTCTACTTAACTCTGGAGAGGCCACACCTGGAGTACTGTGTCCACTTCTGGGCTTGACAGTGCAAGACAGACATGGACATACTGGAGGGAGTCTAAGAAAGGGCCAAAGGGTCTATGCTTAAGGGACCAGAGCATCTCTCACATGAGGAAAGGCTGAGAGTTAGGACTGCTTAGCCCAGAAAACAGAAGACTCAGGGGGATCTTATCAATGTGCAAAAATATCTGAAAGGAGACAGCCTCTTTTCAGTGGTGTCAAGACAGGAGAAGAGGCAATGGGCACAAACTGAAACACAAGAGATTCTGTCTGAACATCCCGACACAGCTGGGAGACTGAGTACTGGCACAGGTTACCCAGAGATGTTGTGAGGTCTCCCTCCTTAAATATATTCAAAATCTGTCTGCACATGGTCCCAGTCAACCTGTTTTAAGTATCCCTGCTGAAGCAGGGGGGGATTGGACCAGTTGACCTCCAGAGCTTGCTGCCAACCACAACCATTCTCTGCTTCTGTGTGAAAATTATCTTCATCTCAAATTCTTTTCATTGTCCTTTTATTCTGAGGCTACTGCAAGTTTCAATTTGCAACTAAATCCCATCTTTTCCACTATAAGCATTTTTTTCTAAACATTTGAAAAAAATGCCTGTGTGCCCAAACCCAACCCCAAATGCAGCCCATCCATTTTAATTTTTAAAACTGATATACCCGTGCAATCCCATTGCTTAGGTTGGATTCTGTCTTCAAGATTATTTCCTCCAGATGCTGCTGTTTGGTTTCTCGTAGAGCTTCACAGAAGGCTGAGAAGGCATAAGGGCCTCTCTTGGGCAACAAATTGAGGAATTCCACGTTTTGGCTGAAGCTCCCAGACTTGGCCTAGATCCAGAGAACAAAACCAACACTCAAAGTAACACGCCAACACAATTCATTTTCATTTCAGTTAAGCTTCAGAACAACTTCATTTTTCCTTCATGTAAATATCCTGTCACCATGCTTAGCTGTGCTAGATCCTTTTTTACAGCTTTTCCTAGCTGATTTCACTCCCACCCCTCTGTTCCTACTAGCTCAAGGCGGAGAGTGTATGACAATGAAGCAAGCCAACAATTCATACATTTCCTCATACAGTAATACACCTTGTTCTCTCTAACCTCTTACTTCCAGTTACTGTCTGAATAGTATCTGCTTATCCTCCTTCAACACACAAAGTCCAGAACCCGTTTTCACTACTGCTCAATGTATTTATGGTCTCAGGCACTAATACACAAATCCCTTGGAAAGTGTGAATGAAAATATGTATTTCATACAGTCAATTCCAAAAAGACACTGTATATGTATAATGTGTTACATTTACACTGATGAAGCAATACATGGTAGTATATGAGAAAAAAAGTAACAATCAAAAATTAAATTTACATTCCTGTAAAACATTCACAGGAAGTTCTCATTTTTAGCATGTTAGCAGGACATCTGCTAACAAACTATCTAATTTATAAAAGCCTTCCCTGTGTAGAAAATGGAAACATCACATACTAAAATACTGGCTACTGAAAGTAAGTTTTATGGGTTCCATGGAATTGACCTTACATTTTTTAAATTACCACTATGATCCAAGAACTCTTCTTTTTTTAAATGATAAGAAGTGACCGGTTACACAGAACCAAACACTAACACTGCACGAGCAATCATAGGAAAATCAAACAAAATACCTCAAGGCACATGTGTAAATCCTATGCTGCACAAGACTTTCACACCATATTTTCTTTCATAAAATATATTCGGCTTGTTCTTCAAAGTAGTTTGGCTTTTGTCCTGCAGCATTGGAAGGATACTGCAAAATCTTTTTGATCTTATGCTACTACTATAATTTCAAGCTATGTTCATTCATAATTGGCCAATAGCACTTATTTTTGTATCAACAAAGTCCCTTGACTTCAGTGTTCTGTCCATTCCATTATCTAACAAAGTTCTTACTAAAATCAAATCTATGTTTGCTGGTTGGTCGCGCTCAAAAAATTGTGGTCAATGGCTCAATGACCAAGTGGAGATCAGTAATGAGTGGTGCTCCTCAGAGGTCAGTATTGGGACTGGCACTGTTTTACCATCTTTGTCAGTGACGGGGACGGTGGGTTCGACTGCACCCTCAGTACATTTGCTGATGACACCAAGATGTGTGGTGCGGTTGACACACTGGAGGGAAGGGACAAGCTTCCAGAGGAAACCTGGACAGGGTTGAGAGCTGGGCCTGTGTAAACCTCATGAAGTTCAACAAGGCCAAGCACAAAGTCTGGCAACTGAGCTGGGACAATCCAAAGCACAAATACAGACTGGGTGGAGAATGGATCAAGAGCAGCCCTGAGGAGAAGGACCAGAGGGTGTTGGGTCCTAAAAAGCTCAACATGAGCTGACAATGTGTGCTTGCAGCCCAGAAAGCCAACCATATCCTGGGCTGCAAAAAAAGAAGCATAGCCAGCATGGCCAGGTTGAGGGAGGTGATTATCCCCCCTCTACTCCACTCAGGGGATCCCACCTGGAGAGCTGAGTTCAGCTCTGGGGCCCCCAGCACACAAAGGACATGGAAGTATTATAACAAGTCCAAAGGAGAGCCATGAAGATGATCAAAGGGCTGGAGCCCATCTCCTATGAAAACAGGCTGAGGGAGTTGGGGCTGTTCAACCTGAAAATGAGAAGCCTCTGTGGAGACTTTATAGCAGTCTCTCAGTACTTAAAGGGGGCCTACAAGAAAGCAGGAGAGGGGCTCTGACGTGGAACGTAGTGATAGGACAACTAGTAATGGTTTTCAACTAAAAAAGGGTAGATTTAGATTAGATATTAGGAAGAAATTATTTACTGTGAAGGTGGTGAGGCAATGGAACAGGTTGCCCAGAGAAACTGTGGATGCCTCATCTGTGGAGATGTTCAAGGCCAGGCTGAATGGGACTTTGAGCAACCTGCTCTACTGGAAGGCGTCCCTGTCCATGGCAGAGGGGTTGGAATTATATGATCTTAAAGGTCTCTTCCAATACAAACCATTCCATAATTCTAAATTCTATGCTTCTTTCATCTCCCTTAGCTCCTTGGTTTATCTCACTTCCCTTAGATTACAAAAGTTTAAGATATTTCCAGAACCAATTTGTTTATTCTTCCATTTGATTTTAAAATCAAAGAAACATATCACCAGCGTATTTTTTTTAAGACAAGATGATTTAAACCAAGTATTTATCCAATTATTTATCCAGATCTTCTTCATTCTATGACTATTTTTTTTTGTGTGTGTGTAGGATAAGGCGTACATAGAAATTAATTCCAGGAAAGCCTACACTCTATTGTCAGACAGTGGCATTTCTCTCCTGCTATTTCCACAAAGGTACATGATAGTTAGTGTCAATACATTTTCAAGAATAGTCTGTATAACAGTTCTCCTAAGGCCTTAGCACACATTTAAGCCAGAGAGTGTAATACTATTGTTTTTTTCTAGGGTACTATGAATTTGCAAAAAGGACAAAGAGGTTTTGGCTCAGAAGATCTTTTCTTTAAATGCCTGTTACTTTTTATTTATCTACTGCACTCTAATGATTAGTATTATACTGCAAATACTGCCATCATTTCTATCCTGCAAGTGCAATGTATACTTTGCAGCATTACTGTTTCAGTTGTCCTCTTGCCCCTGTCAAATTTCTGTTTTAGTTGCAGTTTCCAACTTCATACCCAGCAACAGCTGTTTAAGTCACTGTTCTCTTGATCAGGCTGCTATTTCTATTCATATAGATCTAAGCTCTCACTTTTGTGTAGAAAGTGTACTATTTACATGATTTTTCCATCCTAAAAACTTCCTCCTTACAGATTATCCACGAGTAAGTAACTCTGCGTCTTCTTTTACTTATTATAACCAGAAGGGAAGACTCCCTCAATCTTCTTCCTCTCTGTCTTAGTTTAAAACAACTTGACTACAGCAGTATTTTCTAAGACACTAATTGTACTTGTCATTATCCTGAATTCGAGAGGACTTTTTTTTTTTTTTTCCTCCAGTGACTAACTGCAGGTCAGCAATTGAGCATCTCTAGTAACCACCCATACTTTTTAAGTTCCTGAATCACCCTTTGACTTTCACCATCTTCCTATTATCTTTGTCCTCTTTCACTAGGAGTAGAAGCTACTTCAGGTGAGACTGCTTTCAACTCCCACAACTTGACACAAGTATTCTTGATGTGTGTGTCTCAAAGAATTTCACATTATCTTTTGGTGCACACCAAGCCAAAATTCAAAGTTTTTTCCTTATTCCTTACCAAAACCTTGTCAGTCTCAGGGTTATACCACCTGCACTAGTACCCAGCAAACAGCTCATTATTCTTGTTTTTCAGAATCTGTTCATAAGACAGGACCATCAACCTTACTTGACAAAACGCCTCTCCCTTGCTCACATGACCCTTAAAACGTACTTGATTCCCACCTTCAGTCATCACCTTCTGTTTCCTTTCTCTTTGTAGGCCTGCATCTCCTTTCTGCAGTCTTCAGTGCATTACTGTAAGGCTCAGGCTAATCCTGAACTATTTCTAATGACTTCTTTTCGTAAGTGCCCACCACTCAGCATAAGTAACAAAAGCTTATGATCAGTATTTGTCATCTTTAGAGTCTTGGGTCATGTAAAATTCTTCACAAAATGTACAAAATCACATGAAATACTTCAAGAATGTGAAAGGTGTGCAAGTGCCTGAACAAACTTGTTTATAATACGTTTATTTATTTCCTCCCACAGGATTATTTTGGAAATTGGTAGTATTTCTGCCTTTATAAGTGGAAAAAAAGAGAAGCACAAAATAACAATAAAGGGCTGGACGATACCACCAGGCTCATGAAGAACAGTCTACCACAACTACATGCCAGCATGCAAACTAATAGTTTATTAATTTTCAGTCGAAATACAGATCTCCAAAAGTAACTTGCAGTTCTCGTGCACGTTGCAGACAGGCCCTATCTATGCTCGGTGCATGCTCTCCACACGTAATCACACAACAGAACATCGGTAGCAGAAATAGAGAGTTTTGCTCTGCTGCCACGGCCAAGACTGGCACTGAGCTTAGGCAGAAATAAAGCCGGCAGCCGCGTACCTGTATCATTTCCACCATCTCGGCGGTGATGATGTCCTTCTCTATCATATGCTCCATCAACTCTTTCAAAACCAGCTGCTTTGCCAGCATCACCCGGTTCTTCTTTAGCGCTTCCTGGTGACAGCGCTGCATGCCGCACGCCCCCAGCATCCCAGCGCGAGAGGGGACGCCAAACCCGGACTCTCTAGCAAGGAGCCGCCCTTCACCTTCCCACCGCTCTGCCCAGGAGGGGCCTCCGCGGGCAGGAGCCGCTCCACAACGAGCGGAAGAGGCCTCCAGCACCCGCCCCGGCGGGCCCTGCCAAGGAACTGCGCGCTCCCCCTCGCACCGCCGGTTTCCGAGGTCGCGCAGCGCGCTCCCGCCCTCCCGGCACCGAGCGCGCCACCGCTCACCGCGCCGCGGGCCCAGCGATTCAAACGGCGCCGAATCACGGCGCCTGCGCAGAAAGCCCCCCTCCCCCGCCCTCCGCGCTTCTGCGAAAACTAAACAAAACAAGACTCGGCCCTCTGCGCGTGCGCGCCAGCGCCCGCCCCGCCGCTCACCGGCCCCTGCGCCTCGCAGTGCGCGTGCGCCGGCTTGCCCGCCCCTCACGGGTGGGCGCGTGCGTGCGGGCGTGGCGTACCCAGCGCGGGAAGGGCTGTGGTGAAAGCGCTCCCTGGGGAACGGGCCCACAGAGCGCGTCGTAGAGGCAGAGAAGTCAGCGTCGTAGCAGAATCAGGTTAACGGAAGGGGTTCTGCGAGCGGATAAGAATTAGCAGGTGTGCTTTCTTTGCGAGCACGCCAGTTCTGTGATCGTTATTATTTTCTATTTTAGCGCTTCTGTTATTAACGCGTTTCAGCAGAAATAAAAGTGAAGGGCTTAATTAGTGTTCAGTAAGGAAAAAGGGAAGAGAAGTAGCACGCAGGCCGCACAGGGGACACTTGAAAAACAAGCAAGCATTGTTTTAGCACAGGCAAATTTTTAGCTCTTGTAAAGCTTCATGCAGTTTTTCCTTGGTGCACAGGTGGTGCATGTGGTAAAACCTGGCAGGTGTTTGAAGGCTCTCATAACCACTGCAGATGCAGAAAACAAAGCCCTAGTGTTCATAACTGGTGACTGTTTTGTCTTTTGGCTATTTTTTTATCTGTGCCAGTGAACTGAATTTCTTCCTGACACCGAGAGAAGTCCTGGCTGCCTACTTTAGGCATAAGTCTATTCCCATGTTATACACCTGTATTGTTTATTGTGGTTTGTTCTTTTGCAGATACAGGAAGCAGAGGACACCTTTTGAAACATGCAGAAAATGATTGACTTTAAAAAACATTAAAAAAAAATCACCTTATCTATCAGCAAACTTGTCTCATACTGCTTTTATGACAGGTTTCATAGCTGATTCATCGTTAATGGTAATAAAGAGATGCAGCTGTAGACTTAGATATTGAACTCATCACTTTTTTTTCTAAGCTAAGTTTATCAAAAAAGCATAATGTAAGCAGGTATAAATCGTGGATTTGTGAAATACATATTTTGAGAAGAAAAGTGAACAATGACACTAGGTATTTTTAACGTCTTGTTTATTAATAAACAACATACAAAATGTTTTCTTTCACTTGTAAAGAATCAATAAAATAATTTATTTGCTTTTAGCCGATGATATGAGTTAAAAAATGATGTAGGTGTATGAAACAATGCTGTGATGATTGCTGCCTGCAGTCATAAGGAGATCTGGATGACCTTATTTGTTTTTCCTCCTTTGTCTTTCTCTTTTAATTTGGACATTCACCAGACCTGAATGTCTCTTTTCTTACTGCAAACTACTTTAACAGAGTCTAACACTTAAACTTGCCTATTTTAAAAGACTGAATAACATCACTAATTGATGAAAGCTAGAACCTGGCTCCAAACCAGAACTGTCATAATGAAGACCCCCTGTGCTTTGTGACTTATTCTCAGGTGCTCTCTGCTACAGTCACAGCCTTGACAGACTGACACTCTCCAGGTACCAGAGAGAAATGCCCATGCATGCATGGGGTTGTTATGGTGAACTTGCAGTGTTCACCCTCATGATGACAAAGTATATCAAGTGATCTGGTTGGGCCTGTACTGTAACAGAGTAATAAGCCCTCCTGTAGAGCTGTCAAAACTGGTGGTCCACAGAATCATGGAATGGATGAGGTTGGAAGGGACCTTGGAAGACCATCTAGTTCAACCCCCCTGCACAGCAGGATCACCTAGAGCACATTGCACAGGATGGCATCCAGGTGGGTTTTGAATATCTCCAGAAAAAGAGACTCCACAGCCTCTCTGGGCAACCTGTTCCAGTGCTCTGTTACCCTCACAGTAAAGAAGTGCCATCTCATATTGAGCCGGAACCTCCTATGCCTCAGTTTGTGCCTGTTGCCTCTTGTCCTGTTGTTAGGCACAACTGTAAAGAGGCTGGCTCCATCATCCCGACACCCTCCCCTCAGATATTTATATACATTAATGAAGTCTCCTGTCAGTCTTCTCTTTTTCAGGCTAAACAGGGCCAGTTCTCTCAGCGTGTCCTTGTATGACAGGTGCTTCAGTGTTTCAGTCCTCTAATCATCTTCGTAGCTCTCCTCTGAACTCACACCAGTAGTTCTATGTCGCTCTTGTACTGGGGAGCCCAGAACTGGACACAATACTCCAGGTGTGGCATCACCAGGGCTGAGAAGAGGGGGAGAATCACCTCCCTTGACCAGCTGGCAACACTCTTCTGAATGTACCCCAGCATACTGTCGGCCTTCTTGGCCACAAGGGGACATTGCTGGCTCACGGTCAGCCTGCTGTCCACCAGCAGTCCCAGGTCCCTCCCTGCTGAGCTGCACTGCAGCAGGTCACCCCCACGCCTGTACTGGTGCTTGGGGTTATTCCTCCCTAGATGCAGGACTCTGCGCTTGCCCTTGCTGAACTTCATGAGGTTCTTCTTGGCCCAACCATCCAGGCAGAGTGTATGTATATGTGTTCCATTGTTGACCTCTCTCTCACTGGAATAAAAAATGGCGTTGTCTTCCTTATGTTCATCACCTGCAGGCAGTGTAGGATGAGAACCTTCTAAACAACACGTCATTTCATAATGCCACAACCGCTGTGAGGTTTTCAACCTCGAGCTGATTGGTAGCAAAGTGATAGTATTAGGTAGTGCCAGCTTCCGAATGAATACAGCCCCCCTCTTCTCCGTGTTAGCACAACTGAGGATGTGCTGTGAGTGCAGCAGAGGCGTAGCAACAAACACCACAGAACCTAAGTTTGTGTCGCTGCCAAAACTTTTACAGTCAGGGAACTGCAGTCTCAGTCTCTCAATAGGAAATTTAGGGTGGTTGATGATCACAAAACTCAGTGATACTGTTTGTAATGCACAGGCAGAATCAACTCAGTGCTGTTTCTATTCTTCTCTTTTCCAAGGCAGCTTGTCTTTCCTTATGATTTGCTCTTCTCTCCCATAAAGGTGTATCTCCAGTTTCAGTTGTTGCTGTATTTCACACAATTTTCTCTTCAGTGGCTTTGCTTATTTTGTGCCAAGATGAAGCATCATGGTATTGCACTGAATTGTATAGTGTGCAAAGTCTGTAGTGAAATTAGATGCTATGTCTGTAGTTCAGCTCTGGTTCAAGGAATGATAAGACAAACTTCTCCTGTTTCAGGCATAAAAAAAAAATCAGCTCTTTCACCTTCCCTCCAGGAGAACCATGATGTTCAGCCAGGTGGGGGTTTGGTCCTGCCTTCATAGAAGGTGGAATTAATCATACTGTGGAGGGCTGGAAGACATCTTCAAAGACCTCATCGTTGATGGCACTCTCATAAGCAGGTGGTGGAGTGAGCGGCTCCAATGGCTCAGACCTGTCTGTAGTACCTTTCACTTCATGGATGTCTGAAGCAAATCTCAATCTTGGGGGCAGCACCAGCTGCAAGTGCATCCTGGAGCCTCTGTCTGTCTCAGAGGCGTTCCTTGTGTCTGATGCCACTGAGACCCTCAGGGTTTCCATCACAGTCTCTTCCTGGGCAGGTGATTCAATAGCTACATTGTAAGGGGGGGGTTCGCTCAATGGTGAGGGCACTGAGCCTGGATTGGATGCAATTGTCCATATCGCTGGAACTGACATAGTCATCACCTCCTC
Source organism: Oxyura jamaicensis (assembly GCF_011077185.1). Lineage (NCBI taxonomy): Eukaryota > Metazoa > Chordata > Aves > Anseriformes > Anatidae > Oxyura > Oxyura jamaicensis. The sequence goes on along the minus strand of NC_048893.1, from coordinate 80,419,899 downwards.
GTATGTAGGTGCTTCATAGGCAGCATTCACCCTATGCACAAAAGCAGAATGTCAGTTACACTGGACATTTTACTAATTTTTTATTTTATTTTTTATGTAGAGGCTTGTAGTTTGAGTAATGTAGAATAGGGACCATGCTAGAATCAGTAGATGGAACTGAGGCAGGATATTTTATGTGGTATTATTGCATGTCATATTCTGTTATTCCATCAGTTCACTTATCCAGCAAGCTTAATACCTTGCTTCCTGGTCTAGAGAATGGCTCATCTGACCATTTTCCTACATTCACCAGAATAAGTTTAAAAGAAAAAACACAAAAACACACTGTTCAGTTCAGTGTGTTAGGCTTAGCTTGATATCTACTCATTTGAAATCTGCCAGCAGTTAAAATTCATTAGAAGGAATTAGAAGGAATTAGAAGGAATTACTGATTACTAGTTATTTCTCTGAATAAAACAGGACTTTTTATCTCTGTCTTAACACATTAGCTCGGTGTTCATCAGTATTTAAGAATGTAAGTGGAGAAAAATCAATCATTTAATTTAAACAAGGATTTACTATTCTGTCTTAAGAAGAATGTCTGCAGAGACACTAGTGGAGTCACTAGTGGAGTCCCGGTCACTAGTGGAGTCCCCCAGGGCTCGGGACTGGGGCCAGTCCTCTTTAACATCTTCATCAATGATCTGGACGAGGGGATCGAGTGCGCGCTCAGCAAGTTTGCAGATGACACCAAGTTAGGTGCGTGTGTCGATCTGCTCGAGGGTAGGAAGGCTCTGCAGGAGGATCTGGATAGGCTGGACCAATGGGCCGAGGCCAACGGTATGAAGTTCAACAAGGCCAAGTGCCGGGTCCTGCACCTGGGGCACAACAACCCCAAACAGAGCTACAGGCTGGGAGATGTGTGGTTAGAAAGCTGCCAGGCAGAGAAAGACCTGCGAGTATTGGTTGATAGTCGGCTGAATATGATCCAGCAGTGTGCTCAGGTGGCCAAGAAGGCCAGCAGCATCCTGGCTTGCATAAGAAACAGCGTGGCCAGCAGGGCCAGGGAAGTGATTGTTCCCCTGTACTCAGCTCTGGTGAGGCCACACCTCGAGTACTGCGTTCAGTTTTGGGCCCCTCGCTACAAGAAGGACATGGAGGTGCTTGAGCGAGTCCAGAGAAGGGCAACGAGGCTGGTGAAGGGTCTGGAGAACAAGTCTTACGAGGAGCGGCTGAAGGAGCTGGGACTGTTTAGCCTGGAGAAGAGGAGGCTCAGGGGTGACCTTATTGCACTCTACAGGTACCTGAAAGGAGGCTGTAGCGAGGTGGGGGTTGGTCTATTCTCCCACGTGCCTGGTGACAGGACAAGGGGGAATGGGCTAAAGTTGCGCCAGGGGAGGTTTAGGTTGGATCTTAGGAAGAACTTCTTTACTGAATGGGTTGTTAGTCACTGGAATAGGCTGCCCAGGGAAGTGGTTGAGTCCCCATCCCTGGAGGTCTTTAAAAGACGTTTAGATGTAGAGCTTAGGGATATGGTTTAGTGGAGGACTTGTTAGTCTTAGGTCAGAGGTTGGACTCGGTGATCTTGGAGGTCTCTTCCAACCTAGACTATTCTGTGATTCTGTGATTCTGTGAAAATTGTTACTTTAGAAATGTTTTCCCTTTTAGGACATATGTTTAAATACAGAGATACTAGTTTTCCTTTACTATGCCCCCAAACTATCAAAGACAACTACAGAATTTCTCTCTAATCTTGATAAAATAAACACAATAACATTTTTGCATTCTTACAACACCGTAAATTTCAGAACATCGAGCAAATTATGCAGCTGGATAATGATTGTCTGGATTATACAGACAAGGAAGCAAACATACAAATAAAGTTAAACCCTTCAACTACAGTACACAGATTGTGGGTAAATTAGATAATAAAGTGCAACCTGCAAACATACATGAATCCAAAAAAACTGTGTGAGTATTCAGAGACTCTCAAAATCAGGTCCTGTTAGTGTCAAGTTGGGTTTTTAAGACTGGGAACACACCCAGTTACAGGTTCTTTTTTAAAAGTTTGCCAAAGAACAGTTGCTTTGGAGGTCAGGTTTATAGAACTAAACCCAGCTAAGATTCAGTATTACCTCAGCATTTTTTCTTTTTCCTTGTCTGACTCATTGGCAGCAGGACTTGATTACTCAAGGGAAGATAAAACTAGGCCTGATCTGTTTAACCTTGGTAACCTTGGAAATAGTGGAATAGTTCCCAGGAGGAAGAAAATATATATTGAACAGAACAAAGGAGATCCATAGCACAGAAATTTATAAGCTATAGCAGAGTAATGAAGGAAAACAACCTAAAAAAACCACCACCACCACCACTACCACCACCACCAACAACAAAAAAACACTTTTGTCTTCTGGAATGGTTTCTGTGTTTGATTTCCTAGTGGAAGGGCAGCAAAACAAAATGATTTTAAGGAGAGAGACAGAGTTACAGAGGAATAACTGAGAGGGTGCTTACCCTGCTTGGGTTTGTCTGTTTGGAGGTATCTCATTTGTGTCACGTCGGTGTTGATTCTTCAAGTAACACTCAACAAACACGCTCAGCAAATAGCCAATCAGGCATACTCCACCTACCCCTAGGAAGAAGTAGCCTATTGGGTTAATGTTAGATGAAATGGCTAGCATGGTGACCCCAATGAGAAGAGCAGCAGTGAAAAGAAGCAACAAGGCTTGGCGGATGTTCTTCCAGTGTGACTCTAACCACATGGTAGTATGGGTGGTGGTAGCAGACATTTGAGAACAGGTAACCAGTTAAGGGGACAGACATCTGTGGAAGATAAAATATTTTTTCAGCTTGAAATGTGGCCATACAAACACGTTACCAGTATCATGACCAAAATAACATGCATGCACAAGTTTATTCCATCATGAGAACATGCAGCTATCAACTGTATGTCCTCATGATGGAATATTACCCATCATGGAATTACTATCCAGTAGTAAGCCTGGGAGATCTGTGCATAAATAGATGCCAATGTAAATTTACTAGCATTTCCTGTGTGAGTGCATATTGAATAATGGGAATGCTTGGACTTGAAGGCACAAAACATAAAATGCATAAATAGACCATCAGCACTTACTCTCAGGCTTATCTAAAGTGGTAGAGTTACCTATTAAGTCTAGGATGCAAATCTCATTCTGTGCACTTTGCATAAAAGTAACAGATGGAATAGATGTAAAGGTTTATTCGAGGACATTTTAAAGTTGCATAATGAACATTCAGGTACTAGTTCAGATCACAGAATAAAGGTAGCCAAAGGTGCTCTCTGTCCCAGTAATTGAATGTCCTCTGTGTAGCATTTTAGCAATAATGTTATATTAGGTTCTAGATATAGCTTCAGTATGTCTGTTTTTGTAAAATATAGACACATTTAAGTACAAGTCTGTATCTTCAGTTCTTTTCTTTTGATCTACTTTTTTTTTTTTTTTTTTTTTTTCACCATTCTATTCTCACCAGTGCTCCTCCTATCCTTAGTTCCAAACCACATATCTCTGAAAGAGACAGTAGTTGTTGTGTACAGTCAATATGGAATGAATGCCAAGGATCTGTGGTATCTAAGAAATACAATCATTAAAGAGTCATCTAGTATGTGTTATACTAACATATATCCCACCATTTTGATGAAGACTGCTTTGAATGAAAAAAGTATGACAAAATAGGCATGTTTTTATTACTATAAATATCCAAACAAATACAGTGTTATATAGTTCCACATTACATTGTGTGCTTTTGCACACTAAATGTATTCTCATTACACAGAAAAAATATGTAAATGTATGTATATATAAATGCCAGATAAAGAAACACATTATTTCTGAGCAGATTATTGTTCTTACTACCTTGTTTACTGTCAGCTTTAAACATGGACTTACCAGAATGAGGCTTTGGCAGGTAGGAACAGTCATGTTTTAACTTCTATCTTCATCACAAGGAGATTCATGCAAGCTCTTCTGTCCCTGCTTCTTCCTCTTCTGACCTGAGGACAGGATACCAGTAAAAACTCTCCCTTCCTCCTTTTGAGTCTTCTTTCAGGGAGACGAGGAAGATTTATTTTGAAAGTAAAAGCTGGAAACTAGTGAATATGGCTAGGCACAAAACCACAGGGAGATCCTGTTGTGCTAGTCTTATGTGGGAAAGTAGAACCTCAGCTTTCCAGGTTCTGACTCTGAAAAAATTTCTGGACGATCACATACCTTCTACACTTTTCCAGCTCTTCCAGGTCTGTCCCACAAAAGCAGGAAACTCATTAGAAAAGAGGGCGGAGTAAACAGAGGGGGAGTGCTTACCTGCGTCAGATATGTTCTACTTTCATAAGAGAAACTTTGCTCTGAAAATTACGTTCTCTCCATACAGCAGAAGAATCTTGATCTCTGCCTCACAAAGCAGGAAGGACTGCAGGTCCAGCCCACATCTCATGGCCCACATATAAACCTGTTTATGAGTTCTGTAAAATGTAAATTGGTACATTTTTCTGTCCTGATTGGATGATGCATGTCAGGTATTGTTTTATGCCCTCTTTGATTTTACAGACAAAAGGAAAAAAACAGGTTACTATTTTATAGAGGGCTGGATTAAAATCCTTTTTACTCCCAGGTGTATCTGGGAATGAGGAATATTGGTAATCAACAGAGCAGGTACAGAATTTCTTTTTGAAGTCTGTTGCCACCTGTACCTTTATGTCTGAAAATCGTTGGAAGTTCTCAAACACTGAACATAAGTTATGTCAAGGGGCTAGCTGCAGCTCATGTTTATTTGTAATAGGGATATGTCCTGCTGACTGTTTATTAATTAGTATTGAGGTTATAATTCACCATGGGCCAACAAGGTATGGTATGGAGTTTAACAAAGATAAACGTAAAGTCATGGATAGGTGGAATAATGTCAAGCAGGTTGGGGTCTGGAATGGAGCTCTGCCAAAATAGGCCTGGTGGTCATGATAAACAACAAGCTATGCAGGAGTCAGCAGCTTGTGCTAGAAGCACTGGAAGCAAACTATCCTGAGCTGCGTCAGTAAGAGTATAGTCAAGAGACCAAGCATATGATTATTTCACTCTACTCAGCACTTGTTATGACATACCGAGATTATTGTGTACAGTGTTGGTCCTCCCAACAATTGAACAACTGGATGTGACCCAGTGAACTGCCACCAAGATTTGAGTGTTGGAGAACTTGACAAGTTAAGAGAATTTGAAGGAACTGGGTTTGTGCAGCCTAGAGAATGGAAGGGTTGGACAGGTGGGGAATGCCTACTCATGGTTTTCCAATACCTAGTAGGTAGTTACAGAGAGGGTGATGGTACTCTTTTCACAAGGATGCATGGTGACAGGCAGGAGGCAATAGGGAAGAGGGGAGCCTTCTGAATGTGAGAAACAATCTTCAATGTGAAAACAAGTAAATGTTGCAGTTACTTGCCCAGAAAGTGATGGAATCATCTTGGCTGGAAATATTTAAGACTCAGCTGAGTTTAAGGCCCTGGTTTCGGACTAGATGATTGCCCTTGAGGCATAGACTTGTTTATGCTTCTGTGTTTCTATTATTCTTACCTTTAGAGTTGCCTTTTTGGCTGGTGACATATAAAAGCTTTCGGCTCTCTGGTTGTTGCCAATTCATTACTTTCAAGAGAATTCCATTGAAGATGCAAGACTTAACATCCATGTAAAGAGAAGGAAGTCAGGCTTCTGGTGTGAGCATGTCATTCTGCAAGACTATCATCTAAATAGGAAAACTGATTTGTTTCTTATAGTCTTTTCTGTTCTGGGGTTACCTAGTGTTGAGAACACCTTAACTGATAAGGAGGATTTGACAAAACTGTTTTCACAGTTTCTCTGCACAGAAAGTATGACTGAATGGTGGTGGAATCTGATGCCTGAATACAAACAGCAACTTCCTTCTAACCAGGTAGCTAGTAGGTTGGTAATTGTTAGAACTGTTCCTTAGAGATAAAAGATTTAAATCCTACTTGTTTCAGGAGGGAATAAAAATACACTTTAGACCTTGGCTAAGTGTTCTACTTGCTGAGCTATTCTAATAAAAGAGCATTACTATCAGAAGAATTATTTACAAAGAAAATGTTTCCACTTTTTAAAGTAGCAAGTTAAAGTATGATTTGACAAGGCAGCTGAATAAAACTAATTGATAACGGCTGTGGAAAATGGTAGCCCTTTCTCCTTCTGCTCTCTTCTCCATCTGCTGTCTATCAAGGCCTGACCTTGCAGGGATTCTAGTGATCAGCTTATCCCTCATGGAGCCAGCTCAGCTGTCTATGCTAGCCAGAAAGTATTTATATTTTTCCAGAGTGGATTATTTGCCAATTTATTGGGCAGAATCTGATCTCCAAATGATCATCTAATCACTAGATCCCCATTCAAGGGAAGCAATAGAAATGTATAACTGGAGTGGTGGAGGGGAAGGGAGGAAGAGCAGACATATCTCTTAGGTCTGCAGTGTGCACCATTTGATCAACCCAGCCCAAACTATTGGGGTAGAAGGAAGTTCTTTGAATAAACAACAAAGCCGTGGAGAAAGGTGTAGAAGCTGATTCACCTTGTCTGTTAATTGTATCAGGAATTTCTAGCACAGACTGATGACTTGAGGCAACTTCCAGCTCTGGTATCTACAATGACTATCAAATCCCATCTTAAAGTACTTAACTTTCTACAAGCTTCCTTCTGCAGAGAGCCACAGCACTACAGTCATCTGCACGTTCTGCTGTGGGAAGTAGACACGTAAAAACTGCTTAGGAGCTAGGCCTTTTTGCCAGGTCAGGAGAAAGTTATAAAGGTGGAAAAATCTTCATTATTTTATGGAAAACTATCTCTGCAATTGGAAAGGCTCTGTTTGATTTGTGGAAAACTAAAAAGAAATAGGTTTTGTTGAGATTTTTTGTAGTGGTTTTTATTGGTGCACCATTTTTAAAAGTATTTATAGACAGTCTATATACCAGGACAAAAACAAAAGCTACAAATAGTGGGTATCTCTGTTGCATTAGTTGTTGCTCTTATTACTTCAGTTTATTTCAGCTTGTTCTGGGTCTGGCTGGGATGGAGTTAACGTTCCTTGCAGTGGCCCATATATAGTGTTGTGCACTGCACTTGTAACTAGAACAGCACTGGTATCACACCAGTGTTTTGTCTATTGCTGAGCAGCACTGGCACAACATCAAGACCCTCTCCAAATCCCACAAAGCCAGGAGGCTGGTGGTGGGCAAAGGGTGGGGAGGGGACATCATCAGGGCAGCTGACCTAAATTGACCAAGGGGATATTGCATACCATATGATGTCACACAGCAATAAAAACTGGGTTAGGGGAAGGAGAAAGGGTGGGGGGTGGGCCCCTCATTATGAAGACATCTGTCCTCCCCCCAGAAATGCTATTTGTGTTTGTGTGTTGAGGCCTTGGTTCAAAGGACATGTCTGAACATCACATGTGGGTGGGAAGTAGAGAATATTTTTTTTCTCTTTGCTTCTGCTCAGCCTTTGCTTTTTTTTTTTTTTTTCTTTTTTTGCTTTCCACTCTTCCTTTTCCCTTTAATTAAATTATCATTATCTCAACCCATGAACCTTTTTCTTTCCATCATAATTTCTTCTTCCTCCTTTTCTTTTGAGGAGGGGGAGTGGGAGAATGGTTGTGGTGGAATTTAGCTGCCTAGCGGGGTAAAACCACCACAGTATATAACTACTGTATATTTAATTCAGAATCACAGAATCACAGAATTGTAGGGGTTGGAAGGGGCCTTGAAAGATCATCGGGTCCAACCCCCCTGCCAAAGCAGGTTCCTTAGAGCAGGCTGCCCAGGTAGGGTATGTAGACACAAGTGCCAAGGTATTTGCCAGGTACGCTGATGTAGACACAAGTGCCAAAACATTTCTAGCTCAGATAAATGGGCACTTTTCTCAGCTCTTACAGGAAACTCATATCTCACATTGTATCAACTCTGAGAAAAATACTACCTAACCAGATTAATGTATTCTTAAGGTAGGCATTTACAAAAATAAACAGGTGTCACTGACCTATGAAGCTCTACGATTAATTCACATAAGCATTAACACTCTAGTAATTCATGGAATTTTAGGGATTTCTGAGATGAATCTTTAGGAATGATTTTTATGCATTTACAAGAAAAATACTTTGTAATGCATCTGTGAGTGCATTAATTCAGCATTTCTCTCAATATAATAGACTGCTTTGTGAATTTAAACATACAATGCTGTATGAACATTTTTCATTTTTGAATGATTTGTGAAATTTCTGTTTGCCATTCTGATTATCTCCCTAGTCTGGTTCAGACAGATGTTGCTTACAGTGTGTCACTATCCTTAACAATGAAAAATCAATCACATGACCACATCAGGAAGTTTCCCAAACAACCCAGAATTGTTTGGGAAAGGCCTGATAGGTATTACTATGCGGTGGTTAAAAAACAAGGGGTGCAAGTCAACGAGAGTAAACAAGGACATTTATACTGTCATCCTAAACTATCTCCCTTACATGTGAAGTAGAGATGCTTTTTATAAAAAAGCGTTCTCTATTTGCGTTCTCTATTGTTCAGGCATGCTGTGGGGATCAGTCTTCATTTGACAGCAGATTTCCTAAGACCACAGGTCTTGTTTTGTAGTCTTTCTTCCAGTATCTCATTGATCTTTGTTCTTCATTCAGTCTCTTAAGTATCAGTTCACCTTTCCCCTGTTTCTTCTCACTATCTATTTTACCTCCTGCCTAGGCTGCTACTAATTAACTTAGTACCTAGAGTAACCTCATTTATCAGGAGGGTATGCAGAGAACTTGCTTTATTCCCAAGGGCTTGTGACGTAGGTACCATGGCACCATTAATCTCTGTAATCACTAAGTCTATAACCTTTTCCTGAAGCAATTTCTGAGAGTCTGCACAAGTATTATGAACAAAGTAGTACAGAACCACCTTTTCCTGTCTTGTCTACCACTTGTTTTGACTTCCAGGTTCTGCTTAGTCACCTTTGTAAAGCATGACTTCATTTTTTCTGTTGAGACTACTCTGTGTCAAAGGCATGATTATGTTGTATCTATGGGGCTGCCATGACCTGTGGTTGATATGGTTTTGGTCAGTCTGATGTCTCAATTATGAGGAAGTAAAACCTCACCAAAGTTACACCTGTGCTTGGATGTTCAAAAATGTGTGTAATTTTGAGAATGGCTGTTATGCTTGAACGTTCATGGTTGAATAAACATTCGTTTCTTGGGAACCAGCAGATTCTTTCTGTCTTCCAGCTTATTCCAGTTCTTATTGGATCAAGGTGAAAGTCATTGTATGTGTAGTCACTCTATGGTGTTTTGTTGGCATGTCTGTCTTCCACCAGCAGTGACTTTTCTGTATCAGTCATTGTAGAAATGTGTTCATAGAAAGACTGATGTTGCAGGGAGAGTTTCTACTGTTGCAAGGAGAGCTTCTGCTCTTGCTAATAACTCCTCATCTGTCTCAGGGATACCTGAAAAGCCTGCAAGAAGTGTTTTCAGGGCTGCCTACACATTTAAAGTACTCAAGTATTTAAAATTAGTGAAGCACTGCCCCCTTTTATGGCATGAGTATGGCAGAAGAGTAACAAGCATTTACCAGGGCTGTGGTATTTGAGAATTTTGTCTCTTATTTCAGCCTTTTATATTCATATTTTTAGTGTTTTCTCTGAAAATAAATAATAAAAAAAGGAAAAAATCTAGAAACTTCCTCAGCTTTTTATTCTGCAGCCTGCTTATGACAGAAGCTATAAACCTGAGATTTCATTTGCACTGGTAAACCTTTCTGCAGCTTGTTATGTTTGATGACAGAACCTAGTGTGGTCTGTATCATTTGTCTTTTGTTGGAGGACTTTCTATACTTTGTAGGATCTCTGCACATGCAATAGTTGTATTGCTGAAAAATCAGATGTTGCTACAGGTAAGATGTAAATTGGCAGTATACACTCTTTTGAAGGAGAACACCCTGGTCACTTTAATGCTACTAAATAGAGCACAAGAATCACTTCTCCTTTCATGCTAATTGGGAGCTCCTAACGTGGATCAGAAAGAGGAGGAGAGAACTTGACTGTGACTAGATGCAAGGAAGGAGGGCAGTTAAGATCCAACTGCTAGAATATTGTGAAAGAATCAAGTGGAATACCTATTGTGAAAGGAAGAAGTGAGGAGAAAGAAATAGTTTTAAAATGAAATTAATAAACCAATTGAGAATAGGTAAAAGAACATGGGAAGATCATGTACTGTCATACTAGACTATATTAGATCATGCTGCAAATAAGAGAGAATGAGACTTGAATATGCTGAGCAGCTTTATTGTAGAGCAGTGTTTGCAGTCCCTTTCTGCAGACATAAAGCCAAAACAGATGATATGCAGTGAGAAAAGTTAACATGTAATTGCTGCATATTTCTTGTGCCCTTGTCTTTCCCCCTGGTCCTAGTGACATATTCTTGCTGCTTATGTTGCCAACACATAGGGTTGCCCTCCTGACACGCTCTGCATTTCCAACAAGACATAAAGCTAACAAAGTAAAAAAGAAAAAAGCACAAGTTTTCACTATGTTTTGCTCCAGCCATACCATAGAAGCAGCATACCTTGGAGAGAGGAAGCTAGAAGCTTTCCTTTTTTGGCTCAGGAAAAAAATAAGTGTTACATCTCTTCAAATAGGCATTCATATGTGTCAGTGAAAGAGCATTTTCTTTGTTACACCATGAAAGCAAGAAGGTATGTGAGCGGAGAAGAATGCATCTTTTATCTCGTCATGGTTTGCAATGTCTGAGCTGTCAGTTTACTTAGTGGTAAGTACGGGTTTTATCCAGTTCTAACATGAATTTGCATTTCTGATGGATACTGACAAATTAGTAAGAGTAGATCATAATGAATTTCTGATATATGCCATGATCATGTGCCATAGTATTGCAGTTTGTATGACATCTGAATTGTTATCCTGGTACATTCAAGCATAGCATTGCGAACATGTTTTCCATGTTTTTTTCTGTGGGATGAACTGTTGTTTCCAATGTCAGCCAACAGCTGCAGTCTCATAAAGAGCACCATGCCAGACCAGGCTACTATTTGTATAGCCATAGAATCATAGAACATCCCTAGTTGGAAAGGATCCACAAGGATCATTGAGTCCAACTCCTGGGTCCCCAGAGGACCACCCAGGAAATCAGACTATGTGTCTGAGAGTGTTGTCCAAATGCTTCTTGAACTCCAGCAGGCTCAGTGCTGTGACCACTTCCCAGGGGAGCCTGTTCCAGTGCCCCACCACCCTCTCGGTGAAGAACCTTTTCCTGATATCCACCCTGAACCACCCCTGTCACAGCTCCAAGCTATTTCCTCATGTCCTATCACTGGTTACCAGAGAGAAGGGATCAGCACCTGCCTCCCCGCTCCCACTCATGAGGGAGCTGTAGACTGCAAAGAGGTCTCTCCTTAGTCTTCTCTTCTCCAGGCTAAACAAACCAAGTGACTTCAGCCACTCTTCATACATCTTCCCCTCCAGACCCTTTACCATCTTTGTAGCCCTCCTTTGGACATCCTCTAACAGTTTTATATCTTTCTTATACTGTGGCACCCAAAACTACACACAGTATTCAAGGTGGGGCAGTAGCAGTGCAGAGTAGGCAATCCAGGTTAATCCTGGGACAATCATTTCCTGTGATTGGCTAGAAATGCCGTGCTTGATGCACCCCAGGATACAGTTGGATCCTCCTGGCTTCACTAATCTTAAATACGTGGGTACTTTAAATGGGTAAGCAGCCCTGAAAACACTTCTTAAGTGTGACTTTTCAGAAAAGAAAGATCTGTTAGTTCTGCACACCCCAGGATACTGTTGGCTCCTCTTGGCTGCCAAGGCACACTAATGGCTTGTGTTCAGCTTGCTGTCAACTAAAACCCCTAGATAACTTTCTGTGGGGCTGCCCTTCAGCATCTCATCCCCCAGTCTGTATGTATAGCCAGGGTTGCCTCTTCCCAGGTGCAGAATCCAGCACTTGCTCTTGTTAAACTTCATATTGTTGGTGATTACCCAGTTCTCTAGTTTCCCTAGATCTCTCTGCAAGGCCTCACCACCCCCGATATAGTCAACAGTTCCACCCAATTTGGTATTGTCCATGAACTTGCTCAAAAAACCTTCAAGTCATACATCCAAATTGTTTATGAAAACATTGAAGAGGGATGGTCCTAAAATGGAGCCCTGGGGAACCCCACTAGTGATAGGTCATCATCCCAATGTAACCCCATTTACAAGAACCCTTTGAACCCAACCCGTCAGCCTATTGTTCACACATCTTATTATGCTTTTATCTAACTGTATTCTGGTCATTTTGTCCAGAAGGATATTGTGAGAGACAGTATCACAAGCTTTGCTGAAATCCAGAAAGATTATATCACCTGGCTTCCTTTAGTCAACTAGGTGGGTGATCTTATCATAAAGGAAAATTAAATTTGTTAAACATGACTTTCCTCTTATGAACCCACGTTGGCTTTTACCAATGACTGCATTGTCCTTCAGGTGTTTTTCAATAAAGAATAATCTCCATAATTTTACCAGGTACTGAAGTGAGACTGACAGGCTTATAATTGCCAGGATCTTATTTCTTGCCCTTCTTGAAAATTGGGACCACATTTGCCAGCTTTGCACGCAGTCTCTTATTTTTTGGCATGCAGTCTCATAGCCTATCTCTGGCAGGCCCAGTTTTGTTCCTTTCCCCCTTCAAATCTAATTTAAAGTACCATGAATCAGCCGTGCTAACTCTTGGGCAAAAATCCCCTCTGAGAAAGGTGCTTTCCATCAGGAGCCAGTAGGCCTGGTGTCATGTAGACATTCCCACCATCAAGAAACCCAAAATTCTCTTTGCTACCTCATTAATGCCAATGTGAAAAACTGATAAAGGGTAATAATCAGAGGGACATACCAGGCGAGTGACTTTCCGAGCAATGTCTCTTACCTGAGAGCCGGGAGACAGCAGACTTCCCTATCCCTATGGGTCGTGTCTGCATGGCAAATTGGGTCCTCTGTTCCCTTCAGAAGGGAGTCCCCTATGACTATAACCCTTCTTTTTTTCTTGGTGGGGGTTGTTGTGATGTGGGGCATAGGTTGACTTGCCCTGGGCAACTCCCCTAATATGGATGAACCTTTGTCCACATTGTCATTCGCTTGCCCAGCCAGTTCCAGAGCTTCATACCTATTGTGTAGGGGCACCTGGGAAGGTGAGGTATGCAGCAGGGGGGTTCGCCTGCTGTGCCAAACAGGAACCAGCTTCCACTCCCCCCTGTCTCTTAGATCCCCTCCCTCTGCGTGGTTTTGAGGGGGTAGGGGAACCTTCATTTCTTATGTAGTGGCTGCTAGGTGTATACCATCACTCTTGGGATGAGCTGGCCAAGCTTCAGCATCCTCCCTGCATGCATGCCACACCCTGACAGCCAGCCCTGGCCACTTGCACTACCCAGGGGCCCCCTTTGTATGACAGAAGAGGGGTGCTCCTGGCTCTGCCCAAGCCACATCAACCACCCTCATGAGGGCTGCTGGGTGCTGGGACCATCTGTGTTGGACTGAAGTCATATTTGATGCCAAAAATGATATGCATGATAATTCCACTGTTTATTGAGAAGAGTTGCTGAGTCTGATGGCAACCTCTGATTCGTAAGACTGTTCTGTGACCCTACCTGCAGTTGAAAGACATCAGAGTGATTCAGGAAACATTGTAAACTCTTTGAAAAGCTCTCATCCGAGTGCTCTCACTTTGAGTGCATGGTAGGTCATAATCCAGGCTGCAGAGACTTGTTTAAATACATTGGAACTACTGATGAGGTATATATTCTCATCTGCTGCCTTCTCTGTTCCTCCCAGCTCCCGCCAAATTTTGTCTTACTTGATAAAAGGCTTAATAACCTCCTGTCAGAGTCACTGCTACAAGACCCTCTACTTCTCATGCTTGGAAGTGAGGCAGTATGTGACACCCAGATGTCTTGCCAGTTGTCAGTCTACACCTGGGTGTAGATCCATTGATATTGACAAAAACTCCAGGTCTTTGGTACCTGGTGATTTTTCTATTTTTTTTTTTTTCTATTGTGATATGTGCTATAAAAACACAGTAAGAGATATTTAGTCCTTCACACAAACAGAAAGTCTCCCAGATTCTTCATTAATAGGTTCTTTGAGTATTTAGTGTGTGGTTCATGTTTATTGTGTATGCTAAATATTTGTCAAAGCACGTATCAAATGTTCTCTGCTGCCATACATAGTTGTACCACTAGACTACCTTATTTTTATGTGTCCTTACTATTTCACAAACAAATAAATGATAAATGATCCATGGTTTTGTTTCCTACATATTCCTGTGCTCTACATAAACCATCTTTTCCATTCTCCTGATATCCTGTCATTGTGGGATACTCCTTGCTTCCAAGGTAGGTAGGTGCTTTTTGATCACATTATCGTGAGGAAGTAATTGTAAACAGTTTGCATATTGTTTGTATACTGTTCTGATTTAAGTAACAGTGTCTATTAAAGAAAGACATTTTTTTTTTCCCCATGATTTTCATCTGTTAAGTAGTAAGAGCAAGGAAAGAGGAAGCAAGGAGACTGTTCTTGTAGCTAAAGAACTGGACTGTGATTCAGGTAATCTGAATTAAATATCAAGTTCTAACAAACTATCTTGGGTGTGACTTTAAGCACACAGATTCCTTGCAGGTCTCTTGGAGAACAAGTATTTTTAGGATGGGGACAGACTCCTATTTAGTGCTTTGCAAACAAGGCCAAGATCTTACTAAGCTGTCTTTACAGCCTCCCTCAATATCTTTATCTGTCTCTGTCTCTATCTCTGTCTCTCTCCCTCTCTCTCCCTCTCCCCCCCCCTTTTTTTTTTCCCCCCCCCCCCCCCCCCCCCCAAGACTAGAAATATTTCACTGAAACATGTAATTTCACAACATTTCAAGTGTTGATGATGTAAGAAATTAGGACAATGAACATTCCCCCTGTCCAATGTATTTTTAAGTGAACTTCTATACCTTTGGGTTTATGCCATGTTGGATTTCCCTAATATTTTTAAGGCACAATGATTTGTGGATACTCCTTGCTTCCAGCCTGCTTGTACATTGCAGTGGGTTGTGCTGTCCACACTAATAGGCAACTGCTCATGCTTTTAAAGGACCATCTGCATCTTTCTCATTTCGCAGAAACCTGACAAAAGGAGAGGATTCCTGCCAGGGAAGAGGGCTCTGGACTGGTGGTGTTGTACCCCTAGGGGTTTCCAAGCTTGTGGGAGCCTAGCAGAGGTTACTCCCTACCACCCTTTGTACTTCAGACACTTTTAACCACGTCCATCCCTATCAGAATATGAAAAATCCCCTCAAAGTTTCAGAGGTTCAGATTATCTGGACAGAGAAAAATTGGAAGCTGCTTTATCTCTAGTTTTGAACAAGAACCTTAGCTGTTCAATTACCTTTCCATCCAGGTATTTTCCCTGAAAGTGCTCCTAACCACAATACATCCCTTTAGGTCTGACTTCCTTCTGTATACAGTGTCTGCATTCTAGCAGTCCTACTGAGAATTTGGAAACTTGTAGGTGCATACATAGCACAAAAACTTTTTATATGCACCATGTCTTTCTGTTTCAATTTGAGTGCTCTTATTACCCTCCTTTGAATACCATTTCATTGCTGCAAACTTTTTAACTTGTCGATCCAACTGAGATAAAGCCCATATTTTTAGCTTTGTGCTCTTCAGTCCATCCTCACTATAATGACTTGACTCTCTGCTATCAGAAAAATCTGCCATTGCTGTTTTAACATAATCCTGGCAATCCTTTTCCTTTTCTGCTGTGATTCCATGTATAATTCACTGACATGTACTGGCTTTGTATATTGTGAGAAAAATCTCAATAATTTTCTTCAGACAGGATCTCCTGATGAATTTGCAATTGCAATGGCGGGTGTCCTGCAAGCAGAAGCACACAGTAAAAAATTATCATAACCTTATATTCCCTATTACCCGACACCTGATTTGTCCCATTTCCTCATTGGCTGAATACTACAGGTTCACAACCTACTCGACGCACTTCTATACCATATATGTACAATTTTATTTGACTAACCGTTAATGTCTCATTTTCTTTTTTTTTTCCTTCTTCTCTCATGACTAGAGAGCCCATGATTTTTATTTTTACTGATTTCGTACTGCTCATCTTGTTTTACTTAGCTATCCTCCTTATTTTGGTACAGTGGGACCTTCCCCTTATCTGCTTAACATACTCCCCACAGCTATGCTGCACAATCATTGTTGAATATGCAAGGTTAGTGGAATTTTCCACTGCAAAACCACCTTCTATTGCAGAAACACAGCTTTGTTTCTCACAATTCTCCCCTCTTCTTTTCTTACTCCTATTGTTTTTGCACCTCTTCACATATTCCACTCTTGAGTTTTTCCAATGTTCTTCTTCGCAATATTCTTCTTTGGATGTCACAGGCGATGACAGATACACAATGCCATTATTATTATAATAACAACAAATAGTTGTTTGAGCCAATTTCAATTGGGCAGGCTCTCATCTGGTGCCTTCCTTGGTCAGCACATCTCCCCCTTCCCCATCAGCGCCACCCAAATCACCACACAATGCTGCTCACTGTTGCTCAATCACCACTACGTATCAGGTTGAGGTGACATAAAACTCGTACTGTGGCCTAAAGCTTCACTAAATTTACTCTACTAATGTGAAACAACAGCTACCTAAATTCCTTACATACCAGCAGCTTGCTACCCTTTCAGCTAGATGACTTTGGAGGTCTACAGAGCAGTAAGGCAGAGCTTTTCTCATCTGATATTTTTCTTAATGTCTTAATCACCAATCTAGTTTTCATCTTGTCTTGTAGAATGCAGTTTCACAATTTCCTCCTGGTCAAGATCATCAATGCTATATATCAGTGCTGTTTCAGTGCAGGCTGGGTAAGAAGCACAGGTAACTGACATGGAACAGAACCATAAACCAATGGCACAGGGTGGAAGCAGGCCTCTGGGCCATCCCTGGCCGCACTGAAAGAGTGCAATAAATACCGTAGAGCTTCACAGTAAATACAGTTAATCCTGTAACTTCTTCCCCAAATGCTCTTCTGCAGCCAACAGACTCTGGCCTGTTTACTTAAGCTCTGCCTTTTTGGTTGCCTGCTCCCTCTCAGTGAACATTTTCTCACTGAGACACCTCTGACTACTCTAATCAATGTTCAGTTTTATTCTGTTCAGTTTCTTCCATTGCTGGGTTTCCTTTGCTCAAGTGACACCTACCTTTCTTCTGCACCTATCCTCTGCTTCCTGTGGTTTCATTATTTTACTGAGCTACTTTATTTTGCTTATTTTCTGACTTTGTGCCTATCTCTATCTTTGCTTGCTTGCTTTTAGTGTAGCATCGGTGGCACCTGCTCCTACATGCCAGTTTCACAGATTTACCAGACGAGGGAAGTGAGACTCTATCTCCTGGTGAGGTCTGTAATAGGGCAGAGGGGAACACAACTCCAGGCTTGTTCCCTAGAATTCAAAGTCAAGCTTTTCCTGCATCTTTGAGTCTCTGTTTTGGTTCAAAAGTCCATTTCCTTGCTTGGTATCCTCTCTGTCTTGACAGCTAAACATCATACTACCTTGAAAGTGATGTGGATGTAAAGCTCTGAAGAACTAATTTAGTAGAAGAGATATCAACTTTATGGAAAATTCTTCCAGCTATTTCCAAATAGCTCACAGTTCTTATTAGTGCTTAGCACCAACCCCTGTGCCTGGTAGAAGACACAACCCTTTAGGTCCTCAATGTTTTTTAAAGTAATGCTCAACTTTTAGCTGCTCTGCCACCTGGTGGCATTCAGAACATTCAGATAAACAGCTGAATTCCCAGAGTGGATGTTACCAGGCCATCGGTGTCCCAGTAGGCTAGCATATATAGAGAGCAGATCAGAAAGGGAGACCAGGTAAAGAAGCTAGTACTTAGTGCTGAGACTACTTAAATGCCTGCTATGTGAGAGGTATAGTTGCCAGCCAGTGTTTACTGGGGTAGTCACCAGAGCGTATTAGATTGTGTACCAAGAGCTGGTGCTCATGATCAGGACTCTGTAACAGAGGAGTAATGTTGCCTTAACAAGAGGCAGAACTTGCTCAAACCTCCATTCCCAAACAGTCAAATTTTGCTCAAAGTAGGTATAGGGAGTGGCAGCAATGTGCATGCTCGCTGACAAAAATGCAAAGGATGTAATCATGTACTAATGGTTATCACAGGCAGTAAGTCATATAAGGAAAACAACTGGGTTCAGATTTTGTTAATCTTCTCGGTAGTGTTTAAATATTTTATTACCTACATCTTTCAGCATTTAATTTCCACTGATTTCAAGTAGGTCTGAGGGCCTTGAATATAATTTGGGGAAGTACATAGCAGACTGTAAAATCCATCTCATTTGATCCACCTGCCACATCAACACAGTTTTGCCTTTTTTTTTTTTTTTTTAGTTAAGCTCTTTTAAGGATAAAGATTCATGAGAACCTGACTTTCACCAAGAGATTAACTCAAGATGTTCCTTGAATTCTCCCTTCCCACCAGAGTTTATTACCTCCACAAAAAAATGCATTTTACCTGTTTCTGAGCAAGCACTGTCAATCAAGTCACCAGAGTGTTCTGACTTAAAGCAATGTCTCCTCATTCACTCCATTTTCATCAGAACATCAGAATCAGTATTATAGCACAGACTGGAGAGTAGCAAATTTCAGGGGTGAAATGATCAAAAATGAATTGGTCCTAAATGAATGTAGCTTTTTATATCTCACAAAGACTTCCTTAAATTCCAGGCTTGATTTGCCTAGACTAATGGGTGCAGTGGTGGAAAGGAGGAGTTCAGTCTAGTTCAGTTACCAAATGATTTTACATCATATCTACCACTGTCCTCCAAGGATGCTACTGTAAAACTGGCATTAGTTAAAAACCCCTGCAAGGGCTGGAGCTGGTGCCCAAGAATGCATGTGTGTGGTGTCAATCTCTTCTCAAATGTCAGTCACTACAAAGCAAAGTGTATAAAATACTGTCCAAGTTGAGAAATAGTTCTTTTTGAAGTACTTGATTGATTTCCCAGATTTCGCTTTGGGCTTGAATTGTCCCTCTCTCTTCCACTGGCCTCTCTGGTGTCCTATCCAATTGGCATGCTGCAGGGTAAAGAGAAGCATGAATGCCTTGTTGTGCACTTCTAGTGTCTTTGTTGTATCTTAGACTTATAATAAAAGGAGAATGTGGGCAACATTTTTTAGGCTGTATGTGCGCGTTTCTAAAGGACAAGCAGGAAGATACAAGAAATCTCTTAACCATCAAGATCTCAGTCCCATAATAATTTAATTATCATACTTTTAGAGTAAGGGAAAGGTATAGTCAGGGAAGATGTTTAATCGGTAAGAAGTTAAATCTTTATTGTTTAATCTTTACTGTTAATCATTAGTCTTTGAAAGAATCAAGTTTTTACAAGTTTGTAAAGAACTAACCAGACTGGTAATACTGTCAGACCTCTAACTTAACTAGAAACAAGACTGATCTGTAGAGTTAACAGATAAGGAAGAGAAAGCCATCTCACCATAAAATACATTCATTGGATACATTCAGATAATCACCAAAGATTGACCATATCTGTGTAATTCTTTCATTCTTATGTATTTTCCCAAGAGTTTTCACATCTTGGAGCTTGGAACTGAAGGAACTGGCCCCAGCCATTTTTCACCTGCAAGACAAATCATAACAAAAGAGAAAGTTAAAATTTAATACTGAAAAGCGAATGGCTGGTCACATTTCTGTAGCAGGATGATTCTTCCTACTCCTCTTTTGAAGGGTAACTATTGATGATGGAATACAGATATTTATCTCGTTTGGCATGCTGCAGCCTGCTTCCTACATCCTTTGCTGTCTAGTTACAACTGAAGCTGTACAGAAGAATTCTTTTCCTCTGTTACAGATGAGAAGTTCTGCAAGTCTGGAACACTCTGCATGAGGGTGAAATCAAGTGTCTTTAGGACTACTTTATTGAGGGTCTGGTGGTGAGGAAGAGGAAAAAGGTGGAAGGCTGGGGAGTCAGAGAAACAAAAAGAGTATCTGTTTAAGTCCTTGCCTAATTTGGAGTGGAGACTAGATACCAGGGCAGAATTAGGATTAGTTACTGTGATAGTTGCTGTTGGAAAGTGAATCTTCCTCACCCTCATTTTCATCAAGAAGTTTTTATACAATCAGAAACCCATCCAGAACAAGTAAATAAGCAGCCAAAATTCCCTTCTGTTTAGCTTATGACCAACTTTAATTTAAATTAATGAAGATTTGCTGCTGAAATTTTTCCATAAATGCAACACACCAAATTACATACATAAGTCTTTCTAGTTACTGCTCTCCTCTTTTCCAGGTGCTGCCAAATGTGAGATCTGTAGCCAAATTCCATTTTGTATTAGTTATCACAACTTAACCCAGTTCTGTTTAAAAACTTAAAATTTGTATTTTATTAATACATAAAATGAAAACAAGGACATTCACATCCAAGAGGATAGTCAATCAATGAATTTCTATTAAAGTTGTGTAATTATGTAACAATAAGATATGGATTTGGGAGCTATGATAGTATTGTTTAAGAAGGAACAGACTTAAGATAAAAGTGTTAAAACTACAAAAAAAAAAATCAGTATCAGCCATAGTCTTAATCTTAACCAAGATCCAATATCCAGTATCAAATAGTTAAATATGAACATTCTGAAAACTAAAGAACTTAGCAGTAATTTGAGAATGGCATGTGGGGTGCAAAGCCTTCAAACAAACCAGTGAGAGAGGATGGAGAACTCACATCTTTGGTCACTCTAACTGTATTGAAATACATTCCAGTCAACATTTTAAGAAGTACACTCAACATTTTTAATATTTGAAAGACATTAAGTGTGTTTCGTTTAGCTGTATTATTAGGTATACTCACCTATAACGTTGGCTAGCAGCTCTAAACGATCAGAGCCAAAAAAGAGATGAGGTTTCCCATTAAAATGTGCAACAACAGCAGGCATCCCAAATGCCTATTGACACCATGGAGATTAAACAGATAATGTTATCAAATTTTTGTAGGTACATGATCAGTCTTCAGTAATAGAACCCCAGAATGCTGACTTTTTTCCTCCCCTTCATTTCACCTTCTTCATTTCGAAAGATTAATTTAATGGAGCCATCAGAAAGTAGGGGACTCTGGATCCAGACTGTGGGCCCCTTTTCGGTGAGCTAAAAAAGCAACCTGACAAACTCACAGATTTATTTCAAGTAGTGATAAACAGTATCACTTGATACTGGTCCCTGAGTTGCCCATCCCTGTCAACCAATTGGAATAGGCTGAATGAGTTTCCCAGATGACAATGCAAAAAAATCCTAATAACAGGGAGTTAACATTGACATGTTCAAAAAGCAAAAGTGACTAAGGGAAATGATCTATAGAGATCATGTTCCTTGCTTCCTAGTTTTCTTAATAGGGAAGGAATGTATAGCTGTTATAAAAGAGGCATTGGAAACATCTCACCCCATATTTTATTGCTTCCTCTGTTGTCTCCTTCAGACGATTCTTCACTTCAGGGGATGAAATCATGTCAAGTAGCTTCTGGGTGAACTCTGATGATAGCCCAGCCTGTCCTGCAACCTGAGAAAAGACAAGATAATTAAGAGTGCTTTCCTATGAAGCATTCTAATTCCTATTATGGACTAATTAATTTAGCCTTCAGTGTTATTACCCAACATCTATTACAAAAAAATACAAAATGTCCTTAAGTACTTCTTGCCCATTGTCTTGCTGTATTCCCAACCCATTCATCATTTATCAACTCTTAGCCCCTAAAGACCTAAATCTGCATTTTTTTTTTTATTTTTTATTTTCCAGGATTTAGAGAGAAATAGAGAGAATGCTGAGTTTAACATCTGTTAAAATAACTTATCAAGTAACTTTAAAGTTTTAAAAAGTAAGTTGTTCTGAAAAGGAAAATCAAGAATCTTACCATATTAGCATGCCAAGACACAGGTTTTGCTACAAATATGGCCACACAGAAGCTGTAAATGATACTTGTAAATCAGAGAATTTTCAGTTGCTAGTTGATCTGTCTTTTTAGTCTCCTCTGTGCCACTGCCACACAAGCAGTACATGAATGAAATAAAGGTGCCAAAGGTAAAAGGCCAAATATTTATTGGGTAATGCTGAAGTTACAAATACTTATTTTTAAAAATTATCTCAAGAAGAATGTTAACTTCTAACATCTATTGGAATGGCATGCTGTTTTTTTTTTTTGTTTGTTTGTTTTTGCTTTTAAAAAAGTAAAAGTATTCCTGAAAGAAAACTGTCTCAACCACCTTTTTTTTTTTTTTTTTTTCTTCTTCATTTAGCATCCACACTTTTTTTGTACCTTCTTCTCTTCCCCCCACATCAGGACAATCAGGAGCTCTTTCTGACACTACTCAAATGGGAGATAAACAAGTGTAGTCTGATAGTAGTACAAAATGCTGTGCAAGCAGGGTAACCAAAGTGTTTAGACTGCAGTCTTTACACAGAGACATAGTATCCTCACCATTTTAGGGCAGGAGGATTTAGGAAGATTGGGGCAGGATTCAAAGACTACTTTGCTTCTATAGCAAGATGTGAGAAATTACTGCTGACTGAAAACTGAGTAAAAAAATACCACAGACACACAATGGAACTGTATCAAGAAAACAACATTTTTCAATCATTGTGCAAAATACATTCACCTATAAATACTCAGATGAAGAGGCTGAGGACCATTTGCAGCTTTGGATGGTATATTTCAACAAGAGAGGATAGTCTAGTACTTGCTGCAGAAGTGAATGAAAACAGACAAAAGCAAGTGAGAAGATACCTACCTGTCTGCCTTGCTGCACATGGATATACTCATAGACTTCCACAGAATGGCTAAATTACTTACAGACCTTTTTGAGTATTAAGTTTGTTTCTCTGAAGTTCTTCATGTCCTTGCTTTATCTTTATTTAAATAATGATGGATTCATAGGCTTAGGACTTTTTCCCTGGATGTTTAAATATATTCTTCAAGTCTTGCCTCTTGAAAAGGCAAAATGCAAACTTTTTCTGAAATTCTGGTAAAAAGATGCACTAAGATGAAGCTAAAGTAAAAGGACTAGACTCTGGGAAAACAGCTGGACTGCAAGTTTCAAATTTCATAGAGGGAAGTTGGGCAGTAGAGACTGTACCCCTTAGCCATGGACAATTCTTCTTTTCTTCATATTCTAATAATTTAAAAATAAAAGAATGTAGAAGAGAGATCCCTTAAAAAGGGTCTTACACAGAAACCTAGATGCCATTACAACCTGTACAAAATCTAGCCAGCAAAAGAAAATACATCCAGCAAGTAGAATGTCTAAGCATATAAGGGGGCAATACAGCACTGAATTTAATAGTACAACTTGGCTTCATCATCCCACTGAGAGTTAACTTCCCCAATGAAGCATTGCATTTCACCAGAAGATTTCATATGCAGCAAAATCTCAATGCATTCTGGAGACTCTGTTTATACTTTCACTACTGTTAATAAAACAGTAGTAACAAATAATTCATTGCCCATTCTGGGTATCTTGCCACATGAATTAACAAAAAAGGAGATTCTGGTTCCAAGTATTATTCAAAGCATGACAATAAATAAATAAATCCAAACAGAGCAGCGAGAGAAATTAAATCTTTTTTCCTAACAGAGTTTTTCAAAACTCCAAGTGATCAACTGACAAATCAGTAATTAGTAAGCTCACACTAAGATGTTTCCATGGTTATTACTGATACAAGCCATCAGTAAGAATCTGTAGCAGAAATGCAGAAGCACCAACAGAAAGGAGACACTTACAGCCACTATACTCTCCTGCTGACTGATATCTTCATGCTGGTGAAAGAATAAAATAAGTAATTCAGTACAAATGAACAAAAGCTCAGTTCTGGACTTGAAAGCAAATTTTCTAAGAAAACAGAAATAAAAACAATGTTAGTTGATACTACTGGAAAAACTTTCTTAGAAAAAGTTTTAATACCTGATCAAGGAAAGCATTGTTTTCTGACATGAACTACTGATTCACTCAGCCCGCAGAACTCACTATCCATACTGAAAATAAGAAATGGCAAATTAAGCTGATTAGAAGCTAGTTCTTTTCTTGTAGTGATTCCTGAACCACTATCACTTTATGTTTCCTGCCATGACTTTTAATGAAAAGACTTCTCCTTTCTCTTGCTCACATTCCACATTTGAATGAAGTGGGACAGGAACGGTGACAGAAAGGATCGAGATGTTGGCTTCATAAAATACCGACCTGTGACCAAAACCGCATCCAGAACTCTCTAGATAAGGGTTCCAGGTATTTTGGTTGTGTCATATCAATGGCTGTGATAAAGCGCATGGCTCCAAGACTGCCTGGGTTTAACGGGGAGACAAAGAAACATGCTGAAACAAGGCACAGGATCAGGAACAGATATGGACTGCAGAAGTATTACCTTAAACCAGCATGATCGTCTATGTAACAGTTCCCAAATGGTAAAGCTTATGTTGATTTGCAGTACCTTCAATGTTAAAATCATTTACAGGTATATTTCCCCAGAAGTTCCCTTTCATGGTTAAAAAAAAAAATGCACAGACTTCATAGTGCTCCCAGATAAAGGAAAGGGAAAGAGAATTTATCTTAGCCTTTACTGTCATGGAAAATTTTAGCCAGAGTTGAAAAATATCATCTAAGTTAAGTCTCTTACTTACTTTTACCAAAGATACGTTGGAAGTCATCTGCTGAAATTGTTACAGGCACCTGGTAATATTTTCCCATCCTTTCTATATCCTTCAGCATGTATTCTGCACGCTTTGGCAACATTGCTGGGGGCTTGTTACCTTTCAGAAAAAGTTCTACTATAAGCAGGAGATTTCAACTATATTCTAAAAGTACTGGACAAAACAAAACTTGATAAGTTAGACCTCACCTATACACATGCCTAAGGAAGAGTACAATCTCATATTGCTTTAGTGAGACATATGCAGATTTTCCAAATACTATGGTTTAAAAATTATTTTGGTTTTGCACAGATCAGCCCTTTAAGTTAGCAGAACCAGTTTTAAACAAAGGAGCAAATGGTCCTGGCAGAGATTTATATTGATTTGGATTGATGACCTTTAAACTAAACAACTACACATGGATAAATAAATGTAGAGACTTGTTAATTTCAGGATTTATAAATCTCAGTGATTAATTTCTTTTAATAAGACCACAAGTACTATTTTATGACACACTTTGATCCTTAATGTATATTAAGAAATTGTAGGTGTTCCACAGATTAATTCTCGTTTTAACTCAACACAAAACTTTTAGAAAACCATTCCATATCAAATTATTATTATCCTGTTTTAGAATTGAGGAACTTGGACGCAGAGAGTATTTTCCACAGAGAGTATAAGCATTAGGGGTAATGTTGTAACAGTATGAAACACCTTGCAGCTGATTTCTCAGTCCCTACCGAACTCCACAATCCTATAGTTACTTTGCTGATGGTGCCAAAACTGAGTTTAAAGGTGCTCTGTGCATTCAGTACTCATTGAGCTTGCCCACAGGAGTGTCCCACTAGCGAAGAAAGTAATTTCCCACAGAGTTAATCTCCACATATTAGCTACCAGTTGCTTGCATTATGCCACCAAGGAAAGCTGGACGAAAGCGCAAATCAATGTTCCAGATGTGCTGGTACCGGCAGAGTACCTGCAACACAGAAAGGCAATGCCAGATTAACACTCAGAGAAGTCTGTAGATCTCCATGCAAATAGAAAATAAGCTAAGGCATGAAATAAACACTGCAGATAAATCCTTTATTATTAGCTATACCTTAAAATCCTCTTCTGGATGCTGCCTGAGAAATCTCATCTCAGAAAAACTGAAAAGACCACATCTGGGTTATGACTACACAAATCTAAGCAAGGGCAAAATAAGCAAGAGATCAGGCTCGCAAGTGGGCACTTGTTTAACATTGAAACTTTCACTAAAGTAGAATGTTCAGCAATAATTCCCAAATCAGCACAGGCCATGCTGCAATTAGGCTGCGATGTGCTTCGTAAGCATTCCCTGGTTTTCAACACACCAGGAAGAAACTGAGATATCTCTCACAAGTGAGGGAAAAATGAAATCCAAACATATCGTGGGTAAACCAAATCAAAACCAAGCAAACCAAACCACAACACGGATCTTCCGCTAGGTAAACTGGCTCTGTAACGCCGCTGCCTGCGGCAGGGTGGGCGAGGCACGCGTTGCCCTTCAACCGCCTCCTGACCCCGGCCGTGCCGGGCCGGCTCCCGGCGGGGAGCCGCGGCGGAGGACGAGGCTACTTCGGAACCGCCGGGAACAGCCGGCCGGCCGGCCTCCCTTCGTCTCCTCCCCTCCTCTCACCTCAAACCCCAGCCAGGAGTATGGGGACACCACATCGTAGAACAGCTCCACGAGCGTCCGTCCCATCCTAGCCCCGTGCCGAGCCGAGCCGTAGGGCCGCCACCCCTCACCCAGTGCCCCAGCGGCACCACCCCCTGGCCGGCGAGCGGCGAGGCGGGGCCTGGCGCCCTTCCGCTCGCGGGGCCCAGTCCCGGGGTTGCGGGGAGGCGAAGGGGGCTGCGGGTGCCTGGTCTGGTTCAATCTTTTCTCCTTTTCCTTTCCTCACGTCTTTCTGTGGCTTTCCCCGGGAGCTTTCCTGGCCTAGCGCGGCTGGGGCCTGGTCCCAGCTGTGAGGTGCTGTTTGCTGTTTTTCCTTTGGAGCCTGGCTTGGGGAGAAGAGGGAGGAGTTGGGGAGGGAGTCTGTGTCCTTCGCTGTGCTGGGGCAGGAGGAGAGGAAGCTCCCAAGGAGGAAAGCCGTGAGCTGTCTTTAACAGAGAAGTCCAGGATGTTTTCCCGAAAGCACAGTGTCCCTGTTGGAGCCTACAGAGGGTACTGGTGTCATGGACCTCGCAGTCTGCCTTTCCCCCCGTGCAGCCTGGGGACAGGGTGGCGGAATGGCTTAAAACGTTTCAGGGTGAAACGCTGGGGTGGGTTCGTTCCCTGCGACGGCAGCCTTGCTGTGGGAGCGGGAAGAAGAGCTCTTCTGGGCCGATGGAAAGGGAGGGGAGCGGCGAAGGTGGAAAGAGAGCATCATGATCTGATCTGAGAAGGCTGGATCTAGCTTTGGAGGGAGCCCTGCTGTGAACAGTGTTGTGAACAGTGCTGTGAACACGTCCCTCCCTCCTGACATCCTTCTGTGGCTGAGAAGAGGTGAGTGGGAGGGAAGGTGAGGGGGGGTTGGCAGGGGTGCTCCTGTTTCTGAAAGGAAGCAGTGAGACATTCTTTCGTTTCTCCTGCCTCCCTGGAAGTGGATTAGATCACCAATTTGGACTTCAGGGCAGGTGGAGTGTGGATTTATGGAGAGATTGATTTCCCTCAGGAGTTTTCTTCTGCAGTTGTTTAGCTTGCACATGATTCTGTGATACTGCAAGTGTGTTTGTCACTGGAATGATGCAGAAACTGTAACTTCTACTAAAGATAACCTGTTTCTAGATAGCTTTGCTGCTTCTGGAGTAAAAGAAGAGTGGAGGAATATCTGAATAAATTCCTCAATGTAAACAATTTCTACTCTCTCTTTTCTCATTTCTTCTCTGCTGCCTGGTTTCACTTACTTCATGCATAACTTCTTGCTATAGTAGTAATTATTGTTAAAGGAGTTACATACTTTTTTCCCTATTTACTGATGCCTGCTTTTTACTTTGGTACAGAAACATTTTTCCCTGGTATGAATTTTGCCTTTGTATTATGCTCACTTCCAAGCTTAGATCTTCATTCTGAGTAGTCGTATTGTTTCTCTGAAATTTTTGTCCTTTCAAGTGCTTGTTCTGTATAGTTCATTCACAGGTCTGGTGACGGTGGGAGTATTTTGTGGGTTAATCATACTCCATATTAGCCAGGTGAGTTGACAGCTTTGGTTGTGTGATCAGTCCAATAAGGGGCAGTGAAACAGACTGATCTGGTGAATAGCTAGATGCAGGTGTCATATACATGAATGTGGCATTGCCATAGAACAGTAGAACCACAGTAAGGTGGGAAGCACCGGTTAAAAATGCTTTGAGCTGTCCCACACCAGAGTGAATCAAGATGGGTATAGGAGGTCAAGGTCAAACTAAAATTGCAAAAGTAAGAACGCCAATAACAAACATACTGATCTCATTTCTGTGGGTGCCAGCACATACAAGATGAAGTAGTGACAGGATATTGCACTAGGAGTGGTTAATCACATCTGGACCACTGAATGGCATCTGCAAGGTCTGAGCTCTGTGGACATGGCTAGAAGAAATCCACAAATCCAAGATGCTGCTGCCAGCCCTTCACAAAATGTCTGGTTCGTGATAAGGTTGTAAGATAGAGAATGGCATATTGCTATGTAATGATCATATGCAGTGACTGCCAATTAAACATATTCAGTTAGGGCTATGTCTAGAAAGATGTGTGTTTGAGCACTGCACACAGCAAAAGAAGCAGCTTTCTTAGGACTCAGGATGTTGATCAACTTTTGGGGAACAGTGCTGGATATGTAGCAGATGCCTACAAATGAGAGGTGTTTCAAGAAGAAGTGACTCAGCTTGGCATCATCCACAAACTTGCTGAGGGTGCAATCAATATTACTGTCATGTTATTAATAAGTATATTAAACAGTACAGGTCCCAGTATGGACACCTGAGAGACACTGCTCATCACTGATCTCCACCTGGACATTGAGCTGTTGACAGCCGCTCTCCAGATGCAACTGTCCAGCCAATTTCTTATCCACCAAATAGTCCACCTTTCAAATCCATGTCCTTCTCAGGTCCATCCAGTGGTGAGGCTGAAGACATTTTCCCAGTAGGTAGATTCACACAGTGCACATATGCACTATGTAAGCAAGTGTACATGGCTGGCCACACAGATCACAGATATGCTCAGGCTGCTCACATGAATGCAGACAGCACCAATGGCCTCATTCTGCTACCCTCTTTGGCTGAGCAAAATGGAAGTCCACTAGTGAGGATATATACAGATGTACAAGGTGGATCCCTCCAACAGCTGGGCTCAGACACTCAGACTGCTCAAGATCTGCCCCTGGATCCAGGTGACACCTGGACATAAGAACCCTTGAGGCTACAGCCTCACTCCAGTTGCTGGTACAGACCATTGTCCATATACACACACAGGCACAGACACACATGCACACAGCTGGCCAAGATATCCCACGTCTCAGAAGCTGATCCCCCCCTGTGCTAGTGAAAACACACACCATCACCCTCTAGGATTCACAAGCACCCACACATCTGTAGATCCCTTGAACATCAGCATGGGCTGTCAGTCCATGTGATGCTCATGCCCTGATCCTGAGCCCTTTTGCCGAGTATATAGGTCTCCTACTTAACAACAGGTAACACCCTATCTTATTCAAGTCAATACCTGCTAGCAGAGGCATGCAGTTAAACACCTATTTCACAAGTACTCATGGATCCCTCTATGCTCAGCAAAGGCTGTTAGCCTGGCCTTTGGTCTGGGCTCCAAGCTCCCTTAGCCACTTCCAGTTCAGATTCAGTCTTTCTAGAGGCAGATTTTCCTCCTACTCACCATGGAATGCAGCCTGAAGTTGTTGGGTGATCCCATAAAAACCCCAAGTGCACATACAACAAGGAGCAGAAGAGAGAAAATGGGCAGATGTGGTGGGTGGTGGGAACGACAAGTAATACCCTGCTCAATGAAAAGGTCTGCTCCAAGGCTCTTCACAGGAGCCTGTCACAGGTCCATCTCCACAAGTCCAGAGGAGTTGAGGGGCACAGTAGCAGGTGGGAACCCAAATTCCTTCTCCCTCCAAGAGCTGGAAACCACTTTCCCAGGCTCCTCACAGGGCTCCCTTAGGACAGCCATCAGCCCCATTATTCAAGGATAAAACCCTTCAAGTCAACAGCAGAGGGACTGAGAGGATGTTACTGCAAAGGGATCTGGTGGGATACCTTATAGGATACAGGAGAAGAGCATTTTGGGACTGCACCAGATTCATGGGTGTTTATGGCAGGAACCAAAAAGAGGGAAAGGAATACATCTACGTGATGTGAGGAGGAACAAGGCTGCAAAAATAGAGGTATAAGGGGATAAAAAGGGCTAGTCATGTATAAACAGGACTCGGCCACCAGAGGGACCAGGGTAATTGGTAACTGGAATGACTTCATGTACTCGTAATCCTAGGTATAACCAGGTAGGAAGTAAACGGGTCCTGCTTGGAGCTACATGTCCAGGCGGTTACATTCCCTTAGGAGTTTTAACAAAAGGCCTCATCTGCCAAATTTGCCTTTCCTTTTCAGTTTCCTCTTCATTCCTTCCAGTCTAGCTCAGAAAGGATAATGCTACGTAGATAGAAACATTGTAAATATCACATAATTATAGCAGTACAGATTAGCAGAACAGTGTGCTCTCATGATATTCTACAGTGAAGCTCTACTTGGTGCTGTGAGGCAGACATCCAGAAAAGCATAGATTTGCCAGGGTCCTCAGTGAGTACAAATAAATATTCAGTTCATCTTAGTGCAACTTCTTCTGCCTCAGTCATTGGCACAAGGTTATAAGGTGTCCTGATGGTGGGCTATATGAGATTGGGGAAGGATTTACTTGTCTGTCTTCTCTGCTGTTTGGGACAAACTCACACATCTTAATATACCATGCTAACTGTTGTTTTTATATATAAATGAGAGTTTCATCTTCATTATGGTGACTCTCATGGATATATCATCTAGACACATCTTTACAGTGGCATGCTCTATGCAAATGCAGCTTTTTTGGGCGTGCCTATTGGAATAGTGGGGCTCAGATTTTCATAGAATCATTAAAGCTGGGAAAGACTTCCAAGATCATCTGGTCCAACCATCCCCCTACCACCAGTATCACCTACTAAACCATGTTCCTAAGCACCAGATCCAACCTTTTCTTAAACACCCCCAGGGATGGTGATGCCACCACCTCCCTGGGCAACCTGTTCCAGTTCCTGACTACTCTTTCTGAGAAGAAATGTCTCCTAATTTCCAACCCAAACCTCCCCTGGCACAACTTGAGGCCATTCCTGCTAGTCCTATCACTAGTTACATGCAAGAAGAGGCTGACCCCCAGCTCCCCACAACTGCCTTTCAGGTAGAGAGCAATAGAGTCTCCCCTGAGCTTCCTCTTCTCCAGACTAAACAACCCCAGTTCCCTCAGCCACTCCTCATAAGACCTGTGTTCCAGATCCTTCACCAGCTTCATAGCCCTTCTCTGGACATGGTCAAGGGCCTTGATGTCGTTCTTGTAATGAGGGGCCCAAAAATTTTGAGGGATAAGTGGAGGCCAAGTGTTGTGGTTTAAGCCCAGCAGGCAGCTCACTCATGGACCCACAGTGGGATGGTAAAGAGAATCAGAAAGCGAAAAGTGAGGAAACTCATGGCTTGAGATAAGATCAGTTTAATAGGTAAAGCAGAATCTGTGAATGCAAGCAAAGCAAAATAAAAAGTTTATGCACTACTTACCATTGGTGGGCAGATAATTCAGCCATTTCCAGGAAAGCAGGGCCCCTCATACATAATTGTTGTTTGGAAAGACAAACACCATAACTCTGAACATTCCCTCTTCTTCCTTCTTTCCCCCCAGTTTTATTGCTGAGCATCATACAGTATAGAAAGTCCCTTTGGTCAGTTTGAATCAGTTCTGGTTGTGTCCCCTCTCAGCTTCTTGTGCATTCCCAGCCTCCTTGCTGGCAGGGCAGCATGAGAGGCAAAGACTTTGATACTGTATAAGCACTGCTTAGCAGCAACTAAAACATCAGTTTATTACCAATACTGTTTTTCATCACAAATCCAAAGCATCTCACCACATTTGATACTATGATGGAAACTAACTCTGTTCCTGCCCAAACCAGTACAACAATACAGACTGCAGATTTCAAGGGAAGCTTTTTCTTTCAAAACCTGCAAGAAATTTCATTAGGAGCCAAGACAACAGTACTTCTACTCCATCAACTTGTGGACTTCTGCAGTCTGCCTTCACATGATGAAAATAAATGACATGATGGAAACCTATATATATGATCACCATTTGCCATATGTGGAGAGAAATTAAACTGTCTATTACTGTATAATTAATATGACTTTGGGAGACAATAATTCATCATGGTATAGGGGGAGAAAAGAGGAGTTTTTCCACCCAGTCTAAATTGTAATTCACTTGCGCATAGTTCAAATGACAGACCTGCATTTAAAGTGAGGACAAGAATAACCTCTTGCTTAGTTTGATATCTCACACAGTGCTACCTAGCAAAATAGTTCTGGCTCTCACATTCTATGTGACAAATATGAATATCCAAAAGATTAAACACAGCTTTGATGATTTTCTTATAGTTCAGTCTCAATTCCTAATAATCATCAGAAAGATGCTCAGTGTATCCGGGAGGAGAAACATACATTTGAGAAAAGATCGTTAAACAGTTTTAATAAGAAAATATCATGGTTTAAAAAATACTTCAGTTTAAAAAAAAAAAAAAAAAAGAGAAAGAAGCAATGAAACTGTTTAGAAATATTAATAATAAAAAAGTGCCCAGGTAGTTAAGAGAAACTTAAAAAACTGTCTAAACAAGCTAATGCTTGTTTTTCTTCTAAATATGTCATCACTTCTCTGCAAATAAACCAAACTTATGAAAACTAATTCTAAATGCAGGTTGTTCTGGTTCTGCTAGTACATGATTAGCATTTTATGAACAGTGGAATACTTCCAAAAGTGCTCTGTACTGCTCAGTGATCTTGATCAGTGTCACTTCTCTTCAATGTCATCATAAACTGTGTCTTCAAGAGCAGGGGATGATTCTCTTTGAGTCTCAGAGGTCCTGTTTCTTGACACGTTAGAGTCTGAAAACATGAAGGGAAGAACACTGAGACAAATGCACATTCTGTATGTTTTACCTCTACACAGTTGTACAGCTGGAAGCGTGGGCTGGCAGTTGTCTCCTTCAGAAAAACTTGAGAACATTTTTTTTTTCATTCTGCTTCCTGCTACATGTACAAATATCCAAGGATCAAGCATACTTTTCTCTGATCTAATAATAAGCATTTTTAATAAAGGCCATCTGTATTCAATAACACAAAATAACCCGATTCAGTGCTTTACCACCTCAAGTGTTAAAAAGCTTTTTTGCTATCTTTATCTGACACATTGGAAATTTTGTAGATTTATTCTCCTTTCCATGAACATGCCCTGATTTGGATCCTCCCAAGGAAAACAAAGTATGGGTATAGGTTTCCTGCAGGGGTTGTGAGAACATTGTTACTGAATGTCTGGAAGACCAGACAAACATCTAACTGGAAGAGTGTAGGAAGGTAGTGTTCCTTCCTTACAGTGGTTAGATAAATCTAGGTGATCTCTTGCGGTATGCTCCACACTGATTTCCCCTGAGTTCAGTACAATAACTATAGATTATGAAAATTAGCAGCACTGCTCTTCTGGACTCACCTGTCCATGAATACCTGTTTCCATCACTTTTGTCCAGAACTCCAATGATTTCTTGGTCATTCTTCCCTGGAAGGGAAGCATCTTTAGGTCCAGGAGCTTCTGTCACATCATCATAACCATCTTCCAGGGTATTTCCAGACAGTAGTGGGACCTCTGGAACAATACTGGAATTAACTGTAAAGGGGAGAGAATGTCCACTGGAGAGAACAATAGCTGACTATCCAAAGATAAGGGCTTGCAATACTGACAGTACCGTGATGAAAATGATAAGAAATTAAGAATCGTCCTGAGAGCTCTAAAGTATTCCAAATGACAATGATATAGCTCCAATAATTATTATACATTGCTTGAACAAGTACAAAACAGAAGCCAATATGAAGGATGAATGTGAAAGAGAGAAAGGTCTGGAAGAATGTGGCTAGTGATAAGGTAAGCTTCCCTATTACATTTCATAATTACAAAGTAATAAGTTTTCCTTGTTTATCTCTGTGTATCACTAGTTCTGTGAGTAGTGAGCTCTCTGATTTCTCAGGGGTAGGTAGCTAGGTAGCTGTGTGATCTAGACATACCTGGAAGTCATCCCTCAAAGAATCTTAGTTTTCACTGTCTTATGGTATATACATACACAAACACTGCATATATATAAAAAATATATGAAATGAAAGTAAATCAAAGTGCTCCCTTCATTTTTTGCACAATATTCAACGTTCAATGTGAATTAGAAAAAAAGAGACCTTATTTGGAATAATTGTCTTCTTGGTGAAAACTTCAAAACAAGTAAGGAAAATAAAAGCTTTTAGTTTAAATAATTAAAACCCTAAATATAGTAAAAGCAATAAAAAATAAATAAAAAAAACATAGTACAGCAGAGAGTTAGGGATGTGGGCAGCTGAAGTCCAAAACTGGTTGGGCCTTTCACAATTGATTTCTCTGAGGGCAGGCAATATTACAGTGAGGTTTTTGATCTGCAGTAGGAAAATGCAGTAGTTCTCCAGACATTTGCTCTCCCTTTCAGGGAGCATTTTCCATTTTCCATTGTCAAATAGAAAAACAAAACAACAACCAACCACCACCAACAAAAACACCACCACCAGCAAAACCATATTTAGAAGACTGCATTTTTCATTGGGTCACTGGGCTGAACATCTGTTCAACTCCAGCAGTATGCCACCCACAGCATGTTTTCTCTGTCTTAATTCCCCACATTTATCTCAGAAATGAAACAACAGCTTGCAAGTTATTACAGTTACAATTCCTGGGAGAAGCAGTTGCCAGATTGGAGGCAGACTGGGCTGCAGTAACCATGCTCTGCTTGAGTTTGTGATCTTGAGGAATACAGGCCTGGCAAAGAGCAAAGTCAGGATCTGAACTTCCGAAGAGCAAACTTCAAGCTATTTAAAGACCTAGTAGATGAGATCCCCTGGAACACCGTCCTTAGGGACAAAGTAGCTGAGCAGAGCTGGCAATTCTTTAAGGATGTTTTCGTTAGTGTACAAGATCTCTCCATCCCCCTGCATAAAAAAGTGGGCAGGGAGGGCAGACAGCCCTCAGAAGTAGAAAAAAAAAAAAAGAGGAGACCAGCACTTTTATACAAGATTGTATGACACACTTCCACCATGAAAATTAAAGAGAAATTTTTCACTTACTGTCTAACATTACTATTGAACATGAAGTTCAGGAAAAAAAAAAAAGTGTTTTAATAATCAATAATGCTTTGGAAATTAAAAGCTAGAAGTGTCTCTTTCATTGTAGGATCTCCATTACATTACCTTGAGTTGCTACAGGACCAATGAGAAAGTGTGCTATCAGAGTAAACCCTCCTGAGCTGCTAAACTGCATCATGAGGAAAACAGATCCAGGATCAATAAGGCTGCAGATCTAAGTCAAGTAATTTGAGGTTGAGTATGACTGATTGTATGGATTATACATACATTCAGTTTATTGCTCTCCAATGTAGCTGTTTACTAAGGCAGCTATGGTAATGTATAGGGATAGCAGGGGAGGTATTTAAATAGTTCTGAAGGATATTTGGCATGAGGTAACAAATTATATTACTAGTGATTGGAGGGTGAATGCATGCAGATAAAGTATAGCCAATGACAAAACAGAACAAAACAAAACAAAACAGCCAAATAACCCAAAATGTGCTGGTTCATAGAATGTAAGAATCAGCCAGAAAAAAATCCAACCAACCAATAAACCAACACATGATACAATGTACAGGAAAGTAACTAAATGCGTATAAGAGGACTGGTAGCCTGGGTCTGTAAATGCAGGAAGCCAGTCAAACCTGACTGCATTCTTTCTGCTTGTAGCACATAGTCTATACTGCCATTTGGAAGAGTGCCTGCAGTCTTCAATAAAACCTGTTGCAAAGATAATCAAGTGAGCTAAGTTGCTTCTTTGGAGGAGAAGCAGATTCTTGGGCAGTCAGTATTAGTCCTTAAGGGCTTACACTGAAATAGCTTTCTGGAACTCATAGGGAAGGCAAGCCATAAAAGCAGAAAGCAAACAGAAGGAAGCCTACAGTGACATGTGGCTACCAGAAGGGGGATACAGAATATTGCTTGATTTGTTCCTGCTTTAAACAATTGCCACAAAAGCCTTTATTCTTTTTTTCTTTTTTTTTTTTTTTTTTTTGGGGGGGGGGGGTGGGTGGGAGGTGATGGACAGGAGGTGGAGGCATATGGTTCTATGCTTTATAGCTGCAGTGGGGACAGCACAAAATGAATTGTTCCTTGAAGAGGAACTGTTGCAGTCCACTGGTCAGGAAATAATTCTCCTCAAGTCAAGGACCTGTTCAGTTTTCTGACAGATTTGGGAACTGCAAAGTTTCAGACTGGCATCTGGGCCACCAGAAGGAATTATCCTCAATTTATTTTCCCTTGATAAGAACAAGACACACAGACCTGAGAGGTGAGTCATCCCCTGCTTTTCTCTCATCAGATTATAGTCAATGTCCTCATAGACAGCCTCAGAAAAAGGGTCATATGATACTTTGGAGCCTGAAAGTAAAACACATGGTCACTCACACAGTCTCTGTTCACACTTAGGCTGGGGTCATGAAAATGAATGACATAAGGGGGTCTACATGGCCTGTTTACTACCCAGAAAGTCACAGGAATTTGCTGTCTGAGCATAAACTTGGAGAAAAAGTTTATCTTGACAAGGAGACAGTAGATATTGGATGGGGAAGCAGGTATGTTAACAAGTCCATTCCATTTATTCTGTCTGTGTAGATCAGATCTGAGTTTCTTGGTTTAAAGGTATGTTTTGTTTTGTGTTCTAATAACTCCTCACTCAGGATACTGAAAACTCTTCTGGTGTTTTTGGCACTTTAGGGAAAGGTCTCACAGTCAGAACTGGAGATAACTTCAACTTCCTGGACAGATGCTGGAAATACAATACAGCCCTGAGGAAGCATTCTAAGAGGTTCCTGGAATGTGTGGAAGACAGATTCCTGACTCAGCTGGTTAGTGAGCCTACCAGGGGGGTGCCCTGCTAGACCTGCTGTTCACAAACAGAGAAGAACTGGTGGGAGATGTGGTTGTTGGGAGCTGTCTTGCTCAGAGTGACCATGAAATGGTAGAGTTCTCTATGTTTGGTTATGTCAGGAAGGGGGTCAGTAAAACTGCTACCTTGGACTTCTGGAGGGCAGACTTTGAATTGTTCAGGACACTGGTAGGGAGGGTCCCTTGGGAGTCAGTCCTGAAAGGCAGAGGGGTCCATGAAGGTTGGACACTTTTCAAGAAGGAAGCCTTAAGGGTCCAGGAGCAGACTGTCCTTTTGTGCCATAAGACAAGCTGGCAGGAAAGAAGACTGGTGTGGCTGAAGAGGGAACTTCTTCTGAGTCTCACAGAATGACAGAATGGCCAAAGTTGGAAGGGACCTCTGAAGGTCATCTGGTCCAAGCCCCTGCCAAGTAGGGTCACCTAGACCATGTTGTGCAGGATGGCATCTAGATGGATGTTGAGTATCTCCAGAAAAAGAGACTCCACAACCTCTCTGGGCAACCTGTTCCAGTGCTCTGTCACCCTCAGAGTAAAGTGCCCCCTCGTATTCAGCCGGAACTTCCCATGCTTCAGTTTGTGCCCATTGCCTGTTGTCCTGTTGCTGGGCACAACTGAAAAGAGACTGGCTCCATCCTCTCAACACCCTCACCTCAGATATTTATATACATTAATGAGGTCTCCTGTCAGTCTTCTCTTTTCCAGGCTAAACAGGGCCAGTTCTCTCAGCATGTCCTTGTATGACAGGCGCTTCAGTCCTCTAATCATCTTCGTAGCTCTCCTCTGAACTCAATCTAGTACTTCTATGTCCCTCTTGTACTGGGGAGCCCAGAAATGGGCACAATACTCCAGGTGTGGCATCACCAGGGCTGAGAAGAGGGGGAGAATCACCTCCTTTGACCTGCTGGCAACACTCTTCTGAATGCACCCCAGGATACTATTGGCCTTCTTGGCCACAAGGGGACATTGCTGGCTCATGGTCAGCCTGCTGTCCACCAGGACTCCCAGGTTCCTCTCTGCAGAGCTGCACTGCAGCAGGTCATCCCCACGCCTGTACTGGTGCTTGGGGTTATTCTTTCCTAGGTGCATGACCCTGTGCTTGCCCTTGCTGAACTTCATGAGATTCCCTACTGCCCAACTCTCTAGCCTGTCCAGGTCCATCTGAATGGCAGCATAGCCCTCTGAGGTATCAGCCACTCCTCCGAGCTTTGTGTCATCAGCAAACTTGCTAAGGGTGCATTCATTTCCATTGTCCAGTTTGTTGATGATTAAGTTGAGCAACACTGGACCCAGCACTGACCCCTGGGGGACACCACTAGCTACAGGCCTCCAACTAGAATCCGCACCACTAAGCACAACCATCTGAACTCTGCCATCAATTATCAATTCACCTCACTGTCCACTTATCTAGGCCACATTTACTGAGCTTGTCTATGAGGATGTTATGTGAGACAGTGTCAAGAGCCTTGCTGAGTTCAAGGTAGACCACATCCACCTCTGTTCCCTTATCTACCCAGCTAGTCATCTCATCATAGAAGGCTATCTAATTGGTTAAGCATGATTTCCCCTTGGTGAACCTATGCTGACTACTCCTGATCACCTTCTTTTTCTCCATGTGCTTAGAGATGACCTGAAGGATGAGTGATTCCACCACTTTTCCAGGAACAGGTGAGGGTGACTGGTCTGTAGGTGCCTGAGTCCTCCTTCTTGACCTTTTTGAAGACTGTCTTCCAGTCCTCAGATACCACTTCTTTTCTCCATGACCTTTCAAAGATGATGGAGAGTGGCCTAGCAAAGTGGTCTCTGGGAGAAAAAGAGAGTTTAGGTCCAGTGGAAGAAGGAACATGCAACTTGGGGAGAGTACAGGGAAGTTGCTAGCATATGCAGAGAAAGAATCATAAAGGCTAAAGCCCAACATGAGCTCAACCTGGCCACTGTGGTAAAAGATACAAAAAATGTTTTTACAAATATATAAATGGTAAGAGGATGGCCAGGAGAATCTCCATCCTTTACTGGACACAGTGGGAAATACGACTACTGAGGATAAAGAAAAGACTGAGATTCTCAATGTCTTCTTACA
This sequence comes from Oxyura jamaicensis, assembly GCF_011077185.1. NCBI lineage: Eukaryota > Metazoa > Chordata > Aves > Anseriformes > Anatidae > Oxyura > Oxyura jamaicensis. The sequence continues at coordinate 80,380,743 of NC_048893.1, read as the reverse complement.
TCTGTCTTTAAAAGTCAGAGCAGTTGTCCTTGGGGTACTCACCCTTCTGACCTGGAAGCCAGATGGGAGGCAGAATAACCCCCCCCGCGATTCAGGTGGAAACAGTTAGAGACCTGCTACCCTACCTGGACTGTCCCAGGTCCATGGGACCAGGTGGGATCCACCTGAGGGTGCTGAGGGAGCTGGCAGATGTGATTGTCAAGGCAATTTTCATCATCTATCAGTGTTCATGGTCAACCAGAAAAGTCTCAGATGACTGGAGACTTGCTAATATGATGCCCATCTATAAGAAGGGTCATAAGGAGGACCCAGGAAACTACAGGCTTGTCAGTCTGATTGCAGTATCATGGAAGGTTGTGGAACAGATAATTTTTAGTGCAATCACACAGCATGTGCAAGACAAGTAGAGGGTCAGGCCCAGTGAGCATAAGTTCATGAAAGGCAAGTCCTGCCTGACCAACCTCACCTCCTTCTATGACCATCCACCTGCAGGATGAGGGAAAGGCTATTGACGTAATCTACCTAAATTTCAGCAAAGCCTTTGACACAGTCTTCTCCTGGAGAAGCTGGCAGCCCAGGGCTTGGACAGGTACACTCTTTGCTAGGTTAAAAACTGGCTGGATGGCCAGGCCCAGAGAATGGTGTTGAAAGGAGTGAAATCCAGCTGGTGACTGGTCACCAGTGATGTTCCCTAGGGGTCGCTGTTGGGGCCCATCCTCTTTAATATCTTCATTGATGATTTGGATGAGGGAATTTAGTGGTAGGGGGATGGTTGCACCAGATGATCTTGGAGGTCTTTTCCAACCTTAACGATTCTATGATTCTATTTATCTGAGATCTATTGTGTTGGCTGTGAATTTTCCAGTTGCTGCAATCATCCAAATCTCCTGTCCTTTTGTCTCTATTTCTCTCTGTACAGACAGGTCACTGCAAGACCTCTACAGAGCAAGATAGGGTCCAAGTGTCTTAGTGGTTGTCCTGGCTGCTGTCAGTTCCCAGTTGTACTGGTGGACTGTTTCAATGCCAGAGGGTAAGTGAAAATTTCGGTGTGGCAGCAGGTATCATTCACCTCAGTCGCCCACCCTCCCAGCTGCCCCAGGCAATTAGCACTTGCCAGCTTCTTCAAGGAGGCATTTTGTAACAGTAATGAGGGACACACCTCTCTTCTGTGCCCTGGCACTTCGGATCTGTCCAGTGAGAATGGCAAGGACCAGGCAGAGAAGGGCCCCCAGAATAACACAAAGGATGACAGGCGCTGAAATTCTCACGTTTTGTGTCTCTGGTTGGTGGGGAAGATCTGAATGGAAACAGAAAAGCAACAGGTGGAGAATCAGGTGATCCAGAGGCTGCTCCTCTGGAGCCTCCTGCTATGCCCATGGTAGCAGGGTGAAGCAGGTCACCTTCTGCCTAGTTGTGAGTCCTGCTCAAGGAAAGATAATTCAGCAGCTGGGGATGGTGCCACTCAACCATCCTTTACAAAAGACTAAGTGAGATGCTTTCTCATGAGCTGGAATATACTGCTGTTTTACCTGCCATGCAGTATCAGGGACATTAAATTCTCATTTGCTGGGAGAAAAAAAGGGGGAAGAAAAAATATTTTACCTGCTCTAGTGGATGATGCTGTTGTTTCTGTCACACCTATGAAAGGAATATGAGTCTAGGTTAAGGAATAGGTAAGTGTGAAAAATAGGAAGAACATCTTCACATCATTTGTGAGGTTCCTGCAGTCAGAATTATGATGGGGCTAGTCACTTGGATGTGTATCTACCTCCTCTCCTAGTCTGTGTAATGAACCAAAGGACCATTTACTAACCTGAGCAATCCACAGCAGCGTCCTCCTTATGATCACAGTTTTTGCCAAACAATGGCTTGGAAGGACAGTCCCAGAGAGACAGTTCTGTTCCTTTACAGTGAATCTTCTCCAACCAGATGGGACCAGTCCCTTCTCCAAAGGCAGCTTCACTCAGAGCAGACACAGCAGACCCACAACCCAGCTGTCTGCATACTACATTAGCATCTGCTATATCCCAGGAATCATCACAGATTGTTCCCCAAGAACCCTGGTTCCAAATCTCCACTCTGCCTGAGCACACATCCTCTCCTCCTACGACACGTAACTTCTCCCTGTCTGCAAAACAAACATACTTCTGTGTTGCTTGAACAGTAGGAAGGTCCACAGGGACCAATAAGGAAAAACAAAGAGAGGTACCTGAGCAACTTGTAGAATTTGGACACTCAGCAGATGTGGCTGGAGTTGCTGTCCCTTTTCTTCCTGCAGAAATTAAATATTGTAAATAAATCATTAGATTATTTAAAAAAAGTGAAGTAATATAAAATGTCTGAAAGGCTGGTGAGGCACTGGAGCAAGTTGCCCAGTGAAGCTGTGGATGCCCCATCCCTGGAGGTATTCAAGGCCAGGTTGGATGGGGCCTTGGCCAACCTGGTCTAATGGGTGTCATCCCTGCCTATGGCAGGGGCATTGGAACTAGATGATCTTTAAGGTCAAACCATTCTATGTTTCTATGATTAATCATCAAGTTAATTTTTTCCTGTAATGTATGAATGGAGTATTTAATATTTGCTGCGTCACTGTTTGGCTATTGCTTTAAATAATAATAATAAAAAAAATATTCCTGAAACTCTCTGAGGACTTTGCTTTCTTTCCTCTTGAAGTGACTTTCAAGAGATCTGAATGTTACCTAAAATTCGTTTATATTTCAGTGGGAACCCACAGATATGAAATACTATCATAAGAGCAGACACCAGAAATAGACCTTTAGAATTGAACTAAAATGCACTTGTACATGTTTGTGTGCATTCATGTGTCTGCATGCACTGGTATGCATCCATACACATAGAAATGCATACATGCCTCTAGACTTTTTGAGAAATCTGATCTTATCTCAGATCTCACAGACTAACTGCCATATCGCATATTTTTAATTTACAGGTATGCAGTGGCACCATGCTATCAGGGTCTTCCCATGGATTCCAGTACTCATATTGTTTTAATTAACTTATTTACAACAGGAATTAGACAAAAATGTTTGTGCCTTTTTCATGAAACTAAAAATGATATAAACTGGAAAACAATTGAACATGTTGTAAGTACTTCAATGTCCACATATGCATGCACAGGTTTCTGTATGTTTGGGAGGTCCTATACACAAGCATTTGTAGTTACCAGTACATGAAATATGGGTCTCTTCTGCTCGGTTATCACATGACTGAGGATCCCAGGGGTCTGACTGACATTGCCAGAAAGAGCTGTGATGCTCATTGCACTCAATGTGGTCCAACCACATGGGCCCAGAACCTTTGCCGTATTTGAAATCTTTTTCAATTTCCCCACCACCTCCACAGTTCAGGTGTTTGCACACAGTTATTGCAGTCAGTTGAGACATATGATTGGAACAAATGCTCCCCCATGTTCCATTGTAGAAAACTTCTAGCCGTCCAGCACAGTCATTGCCATTCACCAACCTCAGATCCAAGAACTCTAAAAATAGACATAAAATTGGAATTAGAGGGGCATGATTCAGCACACATTTTGTTGTCCTGTTTCCAAAGACCAATCAGTAAGTAAACCCTGCTCTTCAAACAATAAAGGCCACTTCCCTAGGGATTTTGACTATTGTAGGCTTCCCAATCCAAGAATCCCCAGGGCTGGCTGGTACTTTATCATCCAACCGAGCTCAGTGTATATGGTTTTCTTCAGTGCTCCTATGAGATATTCCTGGTTATAGATAAGCTGGTCACACATTTTTCTGGAGGTGAGGAAGGTGAGGATGTCATGCATCCCAACAGACACTTTTTCTGGTGTTTTTAGTACTGTTTTAAGGAAAAAATTGAGGCAACTAGTCAGCTTAGTTACTGTGTTAATCTTCTTAAGTTGCCTTTGAATTTGGGATATGCACATTATTAGCCTGGCATTAAGTCTTTCTTAAGTCTTTCTGCTCAAGCAGCTTTTGTACTGCTTTCCATACTTCTGTTTAAAATATTTTTCCTAACTGCTGCCAATTACCACAATTTCACTCTTTAGGCCATTTCCATACAACATTACTCACTGTCCAGGAGTCTGTATTTACATATACTCTAGCCCATTGATGCTTCTGAGTGTATTCCAAGGCTATTTTCAAGGCCTTTCAAAGTTCTTCAAGCATCCTTGCAGATGGCAGCTTATCCTGTAGAAGTGTTCCAAGGATTTCCATCTCCTGTTTCCTGCTATGCTGTTACAGGATCCACCAGTAAACAAACTTTGTTCTTTATTTTCAGCACTTAATTCATAATACACTAGAGCTTCAGCAGCCAAAGGTGTTTGGTCTTCTGCACATTATTGATTTGCTGGCCATTGACTTAATACGTTCCGCTAATCCTGATCTGGAGCTTGAAACAATATGTAAGATTGGCTAAGGACTAGGACACAGATTTGCCATGTAGTGGTGGCTGTTCTTCCCTCAGTTGTTTTGAATCCTTGAACATAAATTTCAGGATAGCTTATGGAGGGCATAACGACAGTGGCTGCTCTGCACTCCAACACATCTGTGACACTCAGACATCCTCTACTTATGCAGCTAGGAACTCTTGTTCCACTGGAGAGAATTTATTTTCTGCTCTTTTGTGGTTCAGATTCCAGGGTTCCAAGTGTCTCTCTCATCTTTTCAGAGGCTGATTGCCCCCAAACTGCAAATTGGTCCTGATTTCATAGAATGGACTATCTCCTGCTGATTAGCTCCAAAGCTCACTGGTGTTCTTCTTCTTACTTTATATATATATATATATATATATATATATTCAGATAACTTAATATGCATGTTTGGTGAATTGGCAGTAACAACAGATGTACATATTCCAGAATACAATAATGCCCAAGAAGACTTGGGTTTCATGTTTATTGTGTCTGTAGTGCTTATCCAAGCAATTTGGTCAGATTGGATGTATCTCTACTCATAGTGTATGTCTAAAACCTGCATTTTTTGAAAGTCCCTTTTTGCTTTGGAGACCCTAATGGTAAGTCTAGCACCAAGAAAAGTAATGATTACCTATTGCCCTTAGTACTTCTAAAGTAGTTTCTCCCATTATCAGGATAGAGGAAAAGTTTGTTGGAGATCTCTTGCTTTAAAGTCTGATGGATGATGCCATGGCATATAGTAATGAGTATTTGGACCCTTGGGACAGGTGGTTTCAGATGTACTGCACACCATTCCAGGTGAAGGTAAATTAAGGTCTTATTTCTTTGATGACTTTTTTTTTTTTTTTTTTTTTTTTTTTTTTTTAAGCATTTGCAATACCAGGTATAGCAGCTATCAGGTATATTTTTTTGGCTTCTAGGTCATACAAGAGCTGCAATATGTCTGGAACTGTAACAGTTAATGATGGTGTGATCTCTTTCAAAGTTCTAAAGTCTATTGTAAACCACCATTTTCTAACAGACCTCCATATAGGTCAAGCGGGACTGTTGTAATTTGACTGTTGTTTAAGACCATCACTTATTTTTCCAGGGAAATAATTAATTTTGGGATTTCATCAGTGGTTCCTTGGTCAGTTTGATAATTCTTTCAGCAAATTACTTGGGTTGCCAAGAGTCTGACACCTCAGTCTATCTACTCAAATTCAGCAATACTGGGGTGAATAGAGAGTCCTGGGTTGTTCGGTAGCTACTTCTTCCTTCTGCAAGCTACACTGCCTATTTGAAAATACCCTAAGCCTTCTTGTCCCATCCATCTCCCTACTGTGTTCAAGAAAGACAATGCCAAAAATGGCAGAGGCATCAGGACCAGCTACAACAAGTAAGGTGTGCCAAACCCATCTATTCAAACTTAAGACTTCCTTCCGCTGGATATGGGCATGTCTCTCCTCCAGTTCCCTCCGTGAATGACTACTTGTTTAGCACTGCTACATCCTCACTCAAGAATGGTGTATACGGGTCACTCCTTGATCAACAGGGCATCCCACCAGATAATACCAGAGGGGCATTACTGTGCCTTGCCTTTGGACTCTTCAAGCGATAATATCAGTGATCACAATCCTTTCAGTGTCCCTTTCCTCTTCCCTGTAAGCACATTCAAGCAGCCCAAGAAACTGCAGTTGATTATCCCCTTCTTCACAGTCCTTTGTACATAATAAACAAAAGTGTATTGTTTATAGGACTATTGCTCAACATAACACTCCATAAATTGAGCCCAAAGGCATACTCCATTGTGCAGAACAGTGTTGACAAATAGCTTAGGCCCTGAACACCCCAAATCCCTGCTCTCTCAAGCTTTCAGCTGCATCACATCAGATCTGGTTTCCCAGCAATGCCATATCCACTGCAGAGGCCTCTCCCTGTAGCAGTGTCAGTAAGTTTCCTCACGTTTCTTTAATTTCACTCAAGAGTAAAGACCTACTGAGTGGTCACACTTGGGGGGAAGCATTTCCTTTTCTGTATATTTCCTTAGTTACTCTAACAATGGCTGCCTGAAAGGACAACTTGAGTTACTACAAATTAGTCCAGTCCCAGGGCATGCCATTTTGTTGCTGGAATGTCTCCTGCTATTACTTTCTGCTATCACAGGCAAAACAGTTTCTACTTGGGAAATCTTACTTAATATTGTTTGTTGCTACTTAACACAACCTTAATGATTATTTTGGGTATTGAGGGGAAAAAATCAATTAAACAGATACTTGGGCAGAGGCACCATGTACTTCTCTGACTGGTTGATGTTTTGGTGCACAGTGGGTTGTTTCTATCAGTTTCAGATCCAGCTGTAACTGACATGCTTAGTGGATGAGGGAAAGGCTGTGGACGTGGTCTACCTTGACTTCAGTAAGGCATTTGACACCGTTCCCCACAAAATTCTCCTCAAGAAACTGGCTGCTCATGGCTTGGACTGGCGTACACTTCGTTGGGTTA